>NC_041389.1:557378311-557478187 GCF_002162155.2 Triticum dicoccoides
TCTCTTTCGGCTTTGAGAAGAAAGGGGGAGCGGCGGAGATTTTTGAGGTCGAAGCAACAAACGGCGAAGTGGGGAAACTGCCCCTGTTTCCCCTGCTTATAAAGAGGGAAGGGGCGGACGTTTCGCCCTTCCGAATAAAGAATCCCCCCACGATCTCTCCCACGATGCCGCATTCAACGCGTACCGTTGGGGGAGGGCGCGGTGGATACGGAGTAAGATTCGGCGTTACCCGGGCCGCGTGTGCCCGTGCCCTGTTTTGGGCCTGGCCCAATAGCGCTCGGCACCGTGTGTAGCCCAGGCCCGGGGGCTCCTGTTGGTGTACTAGAGTAGGGGTACCCTAGTACCCCGAACTTGTGCACGGGCAGCTGCAGCGCCCCGCTGCAAGGGCTTGCCGGGTAACCGCCAAGGTACTCCGTGGTTCCTTTGGAGCCATTCAAGAACAAAGTACTCAAGTAAAGAAGACAAGGCCCCGGCAAGAGGCATCTCAAGGAACTTGCCACGACGCACCACGCGTCCCGGCAAGGCCCGGCGGGCGACAAGCTTCCGGGCGCGACAAGACCACGACCGCGGCAAGACGCTTGCCGTGGCAAGCGGCCACTCTGTGCCCACTCTCCAGCGCATCCACCAACATGTCGCCCTGGGGGCCTTTCCAGGCGCGCGTGGCGGAAGGCTGTGCAGCCAGCGGTGCGCGGTGGCATGCGACGCTGACAGGGTCGCCATCGTGGCGAACGGTGGCGCCCCTAACGGTCCTTTTCTGCACTGTTTGGGCGACACAGACGGGCATTTAATGCCCTTGTCCCTTGCCGTCAGGGTTAGGTAGAGTATACTGTGCAAGTAGCTGTACCAACCGCACCCTTTTTACGTTTTTACCCTTCTCTGCGTTGCCACCTGTCGGTGACCCCTTGAGCGTATAAAAGGAGGCCCATGCACAACGTAGAGGTGGTTCGCAAATTCGGCTGGTTCGTACCATTCGAAGCCAGGAAAACACTTAGCTCTCTTGAGCAAGAACACAATATATTCAGACAAGCAGCAGTAGGAGTGTTATCTCTCCGGAGAGCTCCGAAGCTGGGTAAACTGCTTGTGTGCTTCGCCTCGATCTGCTCTTCGTGCGACCTCCGCCCCCCGCCGAACCGAAAGGGGCACGGTCCGCCGGTCCCATAGGTGTTCATGGATCAGTTTCCCCGACATCTTTGGCGCGCCAGGTAGGGGGCGTCGAGATTGTGCGAACCTGATCCGGCGTTCACACGAGCTAGATCTTCATTTTCTTCATCGACATGCCACCGAAGAAGAAGGCTTCGGAGGCAGCTGCTCCGTCCGCATCGATCTCACCGCCACCGGAACAAACGGGTGGTGGGGTTGACGCTGTTGGAAGAACCGACATCGACGAGGAAGCTCACGGTGCTGCCAGGTCCAAGGACAAGGCTGCACAAACCTCGGTGTCCGTACTTCCGCCGTGCCCCTCTCAGGAAGCGCAGGATCGACAGCGTCATGGTGTTCGTAGTACCATACGCTTGTTGGACCAAGATCAAGCTGGTGGGTCTCAGGGCGCTCAAGACCAGCATGCGCGTCAGCGCGCCGGCACGAGCGAGACACGGTCGCCTGGACGGGGTACTGCTCCTTCTAACATAGTTAGAAGTCCGAGCATGTCCCGCTCCTCGCACCGTTCGCCACTGCCACCCACCACTCCAGTGGAAGCTTTGGCGCGAGCTCAACTGCTCCTGGACTATCCTCCTGCGAAAGACAAGATTGACCAACGGAGGGCCACCATTCAGAGCCTCATCGGTTTCGCCAACGGCGACACTCCACGGCAGCCGAATACATCGCTGCCGCGGCAGGACTGCCAGGCATGAGCTGGTGGCGACTAAACTGGTGGGGGTGCAACCACCGTGCACTCTCCACCCCGAAGTCCAAAATCGCCAACTCGCCGGATCCACCTCGACAGCGACTCCACCGCATCGTCGGATCCACGAGCTCGTCGCGATCAGCGCCAAGTTCTTCGCGATAGACAGCAAGAAGACGCTCGAACTCGCATCGAGTGCCGAAGAGAAGCGCGACGTCAATCCGACAAGCGCGCTGGGCCCTCTGTTGACATGCATGCGCCCGGGGAACCAGGTGACTTGCCGTACGTGGTAGGTTGCCCTGCGTTCACTCGTGAGCTGCGGCAAGTCCAATGGCCCAGCACGAAGAATTTCAAGCCAGACGTACCGGAGAAGTACGACGGCAAGACGCACCCATCGGAGTTCCTCAACATCTACACCATCGCGGTGCAGGCTGCCGGGGGGCGAGATGACAAGATCCTTGCCAACTACTTCCCGCTGGTACTCAAACCCAATGTCAGATCCTGGCTCATGCACTTGCCGGACAACTCCATATCCTCTTGGGCCGATCTGTGCCATCAGTTTGTCGGCGCCTTCACGGGCGGCCACAAGCCTCATGGCCAAGAGAGTGACCTTCATCTGCTCGCCCAGAAGGAAGGAGAGCCCTTGCGCAAGTACATACAGAGATTCAGCCGCGTACAGCATAACATCCCAGATGTCCAGCCTGCCGCGGTGATCAGCGCGTTCCATCAGAACGTGCGGAACCGCAGGATGCGGGAGGAGATGGTGATGTGCAAGATCAGAGACTTCAGTGAGCTATATGCCCTGGCCGACAAGTGTGCACGTGCTGAGGAAGGGAGGAGACTCCCCGGAGAGAACACGGGAGCAGGAGGATCTGACAGTGAGGATACCACGCCGGCAAGAAAAAACCGGCGGCGGAATAACGGAAAGAAGAAAGGCAAAGAGGTGCTAGTTGTCGAGCAGTTCGGCAACGGAGGTGGCGCCAAGAAAGCCAAAGCTGGTAGCTCCGGCAAGGAGATTGCCGCCGAGGCTGTGGCGGCCGCCGACAAGCAGGACGGCACCAACAAGCAGTACTGCAAGATCCACCGCACCAAGGGCCATGACCTCTAGAGTTGCAAGAAAGTCGAGCAGCTTGTCGAGCAGCAAAAGGCTGAATACGAGCGGCGCGACAAGGAGAAGGCCCAGGAAGGTGCTAGGGGATCCGGCAAGAAACGTCCCGGCCGGGGAGGATGCCGCGGCAAGGCCAAGCAGCGGCAAGGAGACAGACCTCCCCGCGGCCGCGACAAGGATGAAGATGACGACGAAGAAGAAGACATCGATGATGATGAGACCGATGAGCAAGAGTTCCAAAAAGCCACAGAGGTCCTGTGCGTTGACGGCGGTGCTTCTCTGCATACTTCACACCGCCAGCTCAAACAATGGGTGCGGGAAGTTAATGCGGCAGAACCACCCGTCGAGTCACGCAGGCCTCTGAAATGGTCCAGCACGCCTATCATCTTTGATATTGAGGACCACCCAGATCGCATAACTGCGGTCGGGTGCTTGCCAATGTTGGTTTCACCAACTATCCGCAACCTCAAGGTCACTAAGATGTTAGTTGAACCCGATCTCCTCCGCGTTGCTCCAGAAACTCCAAATCCCTGACAGCGAGCTCGAAGAGACTGGCACATTACAAGGAATCAATCCGAGAAGGAGCAAGCCGAAGGGAAAGATCAGTTGCCGGTGACATTTGGCAGCGAGCTGAACTTCAGGACTGAGAGGGTCACTTTTGACGTTGCCGACTTTCCATTGCCTTACAATGGGATACTCGGCCGTCCAGCACTCGCCAAATTCATGGCAGCCTCTCACTATGCATACAACGTACTGAAGATGCCAGGCCCGATAAGCGTCATCTCCGTCCCTGGCGACAAGAAGGATGCTCTTATCTGCACCGACAAGATCTACCGGGAAGCAGCGGCCGCAGTGGATTGCACGTCACTTGCCGCTAAAGCTCCCGGGGGGAAGAAGGAGACCAAGTCCGGCAAGAGTTCTGATGCCCACTCCGGCAAGCGCACCTCTTCGGAGTGCTGCGCTACCGTCGAGGACGCACCATCGAGCTCCACCGGCAAGTGTAAGAAGGCAATGGCGGCTCCACCAGAGACTAAGAAGGTGTCCGCCAAGGAGGACGGCACTGGTGGTACCTTCACCATCAGTGCCACTCTCGACCCCAAATAGGAAAGCGCGCTCGTTGCTTTCCTGCGGGCGAATGTCAACGTGTTTGCGTGGCAACCGTCTGACATCCCCGGTGTTCCCAGGAGAGTAATCGAGCACCATCTTGCCCTCTGTCCTCATGCGCGGCCCGTCAAGAAGAGAGTTAGGAAACAGGCAGTGGAGCGCCAAGAGTTCATTGCAGAAGAAATCAAGAAGTTAGAAGAAGCAGGCCTTGTCAGAGGAGTGCTCCATCCTACGTGGTTGGCCAATCCTGTTGTCATGCGCAAAGCCAACGGGAAATGGAGGCTTTGTATCGATTTTACCGATGTCAATAAAGCATGTCCCAAAGACCCATTTCCCTTGCCGCGCATCGACCAGATTGTTGACTCCACAGCCGGATGTGACTTGCTTTCATTTCTTGATGCATACTCAGGATACCATCAGATCTTTATGGCAGAAGAGGATGAGGAGAAGACCGCATTCATCACCCCGTGTGGCACGTACTATTTCGTACGGATGCCTTTTGGTTTAAAGAATGCTGGTTCAACATTTGCAAGGGTTGTTCATCACGCTTTTGAGCCGCAAATGCACAGAAATGTGGAAGCCTACATGGATGACATAGTGGTCAAGAGCAAGGACAAAGCAACTCTGATCCAAGATTTAGATGAAACCTTTGCGAATCTGCGCAAGATCAACCTCAAGCTGAATCCCGAGAAGTGTCTGTTTGGAGTCCCCTCCGGCAAGCTTCTCGGGTTCTTTGTGTCTCAGCGGGGAATTGAAGCCAATCCCGACAAGATCAAGGCCATCGAGCAGATTGAAGCACCAAAGCGCGTCAAGGATGTACGAAGACTTGCCGGTTGCGTGGCTACTCTCAGCAGGTTTATCTCTAGATCTGCTGAGCGCGCCCTGCCGTTTTTCAAAATATTGAAAAAGGTAGGTCCAATGAAGTGGACTCCGGAAGCAGAGGCTGCGCTGCAGGACTTGAAGAGATACTTGTCCTCCACTCCAACACTTGTCGCACCTAGGCCACAAGAGAAGTTGCTGCTGTATATAGCGGCAACCAATCAAGTGGTTAGTGCTGCGTTAGTGGCAGAGAGGAAGGCAGACGATGAGCCAGCGACCACGGCAGATGCATCCAGCGACAAGCAGGGGGCTTCACCGACGAGCTCTGGTCTGGCAAGATCTGATCCGGCAAGCTCTGGTCTCGACAAGGATGGATCTGCGCAGACGCATAAAGAGATGCAGAAGAAAATGGTGCAGCGCCCAGTTTACTTTGTCAGTTCCCTTCTGCAGGGGGCTAGGTCAAGGTACTCTGAAGTGCAGAATTTGCTTTTCGGCCTTCTCATGGCCTCAAGAAAGCAGCGCCATTACTTCCAAGCACATGAGATCACAGTTGTCACTCGCTTTCCGTTGAAGAGGATACTGCAAAATCCAGAAGCAACAGGCAGGATTGTCGAGTGGGCACTGGAACTGTCAAGCTTTGGCCTCAAGTTTGAAAGCACTTCAACTATCCAAAGCAGAGCATTGGCAGAGTTCATAGCAGAGTGGACGCCAACACCAAATGAAGAAATTCCAGAGACGAGCATCCCCGTCAAGGAGGCAAGCAAAGAGTGGCCTATGTACTTTCATGGTGCCTTCTCCCTGCAAGGCGCCGGTGCGGGCGTGCTGCTTGTCGCACCCACCGGAGAGCACCTCAAGTACGTGGTCCAGATGCACTTTCCCAAGGAGCAAGCAACGAACAATACTACAGAGTATGAAGGCTTGCTTGCCGGTCTCAGGATCGCGGCAGACCTTGGGATTAAGAAGCTCATTGTCAAGGGTGACTCGCAGCTTGTCGTCCGCCAAGTGAACAAGAATTATCAGAGTCCGTTGATGGAAGCTTATGTTGATGAAGTGAGGAAGCTAGAAGAACACTTTGACGGCCTGCAGATGGAACATGTTCCAAGAGCTCAGAATGACATTGCTGATGGCCTGTCAAAGTGCGCCGCACTTAAGTTACCTGTGGAACCAGGGATCTTTGTGCTCAAGCTGACTCAACCATCCGTGACACCATCAACTGGACAGTGCAAGAAGAGAAAGTTGATCTCTGGTGACTACTTTCCGGCACAGCTTCTCGAAGCCGTCGCCAGAAAAGTCCCCAAGATCAACGCCAAGGATGCTGAGGAGCAGTCTGCTCCGGCGAGCCCTAGGGTTCGTTCCGTCAAAGCAGACGCTCCCGACAAGTTTTGCTCCGGCAAGCTTGCCGGGGAACATCAAGCTCCGGCTGAGCCACAGATTCTCGCCGTGGAAGCGGATGTTCCCGCAGCAGCAGATGTGCCTTTAGTCCTTATTGTCGAGCCACAAGCTCCAGCATGGGCACAGCAAATTGTCCATTTCCTTCAGACAGGAGAACTTCCCGAAGAGCAAGAAGAAGCGGAAAAAGTAGCCCGGCATTCAAGTATGTACCAGTTTGTCAACAACATACTGTACAGAAGAAGACTCAATGGTGTGAAATTGAAGTGTATTTGCCGGGAAGATGGACAGAAGCTATTGGCAGAGATACATGGAGGCATATGTGGTCACCACATTGGCGCAAGAGCCCTTGCCGGCAAAGCTTTCCGGCAAGGTTTCTTTTGGCCGACAGCCGTCCAGGATGCAACTGCACAAGTAACCAAGTGTGAAGCGTGCCAGTTCCATTCCAAGCAGATACATCAGCCAGCTCAAGATCTCTAGACGATCCCTTTATCCTGGTCATTTTCGGTCTGGGGGCTCGATATCCTCGGCCCTTTCCCCCGAGCTGTCAGGGGCTTTGAGTACTTGTACGTTGCAATCGACAAGTTCACAAAGTGGCCGGAAGTGGAACCAGTGAGAAAGGTGACAGCACAGTCAGCAGTCAAGTTCTTCAGGTCGATTGTTTGCCGTTTCGGGATCCCTAACCAGATCATCACCGACAACAGCACACAATTCACGAGCCGCACCTTCATGCAGTACGTCCAAGATCTTGGCGCCAAGGTCTGCTTCGCTTCTGTTGCTCATCCGAGAAGCAATGGTCAAGCGGAGAGGGCAAATGCTGAAGTGCTGCGTGGGCTCAAGACCAGAAATTTCGACAAGCTGCACAATTGCGGAAGAAACTGGATCGAGGAGCTCCCGGTGGTTCTTTGGTCGATCAGGACGACGCAAAATCGAGCCACTGGACAGACGCCTTTCGCTCTAGTCTATGGAGCGGAGGCAGTTCTCCCCACGGAACTCGTATACGGGTAGCCTCGAGTGCTCGCTTATGATGAGCTTGAGCAAGAGCAGCTGCGACAAGATGACGCGCTGCTCCTTGAGGAAGACCGTCTTCAGGCTGCTGTACGAGCTGCTCGATACCAGCAAGCTTTGCGCCGCTACCATAGCCGCAAATTTAATGCTAGAAGCTTCGAGGAAGGCGACCTTGTTCTTCGGCGGGTTCAGTCCGCCAAGAATTCCGACAAGTTGACGCCAAAGTGGGAAGGCCCTTATCGGGTGAAACGAGTCACTAGGCCTGGCGCTGTCCGCCTTGAGACCGAAGATGGCATTACGGTGAGCAACTCCTGGAACATTGAGCATCTTCGTAAGTTTTACCCGTAGGGCACGGTTGCCGGAACCTGTTCCGGCAACCACCTTTTGTACAAGTCTTGCCGATGTTGCATGTAATCCTTTGTACAAAGCCGGGCGCAGATCCCGTGCATAAGTAAAGCACATGTGCTCCGCACACCTTGTCGATTTCATGCTTTACATTCTTTATATTTGCATGCTTTATCTGACACTTTGTGCAGCACCTACCCCCGGTAAGCAATAACGGGCCAAAGGCCCCATATCTTTATTTTCTCTTCTTTCTTTTTTCTCAAACGAAGGAAAGAAAGGTTCCCCTCGCACACAAGTTTGCTGGGGGGGGGGAGGAGAAGATAATGATGTGGACCAGGCGTCATTTAAGGAAGGTTCTGCCTTGCCGGGAAGCAAACGATAGAAAAGCTAAGTTGCCAAAGTCTGAGCAATTAGTTTTTAATTCTTTAAGTTATCTTCCTCGAACGACTGCGCTTTGTATGGAAAACCTGTGCGCGGAGGAACCAATTCGTAGCTAGTTGCGCCCTTACTTTGTTTCGAGTCCGCTCAACAACTTAAGTGTGCTGCAACTAGTCGTGACAAGGTTTCTTGTCGGAGCGGCACCGCCAGCAGGCTGCTGACGTCCCGCACTCAGCGCTCGCGGCTCGGGTTCCTGCGCCTACAAGTTCCCTAAAAGCGTAGGGTGAAACATACAAAGCAAGGGATCTAGTAAAGGAAATAACATAGCGATCATTATCCAAAATAAAGTTATATTACAAGATAACTTGCCGCAGCTCTAACACATTGTTCCCATGACATGACCAGCGGTGGCAAGGAAAAAGATAAAACGAGCGGCCTAATCTACGCGGCCGCCCTCAGCTCTCTTGATATTGCTCACCTTGTCCACAATGGGTGTGACAAGGACCTTGAGCGCCTCCAGATCGGCGTCGGGCAGCAGGGACCTGAGGACGTTGGTGAGGTTGAGGCCTGGGTTGCGGAAGGCCACCTTCACCAGCACCTTCTAAAGAACTCCCGCGCAAATCCTGCGCGACTCGTCGACCAGTTGCTTTGGGATCTTCTCCCGAAGCCGCTGGAGGGCTGTCGCCACGCCCTTGAAGAACAGACTGAGCTTGGCGCTGGGTTGGAGATGTTCGTCAGAAGAATACCCAAAGTCCTCCATCCCCAGCTGCGCCAGCTCTCCATCGATGACTACGGCGATATTCACCAGACCCTCAGTCCAGTGCTCCACCGTCTCCCTGAACGAGTTCTGGGTGACGTCAATGCTCGCCAGCAGCGCCTCATCGGCCTTGATCTTCTCCGACAAGGTCACCTCTCGCTCCTTGGTGGCGTCCAACGTCTGAGTCAACGTGGCCAGCTTCAGCTCGAGATCCGCGTTAGAGTCCTTGGCGGTGCTGAGCTCCTTGCTCCTCTCCGCGAGAAGACCCTGCAACTCACCATGGGCAGCAGCATCCTTCTCACGCTCGCGCTTGAGCGCGGCGAGCTCCTCGCCGCTCGTCCGGAGATTGGCCTCCAGCTGCGCCACTTTCGCCTCCAGCTCCTTCTTGGCGGCCTCGGCAGCTGCGGCAGCGTCCTTTGACTCCTTGAGGGCTCCGCCAATTGCTTGCTCCCGTGTGGCGAGCTCCTCCTCGTGGATGTCGAGGTTCACCTTGCGCTGCGCCAGCTCTCCTTCCCGCGCAAACAGGCTTTCAGCGGCGAGCCGTTGCTTCTCTTCGGCTTCAGCCTTCTCGAGGAGGAAAGCTTTCTGCTCCTCGAGAAGTTGCTCCTGCTCTTCTGCCAGGTCCGGAGAGTCTCTTGCCTGAGGTCCCGGAGCTCCCCCGCATGCTTCTCGATATCAACTCCCACCCTCGCGACAAGCGCTTCTCGGGAAGCCATCTTGGCTTGTCGGGCACGGTAGAGCGATGTCAGCTTCCGCAGCAGCCGCTCCTCTTCAGGCTTGTCGCTGCTGCTTGGCGCGTCAACCAGCGCCAATCCGGCGGAGGCAAGCACCTCTCCGTCAAAGGTTTCTCCTTCGACCGGTGCCCTGGAGCTCGAAGCCCAGGGGAGCTTGATGAAGACGCCATCGCCGGCCTTCAAGTAGGCGCCGGGCTGGGGCTCTTCGGAGCCCGGCGCTGCGGCAGCGGCGGAGGGATCGGCGGTCGGTGCAGCACCTGGCGCTCCTGCGGCCTCGGGGCCGTCAGTACGATTGCCGGATCCCTCGCCGGCTTCTGCGGTGGCAGCTTTTGCGGCCTCTTCGCCGGCGGGCTCATCAGCGCCGGCCTCTCCTTCAGCGGCTTAGGTTTACATCGGCTCAGTGGCGGATGGATCTGAAGAACGAAGAAGGGAGAGAAGTCAAGCAAATATGCAAAAAGAAAGTTAGAAGAAGAAGAAAAATCCAAGGGCAAGCTTGTAGGCAAGTGAATTACCTGTGCTTGGGTCTGCAGTTGCGGTCTGAACCGCCGGAGGATCACTGGCGATGTCCCTTGCCGGAGAGCTGGTCCTTGCCGGAGAGCGCTCCCTTGCCGGGGACTCCTCTCTTGGCGGTGTAGTCGAAGCAGATGGCCCTTCGGGGCGGCTTCCGGGCCCTCCTTGTGAGGCTGCTCTGCTCCTACAGAAATCCAACAATCAAGATGTCAGTAAGAGAAAAGAGCAACCATGAGCGCCTGTCAGCAAGAAGTAAAAATAATGTACTTACTCTGGGGGCTGCGCTGGGGGCTGCTTTGAGGAGTAGTTGCCAGGTCCATCAAGGTGGGCTCAGACATGCCCCCTGCTGACACGGTGGGATCGTCTTCGATGACAATCACCTAGGCCTTGGCTCTCTTCTCCGCTCTCTGGGCCAGTGTCCTGAAAAGGAATGGATTCAGATCGAAGCAATTCAGATACAGAATGAAAGCAACAGGATTGAAGAACTGCGAGGACAGCAAGAAAGCTTACTCCTATTCTTCATCATCCGAGCTGAGCGTGGAGAGATCGAAGTCCAGCTCCCCTCCGGTGCGACGAGGCGGAGAAGTGGGCTCCCTCGCCCGCTTGGCGGGGGCGGTGGCGGTGGACCGGGAAGGTCCCGCTCCAGTTGCTGCAGCGGCGTGAGGCGCTCCCACGGCAACGGTGCTTGCCGCGGTAGAGCGTGTCGCGCGGCTCGGCGGCTGTTGACCCGTCTGCCGCCCCGCTGCGTCCCCGGCCCTGCGGAGACGCCTTCTTGGTGCAGCCGGGGGCTCCACTTGCGGCAAGCTGTCTGAAGGTTCAGGCTCTTCCTCGCCGGGCTTGCTCAGCTCAGCTTCAGGGCCGGCAAGATCTTCCTCGCCGACAAACTCCTCGCGCTCGGCGAGGCTTGCCGCCTCTGCTGCCTCTGCCTCCTCCATGGTGAACCCGAACTCGCCCGCGGCAGCTGCTGCCGCAGCCTCTTCTGTCCTAGTGGCGATGCGCTACAGCTCCACGTCGGTAGTGTCACGGGTGAGGCTCTTCTGCTCGTTGGCGCGGATCGGCACTTCCTCCAGACTGTCGAAGAACGCCCGCACGACGTCATCCACAGGCTCTTGCCAAGTTGGGGCGATTCCGTGTGAATCGCACAAAGGCATCATCGCGCGGATCCGGTCGAGCGAAGAGTTGTTGCACAATGGAACAACGCCCCTCGGCAACATGAATGGATGCTGAGGGTCGCGTTTGAACAGCTCCAGGAGCATCGCATCCAGCTCCAGGACTGTGATGTTGAAATTGAGGCCCGGGCGCAGCCTCATGATGTCCGCCGAGTTCTTGAACTCCTAGGCGGGTCTCCCTCTCTCCTGCAGGGGGGCGATGCGGCGGCGAAGGAAATCTGCGCCGACAGCGCTTATAGTGAGCCCGGCAAGCCTGAGGCGAAGAATTCGGGTGATGGCGATCTTCAGCCTGTCATCTTCCGGGGCCACATTGCTCCAATCATTGCCGCGTACTATTGGGGCTTGGCGCACGGCAGTGAACGGCTGCGGGTTCTCCTCGACGACCCAGCACCACTCCGCTCTCCACTCCTCCCATTTGCTGCGAAGCTCTCCCTCCAGATATGCTTCCTTCTTGCCGACTCTCGAGATCCAGGCGATCCCTCCGGCAAGCGGCTCTCCTCTCTCGACCCGAGGCATGAAAAAGTGGCGGAAAAGGGCTACATTGGGGTGGACTCCGACAAAGTTTTCGCACAAATGTGTGAAAACCGCCATGGTCAGGACGGCGTTGGGGGTGAAATCTAGGAGGCGGAGCCCGTATGTGTTCATGATATCACAGAAGAACTCCGAGAAGGGCGGGCAGAGCCCGCAGCAGAAGAACAATCCGAAGAACGGATACCCGTTTGAAGCCAATTCCGATGCGGCGGCCAGAAGCACCCTCATGCGCGGGTGCGCCCGCGTCTCCGTCGACCAGAAAAGGTAGTAGTGCTCCCTCAGCTCCTTGGTGTCGAGCTAAGGGGGGAAGATGGCCCGCTCCTTCCGCAGCGCCGCGAGCCGCTGCGCCTCGGCCGACTTCACGCCCTTCCCCTTGTCGGCTTTCGGAGCCATGGCAGAAGTGGCAGGGGAGGTCGACGGCGTTGGTGGTGCTGGTGGCGACGGGGGGCGGAGCACTGCTCTCTTTCGGCTTTGAGAAGAAAGGGGGAGCGGCGGAGATTTTCGAGGTCGAAGCAACAAACGGCGAAGTGGGGAAACTGCCCCTGTTTCCCCTGCTTATAAAGAGGGAAGGGGCGGATGTTTCGCCCTTCCGAATAAAGAATCCCCCCACGATCTCTCACAGGATGCCGCGTTCAACGCGTACCGTTGGGGGAGGGTGCGGTGGATACGGAGTAAGATTCGGCGTTACCCAGGCCGCTTGTGCCCGTGCCCTGTTTTGGGCCTGGCCCAATAGCGCTCGGCACCATGTCTGGCCCAGGCCCGGGGGCTCCTGTCGGTGTACTAGAGTAGGGGTACCCTAGTACCCCGAACTTGTGCACGGGCAGCTGCAGCGCCCCGCGGCAAGGGCTTGCCGGGTGACCGCCAAGGTACTCCGTGGTTCCTTTGGAGCCATTCAAGAACAAAGTACTCAAGTAAAGAAGACAAGGCCCCGGCAAGAGGAGCTTGCCGGGAAGGCCAACTGAGGCATCTCAAGGAACTTGCCGCAACGCACCACGCGTCCCGGCAAGGCCCAGCGAGCGACAAGCTTCCGGGCGCGACAAGACCACGACCGCGGCAAGGCGCTTGCCGCGGCAAGCGGCCACTCTGTGCCCACGCTCAAGCACATCCACCAACGTGTCTCCCTGGGGGCCTTTCCAGGCACGCGTGGCGGAAGGCTGTGCAGCCAGCGGTGCGCGGTGGCATGCGACGCTGACAAGATCGCCATCGTGGTGAACGGTGGCGCCCCTAACGGTCCTTTTCTGCACTGTTTGGGCGACACAGACGGGCATTTAATGCCCTTGTCCCTTGCCATCAGGGTTAGGTAGAGTATACTGTGCAAGTAGCTGTACCAACCGCACCCTTTTTACGTTTTTACCCTTCTCTGCGTTGCCACCTGTCGGTGACCCCTTGAGCGTATAAAAGGAGGCCCATGCGCAACGTAGAGGGGGTTCGCAAATTCGGCTGGTTCGTACCATTCGAAGCCAGGAAAACACTTAGCTCTCTTGAGCAAGAACACAATATAATCAGACAAGCAGCAGTAGGAGTGTTATCTCTCCGGAGAGCTCCGAAGCTGGGTAAACTGCTCGTGTGCTTCGCCTCGATCCGCTCTTCGTGCGACCTCCGCCCCCGCCGAACCGAAAGGGGCACGGTCCGCCGGTCCCATAGGTGTTCGTGGATCAGTTTCCCCGACAGAAGTCTTTTGTGACAGCCTGGATTTTGCCTTCAATCTTTTTCCAGACTTGATTTGCCTTTGCTTTGGATTTGAGTTTTTGGAATCAATTCAAATGGACTTCTCACTGGGCATGCCCTTGACTTTCACCCAAGTGACCCATCTACCTATCATTCAACCTCATTTCTCTGAAAACCCCTAAAATGGCCCAAAGAATATTTTTCATAAAAGAAAAATATTCATTTTCCTTTTGAAAAGTCATTTCAGAAACTAGTGCTCCAAAGCAACCCCTATTTTTATTGCTCCAAAAATCTTGATATAATTCCTGAATATTCTTTGAACCTTGGCCCACCTCCTTGAGCAAAAATATTGCGTGAATTTTTGTAATATTTTTTCTACAGAAAATCATTTCCCTTATGGCCCAAAAATGCACTTTGTGCAGCAAGTGTATTTTTCCTTGATCATTTGGAGCTGGTTTTTCTTCAGCCTCATTACCCTCCTAAGTAACTCTTAACCCCAGGATCTCAGCCCTAATGGACTTCTAGAAGCCCTCCAAACTTGGCGACCAAGTTTCTGTCCAGAAACTTGCCAGCAAGCTAGAGTCACATTTGGTCGGCCTGGCATTGAGTCTTCACATTTCCTAGACTAAACACTGCATGGACTACAGCCCAGACAAGGTTTGGTCGCGCCTGGGCGTCGTTTTGGCCATGCTAGGATGGTGACCGCGTGTGGACATGAGGCCTGACATGTGTTCGACGCGCTCTGCATTGCGCCAGTGCCTCTATTCAGCGCGTGCTCGAGCCAGAGCTAGTCGACGACTGCTGCGCTGTGCCACCAGCTTCATCTCTTCACCCTTGACCCCTCCCTGGTGCCCTCCGATGCCTGAGACGCTATCGCGAGCACGAACACGTCGGGTCCAAAAGCCAAAGTGCACTCATGCCCCTGTCCCTATGCTCGTCCGCGAGCATGGATAGTCTCTGCGTGATCGTTGATCCCCTCACCCCCTCGCTGACGCCTCTCGTCATTCTTCACCGGCTTTCAGAGAGCTCCGGCAGCGACACGCTGCCCCCTTCCCCCTTCGGCTATAAATATAGCCTTCACCTCCGTCCCGAAGCCGCACACCGCACCACTCAACCTCCACGAAGACGCAGCACAGCTGCAGCCCGGCCGGGCAGGCCTCTGGCTGCCGTGCCCGACCAAAGCTCGTCGGCGACCCCCACAACCTAGCCACCCCACTTCCAAGCTCGTGGAGCCCAACCAACCCCTCAAGCGCATCTCTAGAGATCCACTGGTGACGCCTGGAAGTAGTAGAGCCCCTAGAACCGCCCGTCGCCGTCGCCTTCTTTCTCTCCGGCAAGTCCCGACTGCCGCCACCACATGCGAGGTTGATTGCAAGAAGCTCCGGTCATCCCCCGACATGCCACAGGTATAGGCAGGTGCGTAGTAGACCCCTCTTCAATCCTATCTGGTTTTGCCCAAAGACCCCTCCTCGTCGGCGTGAGCTACGGTGAAGCGCCGCCGCACTCTTTTTCTTCCCCCCTTCTCTCTCCTAACTAGTGGGGGCCAGTGTCAGCATCTCCACTCGCACCCGAAGCGGTACAAGTGGAGGCATCTTCTGGCTTTACGCCATCGACGTAACCCCGCCCCCCACAGGTTTTCTGTTTATTCAAATTTATTCAAATAATTTGAATATAACTTTGACCAGTGATATCTCCTATCCTATAAGTCCAAATGAGTTGATTCTTTTTGCATTGTGTTTGTTTCAGAAAGCTCTAGCAGCACACCAAAGTGTGGATTTTTCCTTGCTGCCTAGAATTTCTGGTGATTTTCAGAATGGTTCTTGATATTTTGTTTTGTGGTTTTTAAATATTTTCACAGGGAGAGACTTGTCTTGAAGCTATCCAGGAAGAGTGTGAACCTCCTCTGCACTAAGGCAAGCCACACCAACATTTGGATGGTGTCATCTCAATATCTATGATTTTCCTACTTGAATATGAGCTATTTTTCATGCATTTTAATTAGTTAAATAATTATGGTTTAATGCTACTTACTTTGTCATGCTTGAAATGGTTGTTTAAGTTACTAGTTGAATGCATGAACTAGTTTGGTCAAGTAGAGTAAAGTTTTAGCATTATGAAAGTGCTTTGATAAATAATGGTAGTTTCTTTTTGATAATTGGATTTTCATATAAATGATAAGTTAACCAAAATGATGCATGATAATAACCAGTGTAGTAAAACCAGTAAGGTTTATTGATGAGTAGTGCAAGAAAGTTATTTTGCTAAGGTTGGTCCATTCTTGTGAGTTGCATGTTTTGCATATCAAATTGTTGCATGACCATGGCATCATATGACTTGGAGTGAGTTTATTTTCAAGTTAAACTTGATAATAATCCAACTTGAATATAACATTGATCAAGTCATGGTGCCGCTAAATCGGGTTTTCTCAGTGCGACCACATTTACCTTAAGGGGGGGTCTTGATTTGGTCCTTTGTCGTGCCTTTTGCCAGTGCCTCCAACAAGGGAAGGATATGGGCGTGCGGTACCCTGGCCCAGTAAGCAGACATAACCTTGTGTGCCTGTTTGTTTTTATGGTACCTTGTCCATGTTTGGGACCATTTTGCCATGATGGTGGCCGAAGATGCCTTTGGTAGGCATGGGGCCACCCATGACTTAGCCCTGAGAAGGAGTTGGTCGGAGTGGCCGGGAGAGTGTCATGGCAAGGGAAGGGTTTCGTCAGAACGCCGTTGGTCCACCTGAATGGGAGTGCGAGGCCATGGGTTCTATGGTGTGGGTAAAGTGCGCTACCTTTGTAGAGTGTATTTAATCTATCGATAGTCGCGTCCTCGGTTATAGGCACAACTCGGAAGTAGGTCACACCATGGATCAACTATCATAATTAATCTTGCACATTGAGTATTTATTGTTGGCCCTCTTTTTATGATGATTTGTGGGATCATGTGATGATCAGTGAGTGATTGGCTTCAATTGTGATCCGGGTATGATCACCTTTCGGTTACGAGGTAACCCATCTGGTAAGCGAGTCGGAGGGACTTGATGCACATGTTGATTTCACCACATCAGTAGTATTACTTGCATTGCATTAACCTGATTAATTGTCATGATATTGTTTGTCATTGTGCTTATGTTTGTTGTGAGCTTGCAAGTACATTCTATGTACTGACCTGGCATGTCATGCCAGCTTTCAGGCAAGTCGTATCGGATTGGAGAGCTTCCCGCGTCTAGATCATGTCCACGTCGGTGTCCCTGTGCTATGGAGTTCCACTTCGTCGTTATTCCACTACCACGTAATTTATGTGATTGAGGCCTCTTCATTTTCATTAAATAATGGAGATATTGTTCAGCTGCACCATGTTGCCGCTTGGCCTCTTATCTCGATGAAATATCAGACTTATTTTCCGCTAGCATCAATAAAGCGGTTGTTTCTGTACCATGTTGTTGTGTGTTGCCAGAAGACTTGATCTCTGGGCTGGCAATGCAAGGTAAACCGGTTCCTCTGAGCCGGGGTGCCACATCTTGCAAGCAGACCATCTTAACGAGGTCAACAATGGAAGCAAAGCTCACAACACTAGATATAGCTACAGCCAAAGTAGATTGGCTTTGTCGGCTCTTCCATGACTCATCAGTTGTTGAGAAACCTATACTGGGTATCCTTATGAAATGCGGTAATCAGACTGTGATCACGAAAGTTAGAAGCTCAAAGGATAACATGAAGTCATCAAGACATGTTCAGAGAAGGTTAAAGTCTTTCAGAAAAATGAAAACTCCAAAGTTATTGCATTGGATTATATCCAAACGTCTAAAAATCTGGTAGATCCTTTTACTAAGGGTCTATCATGTAATGTGATAGATAATGCATCAAAGGAGATGGGTATGAGACCCACAGTATGAGTTGTTCACATTGGTAACCTAGTCTATGTGAGCAGAGATCCCGTGAATTAGATGTGGAAGAAAAGTTGTTGGTTAACAGAGAGGAGAGTATTGTCAGGTCTCCAACGTATCTATAATTTTTGATTGTTCCATGCTATTATATTATCATTCTTGGATGTTTTATAATCATTTTATAGTCATTTTATATCATTTTTTGGTACTAACTTATTGACATAGTGCCCAGTGCCAGTTGTTTTGTTCTGCATGTTTTTTACATCGCAACAATTCAATATCAAACGTAGTCCAAACGCAATGCAACTCCTGGAGGATTTTTTGGGGCCAGAAGAAAGCCAATGGGCCAAGGAAGCACCTGAGGGGCTGCCCCAGATGAGCAGCACCCACCAGGGCGCGCCAGGAGGCCCAGGCGCGCCGCAGGGGGTTGTGCCCACCACGGGTGCCCCCCGAACCACCTCTTTGCTCTATAAATACCCAAATATTCCAAAAACCCTAGGGGAGTCGACGAAATATTCACCCAGCCGCCGCAAAGTCCAGAACCACCAAGATCCAATCTAGACACCATCATGGAGGGGTTCACCACTTCCATTGGTGCCTCTCCTATGATGCGTGAGTAGTTCTTTGTAGACCTACGGGTTCGTAGTTAGTAGCTAGATGGCTCTCTCTCTCTCTCTTGTTTATCAATACAATGGTCTCTTGGAGATCCATATGATGTATGTCTTTTGGCGGTGTGTTTGTTGGGATCCAATGAACTTTGACTTTATGATCAGATCTATGTATTTATCCATGAAAGTTATTTGAGTCTTCTTTGATCTCTTATATGCATGATTGCTTATTGCCTCGTATTTCTTCTCCGATATTTGGGTTTTGTTTGGCCAACGTGATCTATTTATCTTGTAATGGGAAGAGGTGCTTTGTAGTGGGTTCGATCTTATGATGCTTGATCCCAGTGATAGAAAGGGAACTGACACGTATGTATTGTTTCTACTAAGGATATCAAGATGAGATCTATATCTGCCGCAATAGATACACGGATCTCGTCTACATCATGTCATTGTTCTTATTGCATTACTCTGTTTTCTCATGAACTTAATACACTAGATGCATGCTGGATAGCGGTCGATGTGTGGAGTAATAGTAGTAGATGCAGGCAGGAATCGGTCTACTAATCTTGGACGTGATGCCTATATAATGATCATTGCCTGGATATCGTCATGATTATTTGAAGTTCTATCAATTGCCCAACAGTAATTGTTTTCCCTCATTTGCTATTTTTCTTGAGAGAAGCCACTAGTGAAACCTACGGCCCCCGGGTCTCTTTTCATCATATTTGCCTTTGTGGTCTACACTCTCTTGCATTTACTTTCAGATCTATTAAACCAAAAATAAAAAAAATACCTTGCTGCAATTTATTTGTCCCGCGATCTATTTATCCTATCTACCACTTTTTACCTCACATCATTTTCCTACTTGAGGCGCCGTACCAGAAAGGGATTGACAACCCCTTTAACACGTTGGGTTGCGAGTATTTGTTATTTGTGTGTAGGTGTTGTTTACGTGGTGTGAGGAGGTTCTCCTACTGGTTCGATAACCTTGGTCTCATCACAGAGGGAAATACCTACTGTCGCTATACTACATCATCCCTTCCTCTTTGGGGAAATACCAACGTAGTTCTAGTAGACATCAAAAGGAATTTCCGGCGCCGTTGCCGGGGAGGATCTTCAACATCAACCAGGTTCCTAATCACAAATCTCATTTCCTCGCAATTTACATTATTTTCCATTTTCCTCTCGTTTTCCTCTCCCCCACTTCACAAAATTTGTCATTTTATTTGCCCTCTTTTCCGTTTGCCTTTTTCTACTCAGATATATTTGTGTTCTTGCTTCTCTATGGCTAGTTTGAATGCTCCTCCTTTGTTACCACACTTTGAAGTTTTATACTTCAAACAAAAACAAGGAGAAAATTTGAAAGATGCTTGGTATAGGCTTATGGAATCTTATCATGTTTGCAACCTAAAGGGAGCTGCAAAAAATTTGCTTAGAAATTTTTACGTAGGATTGGCTTTGCATCATAGACAACTCTTAGATTTTGCCGCAAAAAGGAATTTTATTGAGCTTGATGTTAATGCCGCCTATGAAATCTTAGAAGGAATTTTGGGGGTTCCACCACAAAAGAAAGGGTTTTCTTTCACCCCATAGGGAGTCCAAATTTTGGACAAACTCAGTGATTTTCATAAACATATGGTGGAATTACAAAAATATAATGAACCTCTCAAACATCTCAATGGTAGTATCAATTGTATGAACACTTTGATTTCTCTTTGCAATAAATGGTTGGATATTTTCGATCTGAAGATTGTTTCTTTTCCGGAAAATTTAGGGAAGCGCAAAGAGCCTCCCGGGTTTGAAAAGACCCTTACTAAAGTGTCAAAGATAACAGAAGGCAACACTTAGATCCTACGTGTTATGCCTAGGTAGGGGCGTAAAGCGATAATGCTTGTTGGGAGGCAACCTAATGAATAAATTTTATTTTTGCTTTTTGCTTTCTGTTCTTGAGTGTTAGCACAATTATGCTACTGTTATGATTGTGTTTTTTTGTGTTTTAATTAGTGTTTGTGCCATGCAATGCCTTTGGGAAGACTTAGTTGAAAGTTTATTTGATCTTGCTGAAGAACAGAAAATTTTGCGCTCGCGAGATTCCGTGACTTGCGCCTCGCTGCCGCCGAGAGGAGAGCTTTCATCTTCAGCTTCCCTCTTGCCCTTCTGGGCCTTCGCGGCCTTTGCCATCTTCGCAAGGAAGGACGCCCTGGCCTCCTCGACCCTCCTCAAAATATACGCTACCTCCACAGAGGAGCCACGTTTATACATCACACCCTCAACCTTGGTGGCCCTCTCCACCAAGGTACTAGACCACTGGAGCTCTTCATGAAAGGAGGGCAGTTGCCAATCCATTTCTACCCCATGAGCATTGCAGTCCAGCGTCCACTTCAGTATCTGATCCCGGGATGAATTGACATTCAGAGGGATCACGATTGCCAGGAGTTTGAACAGATCAAAGCGGCCAAACAACTGGTCGCACAACCAGGCATGGCCATAGGCTCACAAGTTATTGGCCAATCCCAGGAGCAACCTCATCCTCTCTGCAGCATCACCGTACAACCAGGTTGGCATGTCCCTCTCTTGCAGCAATGAAATGTGGCGGAGGAGGAAATCAGACCCCACATGCTCAATAGTTAGCCCGACAGTCTTCAAACGGGTAATCCTGTTGATTGCCGGGTGAATCCTATCTTCAGTAAGGCCAAGAGCGCTCCATTCCTTGCCGCGCTCGACACACGCCATCCGTGCTTCAGAGAACTCGGGGGCTTCCTTATCCTGGATCCAGCACCAATCCCCTCTCCACTCATCCCACCTCTTCCGCTGCCTCCCAGAGATGTAATCCTAGAGCTTCCTCGCCGACCACGGCATCCAGCTAATGTTCCCGGAGTGGTGGCCCTTGTTTTCCGCACACATGACAAAATGATGTTGAAACAAAAATCCACATTGAGGAAAACCCCAACAAAGTTCTTGCAAAAATGTGCAAAGATGGCCATGGTCGCAATTGCATTCGGCGTGAAGTCGAGGAGATGGAACCCATAGATGGTCATGATCGCCTTGAAGAAATTAGAGTAGGGGGAAAAAGGGCCACATATGAAGTAAGCGCAGAAGAACTGATAAGAGTCTGGCGGATCTTCCTTCCCAGCCACATAAACTACGGGCGCTCCATGCCCTTTTGGGATAGGCCTTCCCCATAGATATCCTTACCTCGCCTGAAGAACTGGGCCGCTCAAGGTCGACGGAAGAAAGATGACGTCTTCCCTCCGCCTCTTGTTCAGCTCTACCACCCTCTTACTCCCCTCGGCGGCCACTTCCTTCGTCGTGGCCGCCTGCTTCCCTTTCTCCATGGGCTTCTTCCACATTTCCGCGGCGACGATGTGGGTGCGAGATGGGAAAGGGGTCGGCGAGAGAGGCGGCAGCGGACGGAAGGAGAAGAAGGGAGGAATGTTCACTTGGCTTGCAGAGGAAGATGATGGGAGAGCGAAGCGAGCGAAAGGTAAACCGTGCCGCTCCACTTTTCCCTGGTTTTTAGGGGGGGTGCCGAGCGCAGGTGTGATGCTTCAGAAAGTTACCGTTTTACCATTAACTACAACAAGCCCATGACCCCATAACGCGCAGTAATTGTGCAAAGTGGAGGTTGGATTGACAAGTCACCACGGTGAACCGGGATATGCAGCCCTTCCCTGCCACATGTTTGTGCATTGTTTGGGGCCTAACCCAACGTGTCGCGCCGACATGTATGGCTCAGGCCCGGGGGCTTATGTCGGTGAAAATAGATAGGGGTGTATATTTTCCCCTAACTTATGCATGACAGCATCAGGCCATGCCAGAGGGCAAGAGATCAAGATTTTCAAAGGACCAGCTTGGAGAACAAGAGGACCAAGGTCAAGCCAGAGAAGCCAGATACCAACAGGAGAAAAGCCTCCCTTGCCGGGCAACAGGACTGGCAAGGGCAGAGCCACCCCCGGAAGAAAACAACCAAGGCATCCCGGCAGGGCCTGCCGGGACTGACGGATGCCAGGAACACCTCATCAACAACTCCCCCACGACCCACATCGTGGATCTGTGCGGTGTCAAGCCGTAAAGTGATTACGTGGCAACCACTCACCACATGGCAAGCCCTTTCTACACGAGAACCTACAGATGACACCCGTCCTTCGACGTGTCGAACAAGCAAACGTGGAGCTGGCAGAAAAGCCCGGGAAGGCTTGTCGGGCGAGCAACGATGCAACGTTGAGCAGCGCACTTAATGTGCCCTGTCATCCTGTAGAGTTAGGTATGATAGCACTGTTTGCTATCTTATCAGTGTCTAATGACTGATTTGCCATTGTGGTGACCCCTTAACCTATAAAAGGAGGTCCATGGCAACCGTAGAAGGGGTTCGGTTCGGTTCATTCGGCTCGTGAGGCTGGAGAGTCCGACGCCCATACGCGCGTAGCCGCTGTGACCCCTATCGGGCAAGTGTACTACGCTCCCACAGCACTCTTCCACCATCAATCCACCAAAGTAGGAGTAGGGTTTTATGCCTCACGGCGGCTTGAACCTGGGTCAAATTGCTCATGTGATCCCTGTCGCGCTACCCCCACGCTCCTCTGCTCTTTGTGGAACACGATGTCCCCCTGCCAAACCAGCAAGGGGCCGCTTGGTGCAAAAGGTGGTCGTGGTTTCCCGTGACACTAGTTGGAATAGCTTCTACCCACTTAGGAACATAATCA
This sequence comes from Triticum dicoccoides, assembly GCF_002162155.2. Lineage (NCBI taxonomy): Eukaryota > Viridiplantae > Streptophyta > Magnoliopsida > Poales > Poaceae > Triticum > Triticum dicoccoides. The sequence goes on from NC_041389.1 coordinate 557,400,866, forward strand.
AAAGCAACCAAAATATGAGCATACCCATTAGAGGAAGGAAAAGGTCCCATATAATCAAAACCCCAAACATCAAATGGTTCAACAGCAAGTGAATAATTCATAGGCATTGACGCTTACCGATATTACCAATTCTTTGACATTCATCAGAAGATAAAACAAACTGATGGGCATCCTTGAAGAGAGTAGGCCAATAAAAACCAGATTGCAATAACTTGTGAGCAGTTCTATCTCCCGCATGATGCCCTCCATAAGTTTCGGAGTGACATTTCTGTAGGAGTTATTCCTGTTCATGCTCAGGTACACAAGATCTAATAATACCATCTACTCCTTCTTTATAAAGATGCGAGTCATCCCAAAAGTAATGTCTTAAATCATAGAAGATTTTTTTCTTTTGTTGGTATGTGAAACTAGGTGGTATATATTTAGCAACAATATAATTAGCATAGTCAGCATACCAAGGAGTATTATGATAAACATTTATTGCAGCTAGTTGTTCATCAGGAAAGCTATCATCAATAGGTAGTGGGTCATCAAGAATATTCTCTAACCTAGATAAGTTGTCAACTATGGGTTCTCAGCTCCTTTTCTATCATTAATATGTAAATCAAATTATTGTAGCAAGAGAATCCACCTAATGAGTTTGGGTTTAGCATCTTACTTTTCCATAAGGTATTTTATAGCAGCATGATTAGTGTGAAAACTTACTTTGGAATCAACAATGTAAGATTTGAATTTGTCACAAGCAAACACAACTGCCAAAAATTCTTTTCAGCAGTAACATAATTTCTTTGGGCATTGTCTAGAGTTTTGCTAGCATAATGAATAACATTCAATTTCTTATCAACTCTTTATCCTAGAACAACACCAACAACATAATCACTAGCATCACACAATATTTCGAAAGGCATGTTCCAATCAGGTGGTTGAACAATATGTGCAGAAGTTAAGGCTTTCTGAAGTCTTTCAAAGGCTTCTACACAATCATCATCAAAAACCAATGGAACATCCTTTTGTAAGAGATTAGTAAGAGGCCTAGAAATTTTAGAGAAGTCTTTAATAAACCTCCTATAGAAACCAGCATGACCAAGGAAACTACGAATACCTTTAATATCTTTAGGACATTGCATTTTCTCAATTTCATCAACTTTAACTTTATCCCCCTCAATACCTCGTTCAGAAATTTTATGCTCCAAGACAATACCTTCATTAACCATAAAGTGACACTTCTCCCAATTCAAGACAAGACTAGTTTTCTCACATCTCTGCAAAACTCGATCAAGGTTGCTTAAGAAATCAACAAAAGAAGTTTCGTAAACAGAAAAATCATCCATGAAAACCTCAACAATCTTTGAAAAAATTCGGAGAATATAGCAGTCATACATCTTTGAAAGGTAGCAGGTGCATTGCATAAACCAAAAGTCATACGTCTATAAGCATAAGTTCCAAAAGGGAAAGTAAAGGTAATTTTCTCTTGATTGGGTTGTGAAACAGGTATTTGAGAAAAGCCAGAATATCCATCAAGGAAGCAAAAGTGTGTGTACTTAGATAATCTTTCCAACATTTGATCAATAAAAGGCAGAGGGTAATGATCTTTTCTAGTTGCTTTATTTAGTTTTCTAAAACCAATTACCATTCTATAGCCAGTAACAGTTCTTTGTGGAATAAGTTCATTTTTATCATTAAGAACACCAGCAATACCTCCCTTCTTAGGGACACAATGAACTATACTTACCCATCTACTATCAGCTATGGGATAGATTATACCTGCTTCCAGAAGCTTTAGTATTTCAGTTCTTACCACTTCTTTCATCTTAGGATTCAAAATTCGTTGATGATCAACAACGGGTTTAGCATCAGGTTCCATATTAATTTTGTGCTGATGGAGATTGGGTCTAATGCCCTTAAGATCATCAAGAATATATCCAATAGAAGCACAGTGCTTCTTCAGAGTTTTCAATAATCTTTCTTCTTCATGTTCTGAAAGTTCAGCACTACCAATAATAGGATATATCTTCTTCTCATCGAGATAAGCATATTTCAAAGTGTCGAGCAATTTTTTAAATTCAAACACGGGATCACCTTTAGGTGGAGGAGGACCTCCTAGAGTTTCAATAGGAAAATTGTGTTTGAGCAGAGGTCGTTGTTCAAACAAAATTTTATCTATTTCATTTCTTTCATGCATATGCATATTATTTTTATGGTCTAGCAAATATTGTTCTAGTGGATTAGTAGGAGGCACGACAATAGAAGCAAGACCAATTATTTCATCCTTACTAGGTAATTCTCTCTTATGAGGTTGTTTATTAAACTTGGAGAAATTAAACTCATGAGACTCATCATCAAAGCTAACACCGACAGTTTTTTTTACAATCTATTTTAGCATTAAAGGTGTTCAAGAAAGGTCTACCAAAGATAATGGGGCAAAAGTCATCTTGTGGGGAACCAAGAAGTAGAAAATCAGTAGGATGTTTTATTTCCCCCCACAAGCCTAAACATCTCTAACAATCCCAAGGGGTGTGATGGTGTCTCTATTATCAGGTTCAATAGTAACATCTATGTCTTCTATTTCAGCGGGTGCTATTTCATGCATAACTTCTTCATAATTAGTAAAACGAATAACACTCACACTAGCACCCAAGTCATATAAACCATGATAGCAATGATCTACAATTTAGTTGAGACAACAGGCATGCCAACTACGGGTCTATGTTTATTTTTATCATCAGGTTTGGCAATTCTAGCATCTTCATCACAGAAGTAAATAACATGCCCATCAATATTTTCTACCAGGAGATCTCTAACCATAGCAACACTAGGTTCTACTTTAATTTGCTCAGAAAGTCTAGGTGCTTCAATATTACTTTTGCGAACCACAGTTGGTACCTTAGCATGTTCCTTTATCCTAACAGGGAAAGGTGGCTTTCAATGTAAGAAGAAGGCACAACTGGATCAACATTGTAAATAATAGTTTCATCTTTAACTATGACTGATTCTTTAATTTCTTATTTAATAGGTGGGTGGTATTTAAACCACTTCTCCTAGAGAGATCAAGATGAGTAGAAAAGATTCATAGAAAGAGGCTACTATCTTAGAGTCAAGTCCATATTTAGTGCTAAACTTTTAAAAAGCATCAGTATTCATAAAAGATTTAACAGAATCAAACTTAATCTTAATACCTGACTCTTTACCTTCATCGAGTTCCCAATCTTCAGAGTTACATTTAATTCTTTCTAAAAATACCACCTGAATTCAATAGTCTTCTTCATAAAAGAAAAAGTGCATGAAGTATCGAGCATGGATTGATCATCACGAGAAAGCCGGGCATAAAAATTCTGAATAATAATTTCTCTTGAGAGCTCATGATTGGGTCATGAATATAACACTGACTTAAGCCTCCCCCAATATAGAGCGATACTTTCTCCTTCACGAGGCCAAAAATTATATATATAATTCCAATCACGATGAACTAGATGCATAGGGTAATTTTTTTGGTGAAATTCCAATTTCAATCGATTCGAGTTCCAATATCCAATATCATCGCATAGCCTATAAATGTCAATGTTTTCCCTTCAAAGATAAAGGGAAAACCTTCTTCTTAGCTTCATCTCTGGGCAAAGCTGCAAGCTTAAATAATCCACAAATTTCATCCTGTGAATATCAGGATGTTCGGTTCCATCTCCTGCATAAGGATTAGCTAGCAGTTGTTGTATCATACCTGAAGGAATTTCATAACCAATATTTTCAGTAGGTGCAGTAGGTTGAGGGGCAACTAATTGTGCTTCTAGTCGAGGTGAAGATACCCCGAACAAACCCTTCAAAGGATTGTTTTACATAGTAACAAGTGACAGTAAATTTCAGCACATAATATAAATTTTTCCTTACTGTTTTCCACTTACCAAGAGCGCTTCACTCCCTGGCAACGGCACCAGAAAAGAGCCTTGATGGCCCTGAAGTATAGGGGATCGATCGTAGTCCTTTTTATAAGCAAGAGTGTCGAACCCAACGAGGAGCAGAAGGAAATGACAAGTGGTTTTCAGCAAGGTATTTTCTGTAAGCATTGAAATAGTCGGTAATAGGTAGTTTGATAGCAAGATAATTTGTAACAGACAAGTCATGGTAACAGTAAATAAAGTGCAGCAAGGTAGCCTAATCCTTTTATGGCAAATGACAGGACAAAACGGTCTCTTATAATAAGCAAAGCGTTCTTGAGGGTACACGGGAATTTCACCATGTCACTTTCATCATGTTTGCTTGATTCGTATTCGCTACTTTGATAATTTGATATGTGGGTGGACCGGTGCTTAGGTGATGTTCTTACTTGAAAAAACCTCCTACTTCTGATTAACCCCACGCAAGCATCCGCAACTACGAGAAAAGTATTAACATAAAATCTAATGATAGCATTAAACTTTTGGATCCAAATTTTTCCCTTACGAAGTAGTGCATAAACTAGGGTTTAAGCTTCTGTCTTTATAGCAACCTATCATCTAATAACTACTCCACAAAGCATTCTCTTGGGCACAAATATGGTGATGTGCCATGTAGTCGACGTTCACATGACACCACTAATGGAATCACCACATACATATCTTAAAAATACCGAACACATATCAAGTTCACACATGATTACTTGCAACATGACTTCTTCCATGACCTCAAGAACAAAAGTAACTACTCAGAAATGATAATCATGCTCAAGATCAGAGGGGTATTAAGTAGCATAATGGATTAGAACATATAATCTTCCACCAAATAAACCATATAGTAATCAACTACAAGATGTAATCAACACTACTAGTCACCCACAGGTACCAATCTAAGGTTCTAGTACAAAGATTGAACACAAGAGATGAACTAGGTTTCGACAGGAGATGGTGATGTTGAAGATATTGATGGAGATTGCCCTCCCCAAGATGAGAGTGTTGTTGGTGATGACGATGGCTTCGATTTCCCCCTCTGGGAGGGAAGTTCCCCTGACGGAATTGCTCCACCGAAGGGAAAAAATGCTCCTGCCCAAGTTCCGCATGAAGAAGATGGAGCTTCATCTCAAAAGTAGTCCCCTGATTTTTTTCTACGTCAAAATGCTCTATATACCAGAATATGCTCACCAGAGGTTGGCTGGGTTGAGCACAACCCACCAGGGCGCGTCTGGGGGGCCTCGCATGCCCTGGTGTCTTCTGCTCACCAGGTGGCCCCCCTCCGGTTGTTATTTGCTCCATTATTTCTTAAATATTCCAAAATAATTCTCTGTGAAGTTTCAGCTCATTTGGAGATGTGTGGAATAGGGAACTCTGATGTAGCTTTTTCAGGTCTAGAATTCCAGCTGCCGGCATTCTCCCTCTTTGTGTGAACCTTGCATATTATGAGAGAAAAGGCATTAGAATTACTTTGTAAAGCACTATTATGCATAAAAACATTATAAATAATAGTAGGAAATCATGATGCAAAATGGACGTATCAGCGGCGTGCACCGCAGGTCAGGACAATAGGCCTCCAAAACCCCACCTCTTTGAGTCCTGTACGGTAGAAGGGTGATTAGGTTTTTAGGAAGCGCTCTGCGCGACTACTGACTGGTTCATCACGGATTCGGACACCGACGATCACTTCCCCAATGATGACTTCTTCACCGGCGTTGACAACCTCTTCGACGACATGGCCGGCAAGGACATCGACCCCAAGACCAGTGATTTTGCCGTTGTTTCTCTCATACTCTATCTGTTTGAGGTTCTGCCAAAGTTTCTTGCTCTATTGTCTGCTCTAGATATGTTACACTCTAGTTCATATATGCAGATGCCATTTACCTTCTCTCTGTCAGAATGCGTGACTTTTTTCATCCCTGTTATAATAGTCATATTTTATCTAGTATTTCTGTGAATAATATCATTTGGTAAATTGCTCATATTTCCAACAATCCAAAAACCTTATTATAGGCAATTTACCCCGAGTGGTTTTGCTCCTTCCATGAGACCTCCTATGTTTGAGGGTATCCACTATAAGAGGTGGCGTGTGAGAGCAGTCTTATGGTTTCAAACCATGAGTTGCTATCATGCCACTGTTGGCAAACCTGAAGGAGATTATGAAGCTCAACAGGAACAAGCTTTTCAAAAAATGTATACCATGTTTAAGGCTGCTCTCTTGAGTGTTCTTGGTGAGAATATAGTTGATTCTTATGCATCAATTGACAATGGAAAAGATATGTGGGACGCACTACGGGCTATGTTTGGGGTCTTGGATGTCGGCACTGAGTTGTACATCATGGAACAATTTTATGACTAAAGGATGACTCGTGAGCGCTTCATGGTTGAGCAAGCTCACGAGATATAGTCATTTGCTAGAGAACTTGAGAACTTTAATTGTGTGTTACCGTACAAGTTTGTTGCCGGAGGCATCATCACTAAGCTTCCTCTCTCGTGGAGGAACTTTGCTACCTTATTGAAGCATAAGAGGCAGGAGTTTTCCATTCCAGATCTCATTGATACTCTTGATGTGGAAGAAAAGGCGAGATCAAAAGACACATGTGCTTGAGGTATTGAGGGAGGATCTAGCACCAATGTGGTATAGAAGAAAAACTTCCAGCCCCACAAGTTCAAGAACAAGGGCAAGTTTGATGGTAAAGCAAAGTTTGATGGGAAGAACAAGGTTGTACAGCACACCAACTTAAAGAAGAAGAATGACAAGAAGAAAGGTGTTTGTCATGTGTGCGGAGATCCTGACCATTGGGCCCTAATCATCATGACAAGCGTCATCTTGGGAAAGGAGGCAAGACCGCTAATGTTGACATTGGTGACACTGACATGAAGGATGTTGGGTATGGTATAATTCCCACTATTCTTTCAGTATGTCATTCTCCTAATTTGTTGATTGACACGGGTGATAATGTGCATGTATGTGGTGATATTTCCATGTTTTCGTCTTATCAGTGCGCAGGGACTTCCACCATACTGATGGGCAACGGTTCAAGTGCTTCTATTCAAGGTGTTGGCACGATCGATGTGAAGTTTACTTCGGGGAAGATCGTGCGGCTGAAGAATGTGCATTATGCCCCTCCATCAATATAAATCTTGTTAGCAGATCTCTTCTGTGTAGAGATGGCTACAAGCTTGTCTTTGAGTCGGATAAATTTATAATATCCAAGTATGGAACTATTGTTGTTAAAGGCTATGAGTTAGGAGGCATGTTTCATTTTTCCTTATCAGATGTTTGCAATAAAGTTGTTAATCATGTTTGCAACAATAGTGAATCAAATGTGTGGTATTCACGTCTTTGTCATGTTAATTTTGGTTGCATGGACTAGCCAAATTGAACTTAATCCCTAGTTTCACCACTGTCAAGGGATCTAAGTGTCAAGTTTGTGTGCAAGCTAAGCAACCTCTTAAGTCTCACACCACTGCAGAAACAAGAAATCTTGCACCACTAGAGCTCATACATTCATATCTTTGTGAAATGAATGGTGTTATGACAAAAGGTGGAAAGAAGTATTTTATGACGTTAATTGATGACTCCACTAGATATTTCCATGTGTATCTTCTAGAATCTAAGGGTGAGGCTTTGAATTGTTTCAAGATCTATAAAGCTAAAGCGCAAAACCAACTTGATCGAAAGATCAAGAGGCGTAGGTCCGATCGCGGTGGAGAGTATTTCTCAAATGAATTTGATTGCTTTTGTGCGGGACATGGTATAATCCATGAGAGGACGCCTCCCTATTCACCTCAGTCAAATGGGGAAGCCGAAAGAAAGAACTGCACTCTAACTGGTTTGGTTAACGCCATGTTAGACACATCAGGTCTCTCCAAGGGATGGTATGGGGAGGCGATGTTGACTACATGTCATGTCCTAAACCGAGTTCCCACAAAGAACAATGAGATCACTCCATTCGAAGAATGGGAGAAGAAAAGGTTAAAGCTCTCTTATCTATGAACCTGGGGTGTTTGGCGAAAGTCAATGTGCCAATTCCAAAGAAGTGCAATCTAGGACCAAAAACTGTGGATTGTGTTTTCCTGGGATATGCTTTTCATAGCATTGGCTATAGATTCTTGGTTGTAAAATCCGAGGTCTGTCACATGCATGTCGGTACAATCATGGAGTTGAATGATGTGACTTTCTTTGAAGATATCTTTCTCATGAAGGATATGGCGAGCTCATCAAATCAGGAGATGCCTAGTTCCTCGAATGAGGAATTAGTAGCAATTACTGAACCTACCATTTCGATGGAACACTTTGAAAATCTTGTGGGGCAGAACAATGAAGTTTGTACTAGGAGCAAGACATAGAGGACTGCAAAGTCCTTTGGTGGTGAATTTCTTGCGTATCTCATAGATGACACTCCCAGTTCTATGTCAAAGGTATATGCATCGGAAGATGCTGACTACTAGAAGGAAGCGGTCTGTAGTGATATGGATTCCATCTTGGCAAATGAAACTTGGGAGATAACTGATCGTCCCTATGGGTACAAACCTATAGGGTGCAAATGGGTTTTCAAGAAAAAGCTTAGGCCTGATGGTACTAATGAAAAGTACAAGGCACGGCTCGTGGCCAAGGGTTATACCCAAAAGGAAGGTGAAGACTTCTGTGATACTTACTCACCTGTGGCTCGACTGACCACCTATTCGAGTACTACTTTCACTAGCTGCCTCACATGGTCTTTTCGTTCATTAAATGGATTTTAAGACTACTTTCCTAAATGGAGAGTTGGATGAGGAAATTTACATGGAACAACCAGATGGGTTTGTACTAGATGGTTAGGAAGGAAAAGTGTGCAAGTTGCTGAGGTCTTTGTATGGACTTAAGCAAGCACCCAAGTTGTGGCATGAGAAGTTTGAAAGAACTTTAACAACTGTAGGCTTTGTTGTAAACAAAGCTGAGAAATGTGTGTACTATCGCCATGGTGGAGGCGAGGGAGTTATCCTTTGCTTGTATGTTGATGACATACTAATTTTTGGAACAAATCTGAATGTTATTAAGGAGGTCAAGAATTTCCTATCTCGTTGTTTTGAGATTCCGGATTTAGGATTGGCTAATGTAATTCTGAACATCAAGCTGTTGAGAGACGATGATGGTGGTATTACACTGCTTCAATCTCACTATGTGGAAAAGATCTTGAGTCGCATTGGCTACAGTGACTGCAAGCCCTCTCCAACACCATATGATGCTAGCGAGTTGTTTGAAAGAATCGAAGAATTGATGGAGATCAATTGAAATATTCTCAGATTATTGGCACGCTTATGTACTTAGCCAGTGCTACAAGACCTGACATCTCTTTTGTCATTAGCAAACTGAGCCGGTTTGTCTCAATACCAGGAGATGTGCATTGGAGTTCATTATACTGGATATCCAAAGGTGCTTGAAGGGTATAGTGACTCAAACTGGATCTCAGATGCTGATGAGATAAAGGCCATGAGAGAATATGTATTCACTCATGGAGGTGGCGTTGTTTCTTGGAAGTATTGCAAGTAGACCATCTTAACGAGGTCAACAATGGAAGCAGAGCTCACAACACTAGATACAGCTACGGTCGAAGCAAACTGGCTTCGTCGGCTCTTGAATGAGTTACCAGTTGTTGTGAAACTTGTACCGGGTATCCTTATGAACTGCGATAATCAGACTATGATCACGAAAGTGAGCAGCTCAAAGGATAACATGAAGTCATCAAGACACATTCAGAGAAGGTTAAAGTCTGTCAGAAAAATGAAAAACTATAGAGTTATTGCATTGGATTATATCCAAATGTCTAAAAATCTGACAGATCCTTTTACTAAGGGTCTATCACATAATGTGATAGACAATGCATCGAAGGAGATGGGTATGAGACCCATAATATAAGTTGTTCACAGTGGTAACCTAGTCTATGTGATCGGAGATCCCGTGAATTAGATGTGGAAGACAAGTTGTTGGTCAACTGAGAGGAGAGTATCCTTACTATTAACAATACCACTCCATGAAGATGCAATACTCTCCTAAACTGCATGGTAAGTTGATACGTCCAATTTGCATCATGTTTTCCTACTATTATTTATAATGTTTTTATGCATAATAATGCTTTTGGGAGTAATTCTAATGCATTTTCTCTCATAATTTGCAAGGTTTACACAAAGAGGGAGAATACCGGCAGCTGGAATTCTGGACGTGAAAACGCACGTCGGAGCTACCTATTCTGCATAACTCCAAATAAGCTGAAACTTCATGGAGATTTTTTATGGATTATTTAAGAATTATTGGGGCAAATAACTACCAGAGTGGGCCCACTAGGTGGGCACAACCCACCTAGGCGCGCCAGGGAGCCCAAGCGCGCCTTGGTGGGTTGTGCCATCCTCGGCCCACCTCTCGTCCCCCTCTTCTAGTATAAGAGTCATTTTGACCTAGAAAAATAAAGGGAGGACTTTCAGGACGCAGCGCCGCCATCTCAAGGCGGGACTTAGGCAGGAGCATTTTTGCCCTCCGTGGAGCGATCCCGCCGGGGAACTTCCATCCCGGAGGTGGAAATCGTCGTCATAGCCATCACCAACATCTCTCCCATATTTGGGAGGGCCATCTCAATCAACATCTTTAATAGTACCATGTCCTCTCAAGCCCTAGTTCATCTCTTGTGTTCAGTCTTTATACTGAAACCTCAGATTGGTACTTGTGGGTTACTAGTAGTGTTGATTACATCTTGTAGTTGATCACTATATGGTTTATTTGATGGGAGATTATATGTTCAAATCCATTATGCTATTTAATACCCCTATGATCTTGAGCATGATTATTATTTATGAGTAGTTACTTTTGTTCTTGAGGTCACGAGAGAAGTCATGTTGCAATTAATCATGTGCACATGATATGTGTTCGATATTTTGATGATATGTATGTTGTGATTCCCTTAGTGGTGTCATGTGAACGTCAATTACATGGCACTTCACCATATTTGGGACTAAGGGAGTGCATTGTGGAGTAGTTATTAGATGATGGGTTGCTAGAGTGACAGAAGCTTAAACCCTAGTTTATGCGCTACTTCGTAAGGGACTAATTTGGATCCCAAAGTTTAATTCTATGGTTAGATTTTATCTTAATACTTTTCTCATAGGTGCGGATGCTTGCGAGGGGGTTAATCATAAGTAGGAGGTTTTTTCAAGTAATAACAACACCTAAGCACCGGTCCAGCCACATATCAAATTATCACAGTAGCGAACACGAATCACGCCAACATGATGAAAGTGATATGATGAAATTCCCGTGTACCCTCAAGAACACTTTGCTTATCATAAGAGACCGTTTCGGCCTGTCCTTTGCCTCAAAAGGATTGGGTTACCTTGCTGCACTTTCGTTGCCATTATCGTTACTTGCTTGTTACAGATTATCTTGCTATCAAACAACTTGTTACCTACAATTTCAGTGCTTGCAGATATTACCTTGCTGAAAACCACTTGTCATTTCCATCTGTTCCTCGTTGGTTCAACACTCTTACTTATCGAGAGGACTATGATTGATCCCCTATACATGTTGGTCATCAAGGCTCTTTTCTGGCGCCATTGTCAGGGAGTGAAGCGCTCTTGGTAAGTGGAAATTGGTAAGGAAAAATTATTACTACGTGCTGAAATTTATTGTCACTTGTTTCTATGGAGGATCATCCTTTGAGGGGTTTGTTCAGGGTATCTTCACCTTGACCAGAACCACAATTAGTTGCCGTCAACCTATAGCACCCACTAAAAATATTGGTTATGAAATTCCTTCGGGTATGATAGAACAACTGCTAGCAAATCCTTATGCAGGAGATGGAACTGAACATCCTGATATGCATTTGATATATGTGGATGAAATTTTTGGATTATTTAAGCTTGTATGTTTGCCCGGGGATGAAGCTAAGAAGAGGGTTTTCCCTTTATCTTTGAATGGAAAAAGCATTGACATGGTGTTGGCTATGCAATGGTATTGGATATTGGAACTCGAATCGATTGAAATTTGAATTTTACCAAAAACAATATCCTATGCATCTAGTTCATCGTGATCGGAATTATATATATAATTTTTCCTCGTGAAGGAGAAAGTATCGCTCTATCTTGGGGGAGGTTTAACTCAATGTTATATTCAGGCCCCAATCATGAGCTCTCAAGAGAAATTATCATTCACAATTTTTATGCTCGGCTTTCTCATGATGATCGGTCCATGCTCGATACTTCTTGTAATGGTTCTTTTATGAAGAATACTATTAAATTCAGGTGGGATCGTTTAGAAAGAATTAAACGCAACTCTAAAGATTGGGAACTCGACAAAGGTAAAGATTCGGTTATTAAGCTTGAATTTCATTGTGTTATATCTTTTATGAATACAGATGCTTTTCACAACATGAGCACTAAATATGGGCCTGACTCTGAAATAGTAGCCTCCTTTTGTGAATCATTTGCTACTCACATTGATCTCCCTAAGGAGAAGTTGTTTAAGTATCACCCACCTATTAAGGAAGAAATTAAAGAACCCGACAGAGCTAAAGATGAAACTATCATTTACAATGTTGATCCAGTTGTGCCTACTGCTTATATTGAAAAACCACCTTTCCCTGTTAGGATAAAGGAACATGCTAAGGTTTCAAAAATGGTTCGCAAAAGTCATATTAGAGCACCTAAACTTGTTGAACAAATTAAATTAGAACCTAGTGTTTCTATGGTTAAAGATCTCCTGGTAGAAAATATTGATGGGCATGTTATTTACTTCTGTGATGAAGCTACTAGAATTGCCAACCCGATGAAAAAGATAAACATAGACCTGTTGTTGGCATGCATGTTGTCTCAATTAAAATAGGGGGTCATTGCTATCATGGTTTATGTGATTTAGGTGCTAGTGTGAGTGCTATTCCTTTTACCTTATATCAAGAAATTATGAATGATATAGCACCCGCTGAAATAGAAGACATAGATGTTACAATTAAACTTGCTAATAGAGACACCATCACACCACTTGGTATTGTTAGAGATGTTGAAGTCTTGTGTGGGGAAATAAAATACGCTACTGATGTTCTAGTTCTTGGTTCCCCACAAGATGAATTTTGTCCCATTATCTTTGGTAGACCTTTCTTGAACACCATTAATGCTAAAATAGATTGTGAGAAATAAACCATCGGTGTTAGTTTTGGGGATGAGTCTCATGAGTTTAATTTTTTCAAGTTTAATAAACAACCTCATAAGAAAGAATTACCTAGTAAGGATGAAATAATTGGTTTTGCTTCTATTGTTGTGCCTCCTACTAATCCACTGGAACAATATTTGCTAGACCATGATAATGATATGCGTATGCATGAAAGAAATGAGATAGATAGAATTTTCTTTGAACAACGACCTCTGCTCAAACATAATTTGCCTATAGGTGATCATGTGTTTGATTTGAAACAATTGCCAGGCACTTTGCAATATGATTGTCTTGATGAGAAAAAGATATATCCTATTATTATTAGTGTTAACCTTTTAGAACGTGAAGAAGAAAGATTATTGAAAGTTCTAAAAAAGCACCGTGCTACTATTGGATATACTCTTGATGATCTTAAGGGCATTAGTCTCACTCTCTGTCAGCACAAGATTAATATGGGACCTGATGCTAAACCCGTTGTTGATCATCAACGACGTTTGAATCCCAAGATGAAAGAAGTGGTAAGAATTGATATATTAACGCTTCAGGAAGCAGGTATAATCTATCCCATAGCTGATAGTAGATGGGTGAGCCCCGTTCATTGTGTCCCTAAGAAAGAAGGTATTATCGTTGTTCCTAATGATAAAAATGAACTTATTCCACAAAGAATTGTCACTGGCTATAGGATGGTAATTGATTTTAGAAAATTAAATAAAGCTACTAGAAAAGATCATTACCCCTTGCCTTTTATTGATCAGATGTTAGAAAGGTTATCAAAGCACACACACTTTTGTTTCCTTGATGGATATTCTGGTTTTTCTCAAATACCTGTTTCACAACCTGATAAAAAAGCACCTTTAGTTGCCCTTTTGGAACTTATGCTTATAGACGTATGCCTTTTGGTTTATGCAATGCACCTGGTACCTTTCAAAGATATATGACTGCTATATTCTCTGATTTTTGTGAAAAGATTGTTGAGGTTTTCATGGACGATTTTTCTGTTTATGGAACTTATTTCGATGATATCTTAAGCAACCTTGATCGAGTTTTGCAGAGATATGAGCAAACTAATCTTGTCTTGAATTGGGAGAAGTGTCAATTTATGGTTAATGAAGGTATTGTCTTGGGTCATAAAAATTCTGAATGAGGTATTGAGGTGGATAAAGTTAAAGTTGATGCAATTGAGAAAATGCCATGTCCTAGAGATATGAAAGGTATTCGTAGCTTCCTTGGTCATGCCGGTTTCTATAGGAGGTTTATTAAAGATTTCTCTAAAATTTCTAGGCCTCTTAAAAATCTTTTACAAAAGGATGTTCCATTTGTTTTTGATGATGATTGTGTAGAAGCCTTTGGAACACTTAAGAAAGCCTTAACTTCTACACCTATAGTTCAACCACCTGATTGGAACTTGCCTTTTGAAATTTTGTGTGATGCTAGTGATTATACTATTGGTGATGTTCTAGGACAAAGAGTTGATAAGAAACTTAATGTTATTCATTATGCTAGCAATACTCTAGACAATGCCCAAAGAAATTATGCTACTACCAAAAAAGAATTTTTAGCAGTTGTGTTTGTTTGTGACAAATTCAGATCTTACATTGTTGATTCTAAAGTTATTGTTCACACCGATCATGCTGCTATTAAATATCTTATGGAAAAGTAAGATGCCAAGCCCGGGCTCATTAGGTGGGTTCTCCTACTACAAGAGTTTGATTCACATATAACTGATAGAAAAGGAGCTGAGAACCCTGTCGGGGATATACCCCGCGGTATGACTCGGTCGGAATTATGACCCGGCCGGACTTGGCGATTCACCAGAGACCCGCCTGGAGCTTGGCGATTCACTGGCGATCCGCCCGAACATGGCGGTTTACATATAACCCACCTGGACATTGTGACTCACTAGAGACCCGGTGGGCGGATCAGATGGACGACAAGGCCCAAGGCTCAGCAGGCCAGATTATACTCTGGTGGGCCGGTTTACGAGGAAAGGCATAAGGAGTTTTCCCTTAAGGGGGCAGATTAGGATTCCACTTGTAATAGATTAGTCCTAATCCTAATAGGACTCCACATGTAACCCGCCCCATCAACATATATAAGGAGGGGCAGGGCTCCCCAAGAGGGACAAGGAAGAAGAAACAATCTTTAGGGCTAGACACAAAGAGCCGGCTTACCAGCGACTCCCTCATGATCATAATGAGACCTAGCCACAAACAGCATGTAGGGTTATTACTAGATGATATTTCCCAGGGCCCGAAGCTATCTAAATCCTTGTCTATGTTGCGTCTCTCGATTCCGCCCAACCCCTCTCAATCTACCACATAGATGCGTTGGCCTCACGACTAAGTCCTCACACTAAGGACATCTGACGTGATAATTCCATGATAGTTGGCGCCCACCGTGGGGTGCACGCACGGTGGTGTTGAGTTCTTGGAGAGATCTATCTCAGGAATCGAGAAGCTCGTGATGTGTTGGGCGAAAAAGAGCCGGTGCAGAAGACGCCATCACCGACGAACAATCAAAGCAACATATACAAGATTTTCGGTCAAAGAGAAATTTGGGTTGCGGTGCGCGTCATCGCGACTGGACAATCCATCGAACCGTGTCGCTGTTTGAAGCCGAGACGGACAAAAGTTTTCCACTGCAATATCTCACATGCGGCCGCTGAGTCGCTATAGGTCGTATCCTCGTTATTGGTTTTTGGAAAGAAACTACGCGTGAGACAGACATGCAGACGTACGCCGCCGCCCGGATCTTACGGTGATCCATCGAATCCGATCAAAGATCAAAATTCTGTTGTTGCCCTGTTGCAGAATTCAGTCAAAGATGTGTCTGAGACTGATATCATCTCGGAGTGGTATTGATTATATACAGTCTCCAGGCATGATCCTCTTGGGTACCTAGCGTTGGAGGCATCTCAGCATACGTGGCTGCTACTACTTCATGGCGGGGAAACAAAGGAAAAATACTAGTACGTAGTACCTCCAACTAGTACGTGACATGAAGGGCGATGAAGCTACACATCAAATTGTTTAATCTTAAATTACTACTTGTGACAAATACATGCAACCAGAAGCGACGATGCAAGACCAGTGGGCATCCACAATAGTAACACCTGCCGCCTGTCACAAGCAAGTCGCCACCCCGGCCTGACCGTGCCTCCGCCAGAGTCCACCATCAATGGTCTTTGTCTCAAGATGACCTGGCCTCTTCCATGCCATCCAAGTCGCCACGGCTGCTTCGAAGCTGCTGAAAGACCCGCCCGTTTTGGTATCAGGCCTCGAGGCCTCCCTGTCCACGAGCCGGCTGGCCTTCTTAGTGGTTCCCCTCTCGCCTGTAGCGTCCGCGGCCTCGTCTCACGGAACCGCCTCGCCAGGGCGCCTCCACCGCCGCGAGCCGGCCTCACTACTGCTCTTACTGTAGCCGACCTCGTCGAAGCGCTGCCTCCAGGTCACGGCCATGCTCCCACCTCTGAGTTAACCTGCCAATGGCCTACAACTACAAGTCGCCGCCACCTCGATCGTAACCTACTGCGGTCGGCCATTGCTGTTGCCTCTGACCTTGAGCCGCCACGATTGAGCTGCCATTGTCGCACCAGGCCAACCATGTCGCTGCTCCGAGCCGCTGCTTTACCTACGGCTATGAGCCACCTCTGCCGGCCGTCTACAGGACGCCGCCTTTGGGGCCGCCACTGCCGTTTCCGAGGCCCTCCTCGCCAGCTGCTTTCACCACCTCTGTTGCAGCGCCACCACGAGTCGTTCACGCCAGCTTCCGCTGCTGCGGACGTCCGAACTGTTGCCCGACTCACTCCTAGGTCCGAGCCGCCCTCACCGGCATCTTTCAAACTGGGGGCTCACCTCAACCGTAGCCCAATTGATCCGGCCTAAAGACGTTACTGACGAGCCACGTGTGCACGTGCTAGCAACAGCAGCGACTATGCATCAAGTCTAGCAGTAGCACGAAAAGAGGAAAGATCAATGGGACAATTTTTTATGCCGTTACATCGCGGATACGGAGTGCATGCACTAGCGTTCATCCATGCTGCGCGACAGACACGCATGCAAACCACTGTTTCTGCGGTCCAGTCTGCACCAACTCGTCAGGACCACGCCCACTCGTGCGAAATTACCCAATCGCGCACACATGCCGCCGTCTTCACGGCCCAGTTTACATTAACACAACGCGGCCGACTCGCCCGTCCGCACCGGCTTACAATGCCACGGCTGACTCATCTGTTGTCCGGGCGAATCAGGTGATATCCCTCTAATTATAATTTTATCACATATTGTTTTTGTCACAGAACAATTACCTTGGTCTTTGCATTTTATATGCAGGACAATTGGTCACTGCAAAGGCGATGGTCGAATCATGGATTTATAAATCACGCAATTATTGTCATGTGCTAGCATATGACCGTGCCATAATGATCAAAGAATATGTGCGCAAGACACTGCCCATGCGGCCCGGACTACTTCGACTCACCGGGACCGTGCCTGCAATTACCTTGCCTGACCACGCTGGCTTACAACGCTGTGGCCGGCTCCTCTGTCTACTCATGCGGCCGACTCAGCCGTGATTGATTTCAATGTCATGGCGGATAATTTCCAGCCTAACATATCAGGACAATTGTTTACTACATCAACACGACATGATTGACTCGCCCGTCCGGGCCGCCTTACAACGCCGCGGCCGGTTCATTCGTCTGACCCGAGCCGCCTCTGATGATGCGACCGATTCATCTGTCTGAGCCGCCTCTGAGGCTGCGGTCGTCTTTGTCGTCCGTCTCTCGCGGCCTGGTCTACATCAACACACCGGACCGCACCTGTCTGCATGAGATGTTTATTGAGTATGAGCAAGTCACTGTTTGGATAGCCCGGTTTTCTTCTAACAAATTGGAGGCAAATTATCATCAGCCGCCGTCTGCGTTGGATGGCTCAATGGACATGCGCACGAGTCACCGTCACTACAGTTTGGTTAACTTCAAACAGCCAGTTGGAAAGAACCATTGGTTGGTTGCTGACATGGCTCATATGGGGTCATTTATAAACCCGCCACAGTCACCTAAACATTCTGTGGATTCACATCGCGCTATCAACACCAATGATATACACCTTCTGCTATGGTCAAATATGGAGAATCTCAAAGACAACTCCTCAAGCCACCTTGAGACTCGGGGGCTACATGGACATGGCTCAGTAAATGTTGCCAGTTTAAAGGCCGTCGGAAAATTTCCGGCTCAAAATGAAGAATTCCGGTTCAAAATTTGGTTCAAGGGAACTTTGTCTCTCACAAAGCTTTGAAAGCTCTCAATATCCGGTTTAAAAATCTGTCTCAAGAAAAATTTATATCTCGCAAAGCTCGAGTTCTCAGGAAAAATTAAATGGACCAAAGAGAGTCTGTTGTAAAGCACAACTCAAACATAGGTACCCCGCTTCAATGACCATTGGGGACTGATTGTATTCGAATCTAGCTTAACCCCTTTTGGTCCGACCCTGATCGCATTCGAATCAAAGTCGTTAAATATTCTCAAGGTCACTTGGGGGCTTCCTGTTCAAACATAGGTCATATTCGAACCAAAGAGAACATAGCTATCGGTACCCTCTTGATCGGCGCAATGCCAAAACCCACCAGGGGGCTTCTTGATCGTATCCGAATCATAGCTTAACCCCTTTTGGGTCCGACCCAGATTGTATTCGAATCAGTGATGTTAAATATTCTCAAGGTCATTTGGGGGCTTCCTGTTCAAACATAGGTCGTATTCGAACCAAAGAGAACATAGTTGTCGGTACCCTCTTGATCGGTGCAATGCCAAAGCCACTAGGGCTACATGGTCGTATTCGAACCCTAGCTTAACCCCTTTGGGACGGTTTACTGATCGTATTCGAATCAGAAGCCTTGATTTGTCTTTCTATTCTTTTTTGCTTAAGTCTTTTTGAAAGCATTTTTTGAGTTTGTCTTGAGACCTTTTATGTGTTCATGTTTTAAGACATATAAGGTTTCTGTTTAAATCGGCTTGACTTTGAACAATAAGTCGCCAGGCATATGACAAACTCCAATTGAAGTCATGACTCCTGAAACAAGCGGTATATCATCCTTACAGCACATGTCATCTAAACCAGCAGTAAAAATTTGACATCTCAGGTATGATGTTATTACAGTTATATTGAAAGATCTGATTCTCATCAGGATTATTTATAACTCATATTTCACATTGATAATTATGTGGGATAATTATGACCCGCCCTGCGGTAAACCGCCAGGGTATACGTTGTTTAAACTTTACGCAGGATTTGCAGAACTATGACTTATATAAATGATTAAGTTCAAGATTATCATCAAAATTGATGCTTCAAAATGATTATCCATTCTGGATTTTCTCAAAGGCTATAAGTTGTCGGGTTATAAAAATTCTGGCTTACAATGAATGTGCATTAAGTCACCACCGGCCAAGAGCCGCCGAGTATTTAAACTTCGGATTTACTTGTCAACCGATAAGGTATTCAAATTTCTAATAGCCAAAGTTGGCTGGATTTTCATGATGATATCGAATGATTGAGGTTTTCATAGCGGATTATATTATTCAAATCTTGAATAGCCAACATGGTTGGATTTTTATTATGGTTATCAATAGACAATATTATGATGAAGGTCTTCAAAGTCGCTTCAGCGCAATGGTTATTATCTTATTAATGGGCATGATTTATTTTTACAATGAAGAGAATAGTCCCGAGTTGCTGCAGGCTTACGACCCGGCACTTAGGGGCTACATTATTAAAACTGAGATTACATCAAATATGCAAGTCCCATGTCACTGCCAGCATGCACCATGGTACTTGAGGGCTAATGCAAAGTCATTTTTTGTCTCACTTTATTGAAGACCCGACTCATCACATTGTAATGAGCCGGCCCTTGGGGGCTACCAATTGCTCCTGTCAAAAATTCAAGGTACTCAAGCTTTAATCCATTATATTGAAAGATCCACTACTCAGTTGGTAGAGTACAAAGCTCTTAACCTTGTGGACGTGGGTTCAAGCCCCATGGCAGAGATCACATCATATGATGTTATTGTCAATGAACTATATACAAAGTCCCAGCTCAGTATTATCTTACTGAACCGGCCCTTGGGGGCTACACATTGGTGCACAAGTCTACATGATCACATTTACAAAGTCCCTGCTCATTATTGCATAATGACCCGGCCCTTGGGGGCTACACTGGTTGAAGTTTTTATGAGCATAAGTCAATTACAAGTCCCAAGTTGCTGCAAGCATGACAACCCGGCACTTGGGGGCTACAGGTGATCTACATATGAGGGAAGGATAAACTTCAAATTCTCAATTTTGAGTAAAACAGGTATTATATTATTATTGGAGAAATCTGCAAAGTTTATGACCCGGTGTCTGCAACAATCATGACCTGGTTTCAGCATCATTTATTTATGACCCGGTATCATTTAGTTATGACCCGGTAGTTTTGGCAATCATAAATCAGCAAGATCTACATCTTTAAGCCGGCTGAATATTAGTTGAATATTTCAAGACCAATATTTTTCTCAAGTTAGAGCATTGAAGGCCGACTCAAATGGATTATTTCTCTACAAGAGCCAATGTCGGCAAATTGATTATGAAGCTGGCCTATTGACCCGGATTTTTCAAAAAAAGTGCCTGGAATTTTTGCATTGGCAAAGCATTGAAGCTCAATATCCGGTTTAAAATCTGGTTCAGGAAAATATTTAACCCAGAGCACAACCTATCAAGTTTGTTCTTGTGTTTATTTTACAGGATCAGTTTCATATGGATAAATCCAAATTAAACTGGGGCCTAATGTCGGGGATATACCCCGCGGTATGTCCCGACCGGAATTATGACCCGGCCGGACTTCGCGATTCACCAGAGACCCGGCTGGAGCTTGGCGATTCACTAGCGATCCACCCGAACATGGCGGTTTACATATAACCCACCTAGACATTGTGACTCACTAGAGACCCGGCGGGCGGATCAGACGGACGACAAGGCCCAAGGCCCAGCAGGCCGGATTATACTCTGGTGGGCCGGTTTACAAGGAAAGGCATAAGGAGTTTTCCCTTAAGGGGGCAGATTAGGATTCCACTTGTAATAGACTAGTCCTAATCCTAATAGGACTCCAGATGTAACCCGCCCCTTCAACATATATAAGGAGGGCAGGGCTCCCCAAGAGGGACAAGGAAGAAGAAACAATCTCTAGGGCTAGACACAAAGAGCCGGCTTACCGGCGACTCCCTCATGATCATAATGAGACCTAGCCACACACAACATGTAGGGTTATTCCCATATGATGTTTCCTGGGGCCCGAAGCTGTCTAAATCCTTGTCTACGTTGCATCTCTCGATTCCGCCCAACCCCTCTCAAGCTACCACATAGATGTGTTGGCCTCGTGACTAAGTCCTCACACTAAGGACATCTGACGTGATAATTCCATGACAAACCCCGTAGCTGATAACTTGTCTAGGTTAGAGAATATCCTTGATGACCCACTACCTATTGATGACAGTTTTCATGATGAACAACTAGCTGCAATAAATGTTTCTCATAACACTCCTTGGTATGCTGACTATGCTAATTATATTATTGCTAAATACATACCACCTTGTTTCACATACCAACAAAAGAAAAAGTTCTTCCATGATTTAAGACATTACTTTTGGGATGACCAACATCTTTCTAAAGAAGGAGTAGATGGTATTATTAGACATTGTGTACCGGAGCATGAACAGGAACAAATCCTACGGAAATGTCACTCCTAAGCTTATGGAGGGCATCATGCGGGAGATAGAACTACTCACAAGGTATTGCAATCCGTTTTTTGGCTTATTCTCTTCAAGGATGCACGTAAGTTTGTTTTATCTTGTGATGGATGTCAAAGAATTGGTAATATTGGTAAGCATTAAGAAATGCCTATGAATTATTCACTTGTTGTTGAACCATTTGATGTTTGGGGTTTTCATTATATGGGACCTTTTCCTTCCTCTAGTGGGTATACACATATTTTGGTTGTTGTTGATTACGTCACTAAGTGGGTAGAAGCTATTCCAACTAGTAGTGATGATCATAACACTTCCATTAAAATGCTTAAATAAGTTATTTTCCTGAGGTTTGGAGTCCCTAGATATTTAATGACTGATGGTGGTTCACACTTTATTCATGGTGCTTTCCGTAAAATGCTTGCTAAATACGATGTTAGCCATAGAATTGCATCACCTTATCATCCTCAATCTAGTGTTCAAGTAGAACTTAGCAACAGAGAAATAAAACTAATACTTCAAAAACTATTAATAGGTCCCAAAGAATTGGTCTAAGAAATTAGATGGTGCACTTTGGGCCTACCAAACAGCATATAAAAATCCATGGGTATGTCTCCCTACAAAATGGTCTATGGAAAAGCTTGTCATTTGCCTCTTGAGTTAGAACATAAAGTGTATTGGGCAATTAAAGAACTCAACTATGGTTTCAAACCTGCCGGTGAAAAGAGGTTATTTGATATTAGCTCACTAGATGAATGGAGAACCTAAGCTTATGAAAATGTCAAGTTATTTAAAAAAAGGTTAAAATATGGCATGACAAAAGAATCCAAAAGCGGGAATTCAAAGTTGGAGAATATGTTCTATTGTACCACTCTCATTTCAGGTTCTTTGCATGCAAACTTCTCTCCAAATGGGAAGGAACGTATATCATCGAAGAGGTTTACCTCTCTGGAGCTATCAAAATAAATAATGCCGAAGGTACTAACCCAAAGGTGGTCAATGGGAAAAGAATTAAATATTGTATCTCAGGTATGCCTATTAATGTTGAAAGCAATATTATTCAAACTATGACACTTGAGGAACACATAAAGGAGACCTTCCGGAACACTCCAGAATAATTAAAAAGAAGGAGGTACATGATACGGTAAGTAAACGGACTCTGAAAAATCTGCAAAAATATTTTCTGTCAGTTTTGGAATATATCAAAAATTAGGAAAATAAGAAATAACCAGGAAGGCACCCGAGGAGGGTACAAGACACCAGGGCGCGCCAGGGCCCCCTAGCGCACCCAGGTGGGTTGTGCCCATTGCGGGAACCTTCCCGACTCCGTTTTCCTCCTGCTTCCTTGTTTCCCAAGATAAAAAATCTTTATATACCCCCGAACGTATTGACCATGGTATCACAGAGTAATCTTCTGTTCTTCTTTCTTGTTGTTTTCTGGCAGATCTGAAAATATGTCATCTCAAGATTCAGAGGGTGAGAGCTATGTTGCTGATTATATTGCAAACCCCGAGGTTTATGGAGATGTGGAACATGATGGTTGGACCACGGAGAAAGAAGACGATTATTATCTGAAAAGGAAAGAAGAGACAAGTTCAGATGAAGATGAAGTTCCATTACCCCAACCTGGGGACATGCACGTGGAATTCAAGAAGTCAAGTCTCCCTAATAAAGCAAAGAAACCTAAGATCCAGTTAACCATTTCCATCTCCTGCAGGAAAACAAGCAAGAATTATGCAGAAAGGTAATAAGGCTTGAGCAGGAGATCGATGACTTGAGGGAGGAAAATTCCATCCTCAAGCGTAAGCTAAGGAAGAATAATAATCATACAACACCACAACCACCTTCTTCATCACCAAAGGAGACTTGAGTTCATGGTGTGGACACTCTCGTTGGCTTGTGCCAAGCTTGGGGAGGTGTCCCGGCATCGTATCACCACCACTATCTTTGCTTTCATCTATTTTAGTTAGATATTTAGCTTCCTATGATTTTGTTGAATAAAAGCTTAGTTTGATCGTTTCTTTTCGAGTGCTTGCTTAGTGATCTATCTTTCGATGTAATCCTGTGCAAGAAATATAATAAAGAGTAGTTCGAGTTTTGTTTCTTTACTTTTATCTCTCAATAAAAAGAAAGGGAAATAAATGAAAAAGATCATATGATAATCTTATGGTAAGTAATGACATCACATAAGGAAAAGTATAAGTAGTAAAATTTGTTGGAGATTGACAAACATAGCATTGGTCAATGATGCAACTCATGAAAGAATTAATAAGGCAAGAGAAGATCCACATGCAAATACACTATCTTGGACATCTTTTATGATTGTGAGCCCCCATTAAATATTTTCTGTCAAAATAGTTGATGTTGGACATGGAAGACAACGTAATGATTTATGTTTGTTCATATTCACATCGGAGTTATATTTTCATAGGTCCTTCAACATGTGGTGCTTGCTCAATAACTTTTCTAGCCAAAAAATCCGCACGAAGTAGAGATACTAGTGCCTCCAAGACCCTTAACCCAAATCTTATTTTGAGAGTCCACCATACCTACCTATGGTTTGGGTAAGATCCTTCAAGTAAGTTGCCATCAATGCAATAAGGCAATAAAAATTGCTTCTAAAAGTGTTGCATCATTTAGTGTAAGAGAAAATTGAGCGTTGTACGAACTTACGATGGCAAAGAATAAAAGCGACGGACTGCATAATAAAGGTTGTTATCATAAGGCGCAATATAACGTGTCGTTCTTTTGCATTAAGGGATTTGTTATACAAACAAATAAGCGCATGACAACCTCTTCTTTCCTCTGCGAAGGGCCTATCTTTTACTTTTATGCATTTACTTTTATGTAGGAGTCAAAGTATTCTTCCCCGTTCCTTTTTAATTTTCTCTTTCTGCAAGCACCATGTGGTGAGGAAAGATCTAGGCACATATATCCAATTGGATATAGGTAGGCATGAGTTATTATTGTTGACATCGCCTTTGAGGTGAATACATTGGGAGGCGAAATTATAAGCCCCTATCTTTCGATGTGTCCGGTTGACACTTTTTGTTCATGGGTACATTGTGAGTGTTAGAAATCATAGAATATTAAATGATGGTTGAGTACGTGGACTTGCCTCAAGGGTCCGACACGTGACCCTTCTTGTAGGTTATGCAACTCCCGGATACCAGAGGTATGCCTTGTGTGATATCATACGTCGCAACGTAACTGAGTGATTATAAATATGCTATATAGGTATCTCCAAAGGTGTTTGTCGGGTTGGCGTAGATCAAGATTAGGATTTGTCACTCCAAGTATCGGAGAGGTATCTTTGGGCCCTCTTGGTAATACACATCATAAGAAGCCATGCAAGCAAAGTGACTAATGAGTTAGTTTTAGGATGATTTATTATGGAACGAGTGAAGAGACTTGCCGGTAACGAGATTGAACTAGGTATGAAGATACCGACGATCGAATCTCGGGCAAGTAACATACCAATGACAAAGGGAATGACGTATGTTGTCATAACGGTTCGACCGATAAAGATTTTTGTAGAATATGTGGGAGCCAATATGAGCATCCAGGTTATGCTATTGGTAATTGTCCGAAGAGGTGTCTCGGTCATCTCTACATAGTTCTCGAACCCGTAGGGTCCACACGCTTAACATTCGATGACGATATTGTATTATATGAGTTATGTGATTTGTTGATCGAATGTTGTTCAGAGTCCCGGATGAGATCAAGAACATGACGAGGAGTCTCGAAATGGTCGAGAGGTAAAGATTGATATATAGGACAATGGTATTCGGACACCAGAAGTGTTCCGGAGGGTACCGGGTACATATCGGGTCACCAAAAGGGGTTCCGGGCACCCCCGGCAAAAGATATGCGCCTTTTGGGCCAAGAGGGGAAACACCCCAGCCACCAGGGGCTGGTGTGCCCCCCATATGGGCCGAACCAGGAGGATAAGTAAAGAGGAGAAGGGAAAAGGAAATGGGGGATTCGGCCTCCCCCTTCCTTCCCTCCTCTGTCCTCTTTCCTTCCTCTCCGGCAAATAAGGAAAGGGGGACAGAATTGGGAAGAGATCCCAAGTAGGATTCAGCCTACTTGGGGCACCCCCTGGCTGCCTCCCCTCTCCCCCACCTATATATACATGGGGAGGGGTCGCGTAGTACACACAACATCAATTGTTAGCCGTGTGCGGTGCCCCCTCCGCAGTTTACACACCGGACATATTCTCCTGATGCTTAGGTGAAGCCCTGCGCGGATCACTTCACCATCACCGTCACCATGTTCTCGTGCTGATGAAACTCATCTACTACCTCGACACCTTGCTGGATCAAGAAGGCGAGGGACGTCACCGAGCTGAACGTTTCCAGAACTCGGAGGTGTCGTACGTTTGGTACTTGATTGGTCGGAGCTAGAAGAAGTTTGACTACATCAACCGCGTTGTCAAACGCTTACGCTTACGGTCTATGAAGGTACATAGGCACACTCTCTCCCCCTCATTGCTATGCATATCCTAGATAGATCTTGCGTGATTTGGCGGTATTGTTGGATGAAGCGGCCCGGACCAACCTTACATGACCACGTTCATGAGACTGGTTCCACCGACAGACATGCAACTAGTTTTGCATAAAGGTGGCTGGCGGGTGTCTGTTTCTCCTACTTTAGTTGAATCGAATTTGACTGCGACCGGTCTTGTTGAAGGTTAAAACAGCAAACTTCATAAATCACCGTTGTTGTTTTTGTGCCGTACGTAAGAACGGTTCTTGCTAGCCCGTAGCAGCCACGTAAAACTTGCAACAACGAAGTAGAGGATGTCTAACTTATTTTTGTAGGGAATGTTGTGATGTGATATGGTCAAGACATGATGTGACATACATTATTCTATGAGATGATCATGTTTTGTAAAAGTTACCTGCAACTGGCAGGAGCCGTATGGTTGTCTCTTTATTGTATGAAATGCAAACACCATGTAACTGCTTTACTTTATCACTATGCGGTAATGATAGTTGTAGAAGCAATAGTTAGCGAGATGACCACGACGCAACGATGGAGATCAAGGTGTCGAGCCGATGACAATAGAGATCATGACGATGCTTTGGAGATAAAGATCAAAAGCACAAGATGATGATGGCCATATCATGTCACATATTTTGATTGCATGTGATGTTTATCATTGTGCATCTTATTTTGCTTAGTATGGCGATAGCATTATAAGATGATCCCTTAACTAAATTCAAGGTATAAGTGTTCTCGCTGAGTATGCACTATTGCGACAGTTCTTCGTGCTGAGACACCACGTGATGATCGGGTGTGATAGGCTCCACGTTCACATACAATGGGTGCAAGATAGTTTTGCACATGCGGAATACTTGGGTTAAACTTGACGAGCCTAGCATGTACAGACATGGCCTCGAAACACTGGAGACCAAAAGGTCAAATGTGAATCATATAGTAGATATGATCAGCATAGAGATGTTCACCATTGATGACTATTCCATCTCACGTGATGATTGGACATGGTTTAGTATTTTGGATCACATATAATTTAGATGACTTGAGGGATGTCTATCTAAGTGGGAGTTCTTAAGTAATTTGATTAATAGAACTTAATTTATCATGAACTTTGTCTTGATAGTATTTGCATATCTATGTTCTAGATCAATGGCCCGTGCTACCATTCCCCTGAATTTTAATGCGTTCCTAGAGAAAGCTAAGTTGAAAGATGTAGCAACTACACAGACTGGGCCCATAACTTGAGGATTATCCTCATTGCTGCACAGAAGAATTATGTCCTTGATGAACCGCTAGGTGAAAGGCCTGCTGCAGGAGTAGATGCTGATGTTTTGAATGTCTGGCAAGCTCGATCTAATGACTACTTGATAGTTCAGTGTGCCATGCTTTATGGCTTAGAATCGGGACTTCAAAGACGTTTTGAATGTCATGGAGCATATGAGATGATCCAAGAGTCGAAGTTAATATTTCAAGCAAATGCACGAGTTGAGAGATATGAAGTCTCCAGAAAGTTCTATAGCTGCAAGATGGAGGAGAACAGTTCTGTCAGTGAACACATACTCAGAATGTCTGGATATCTTAATCACTTTACTCAGCTGGGAGTTAATCTTCTAGATGGTAGTGTTATTGACAGAGTTCTCAATTCACTGCCACCAAGCTACAAAAGCTTCGTGATGAACTATAATATGCAAGGGATGGAGAAAACAATTCCCGAGCTCTTCACAATGCTCAAAGTTGCGGAGGTAGAAATCAAGAAGGAGCATCAAGTGTTGATGGTTAACAAGACCACTATTTCAAGAAAAAGGGCAAGGGAAAGAAAGGGAACTTCAAGAAGAATGGCAAGCAAGTTGCCACTCCCGGGAAGAAGCCCAAAGCTGGACCCAAGCCTAAAACTGAGTGCTTCTACTGCAAAGGGACAATTCACTGGAAGCGGAACTGCCCCAAGTATTTGGCGGATAAGAAGGATGGCAAAGTGAACAAAGGTATAGTTGATATACATGTTATTGATGTGTACCTTACTAATGCTCATAGTAGCGCATGGGTATTCGATACTGGTTCGGTTTCTCATATTTGTAACTCAAAACAGGAGCTACGAATTAAACAAAAATTGGCTAAGGACGATGTGACATGCGCGTCGGGAATGGTTCCAAGGTTGATGTGATCGCCGTCGGCATGTTACCTCTAGATCTACCTTCGGGATTAGTTTTAGACCTGAATAATTGTTATTTGGTGCCAGCGTTGAGCATGAACATTATATTTGGATCATGTTTAGTGCGAGACAGCTATTCATTTAAATCAGAGAATAATGGTTGTTCTATTTATATGAGTAATATCTTTTATGGTCATGCACCCTTGAAGAGTGGTCTATTTCTGCTGAATCTCGATTGTGGTGATACACATATTCATAATATTGATATCCAAAAGATGCAAACTTGATAATGATAGTGCAACATATTTGTGGCACAGCCGTTTAGGCCATATTGGTGTAAAGCGCATGAAGAAACTCCATGCATATGGACTTTTGGAATCACTTGATTATGAATCATTTGATACTTGCGAACCATGCCTCATGGGCAAGATGACTAAAACTCTATTCTACGGAACAATGGAGCAAGCTAATGACTTATTGGAAATAATACATACTGATGTATGCAGGACGATGAGTGTTGAGGCACGCGATGGGTATCATTATTTTCTAACCTTCACAGGTGATTTGAGCAGATATGGGTATATCTACTTAATGAAACACAAGTCTGGAACATTTAAAAAATTCAAAGAATTTCAGAGAGAAGTG
Organism: Triticum dicoccoides; assembly: GCF_002162155.2. Taxonomy (NCBI): domain Eukaryota; kingdom Viridiplantae; phylum Streptophyta; class Magnoliopsida; order Poales; family Poaceae; genus Triticum; species Triticum dicoccoides. Next base: position 557,430,034 of record NC_041389.1, read on the forward strand.
GGGAATCATCGTAACAAGAAAATAAAGTTTCTACAATCTGATAACGCGGGCGAATATTTGAGTTACGAGTTTGGCCTTCATTTAAAAAAATGTGGAATAGTTTCACAACTCACGCCACCTGGAACACCACAGCGTAATGGTGGGTTCGAATGTCGTAACCGATTTACCACTATCGTTTTGGGGTTATGCATTAGAGACAGCTACGTTCACGTTAAATAGGGCACCATCTAAATCCATTGAGACGACACCGTATGAACTGTGGTTTGGCAATAAACCTAAGTTGTCATTTCTTAAAGTTTGGGGTTGTGATACTTATGTAAAAAGGCTGAGATAGGATCCATGTATGAGAACAAAGTGTGGACTTCGGTGGATTTGCCAAATGATCGGTGAGCCATAAAAAATAAATGGATCTTCAAGAAGAAGACTGACGTTGATGGTCATGTTACTATCTATAAAGCTCGACTTGTTGCAAAAGGTTTTCGACAAGTTCAAGGAGTTGACTACGATGAGACTATCTCACCCGTAGTGATGCCTACATATGTCTGAATCATGTTAGCAATTGCCGTATTTTACGATTATGAAATCTGGCAAATGGACGTCAAAACTGCATTCCTTAATGGATTTCTTAAACAAGAGTTGTATATGATGCAACCAGAAGGTTTTGTCGATCCTAAAGCTGCTAACAAAGTGTGCAAGCTCCAGAGATCCATCTATGGACTGGTGCAAGCATCTCGGAGTTGGAATATATGCTTTGATGAGGTGATCAAAGCATATGGTTTTATACAGACTTTTGGAGAAGCCTGTATTTACAAGAAAGTGAGTGGGAGCTCTATAGAATTTCTAATATTATATGTGGATGACATATTGTTGATTGGAAATGATGTAGAACTTCTAGTAGCATAAAAGGATTGTCGGTGTACAAAAGTGTGGGTACTTTTTTACCCCTTACTTGTGCACGGACAGTCGTAGCCACGCCTACAGCAGGGCTTGGCAAAGCAGAGGAGGACGGCAGGAGGCAAGACAGATACAAAGAATGTCATAACAGACGCTCAAGGTGACAAGCTGCACAAGGCTGGCAGGGCCACGCCCGGAAACAAGCCTTGCCAAGGCAACCTGCGAGGCACCCGACAAGCTCCTTGCCGGGGCAGCTTGTGAAGAGACCAGCAGGGCCACCAGCCTTGGGGTTGAGAGCTCTGACACCATCGACAACCTTAAAGACCAAAATCTGGAGAGCACATGCCTGATAGCATGCAGCCCCTCATGAAGATTGTGAAGGAAATATGCCCTACAGGCAATAATAAAGTTATTATTTATTTCCTTATATCATGATAAATGTTTATTATTCATGCTAGAATTGTATTAACCGGAAACATGATACATGTGTGAATACATAGACAAACTTAATGTCACTAGTATGCCTCTACTTGACTAGCTCATTAATCAAAGATGGTTATGTTTCCTAACCATAGACATGTGGTGTCATTTGATTAACGAGATCACATCATTAGGAGAATGATGTGATTGACTTGACCCATTCCGTTAGCCTAGCACTTGATCATTTAGTATGTTGCTATTGCTTTCTTCATGACTTATACAAAGTTCCTACAACTATGAGATTATGCAACTCCCGTTTACCGGAGGAACACTTTGTTTGCTACCAAAGTCACAACGTGACTGGGTGATTGTAAAGGAGCTCTACAGGTGTCTCCAAAGATAGATGTTGAGTTTGCGTATTTCGAGATTAGGTTTTGTCACTCCGATTGTCGGAGAGGTATCTCTGGGCCCTCTCGGTAATGCACATCACTATAAGCCTTGCAAGCAATGTGACCAATGAGTTGGTTACGGAATGATGCATTACGTAACGAGTAAAGAGACTTGCCGGTAATGAGATTGAACTACGTATTGAGATACCGACGATTGAATCTCGGGCAAGTAACATACCGATGACAAAGGGAACAATGTATGTCGTTATGCGGTTTGACCGATAAAGATCTTCGTAGAATATGTAGGAGCCAATATGAGCATCCAGGTTCCGCTATTGGTTATTGACCGGAAACATTTCTAGGTCATGTCTACATAGTTCTCGAACCCGTAGGGTACCCACGCTTAAAGTTATGATGACAGTTTCATTATGACTTTATATGTTTTGATGTACCGAAGGTTGTTCGGAGTCCTGGATGTGATCATGGACATGACGAGGAGTCTCGAAATGGTCGAGACATAAATATTGATATATTGGAAGCCTATATTTGGATATCGGAATTGTTCCGGGAAAAATCGGGATTTTTCCGGAGTACCGGGGGGTTACCGGAACCCCCCCCCCCCCGGGGGTTAATGGGCCTACATGGGCCCTAAGGGAGAAGAGGAGGGCCGGCCAGGGCAGGCCGCGCGCCCCCTCCCCCTCTAGTCTGAAAAGGACAAGGAAGGGGGGGGCGCCCCCCTTTCCTCTTTCCCCTCCCCCCTTTCCTTCTCCTACAAGGTAAGAGGGGGGAGTCCTACTCCCGATGGGAGTAGGACTCCTCCAGGCGCACCCTAGGGGCCGGCCGCACCTCCCCCTCCCTCCTTTATATACGGGGGCAAGGGGGCACCCCAAGACACACAAGTTGATCTTCGTGATCGTTCCTTAGCCGTGTGCGGTGCCCCCCCTCCACCATATTCCACCTCGGTCATATCGTTGCGGTGCTTAGGCGAAGCCCTGCGTCGGTAGAACATCATCATCGTCACCACGCTGTCGTGCTGACGGAACTCATCCCCCACACCCTGTTGGATCGGAGTCCAGGGATCGTCATCAAGCTGAACGTGTGCTGAACATGGAGGTGCCGTACGTTCGGTGCTTGGATTGGTCGGATCGTGAAGACGTACGACTACATCAACCGCGTTGTCATAACGCTTCTGCTTTTGGTCTACGAGGGTATGTGGACACACTCTCCCCTCTCGTTGCTATGCATCACCATGATCTTGCGTGTGCGTAGGAACTTTTTTGAAATTATGCGTTGATGTTATATGCACGAGTAGAACACAAGTGAGTTGTGGGTGATACAAGTCATACTACTTACCAGCATGTCATACTTTGGTTCAGCGGTATTGTTAGATGAAGCGGCCTAGACCGACATTACGCGTACGCTTACGCGAGACTGGTTTTACCACCGTGCTTCGCACACAGGTGACTAGCGGGTGTCTGTTTCTCCAACTTTAGTTGAACCGAGTGTGGCTACGCCCGGTCCTTGTGTAGGTTAAAACAACACTAACTTGACGAACTATCGTTGTGGTTTTGATGCATAGGTAAGAAAGGTTCTTGCTCAGCCCGTAGCAGCCACGTAAAATTTGCAAACAACAAAGTAGAGGACGTCTAACTTGTTTTTGCAGGGCATGTTGTGATGTGATATGGTCAAGACGTGACTCTATATTTTATTGTATGAGATGATCATGTTTTGTAACCGAAGTTATCGGCAACTGGCAGGAGCCATATGGTTGTCGCTTTATTGTATGAAATGCAAACGCCCTGTAATTGCTTTACTTTATCACTAAGCGGTAGCGATAGTCGTATAAGCAATAGATGGCGTAACGACAACGATGCTACGATGGAGATCAAGGTGTCGGTGACGATGGTGATCACGGCGGTGCTTCGGAGATGGAGATCACACGCACAAGATGATGATGGCCATATCATATCACTTATATTGATTGCATGTGATGTTTATCCTTTATACATCTTATCTTGCTTTGATTGACGGTAGCATTTTAAGATGATCTCTCACTAAATTTTCAAGAACTGTTCTCCCTGAGTATGCACCGTTGTGAAAGTTCTTCGTGCTGAGACACCACGTGATGATCGGGTGTGATAGGCTCTACGTTCAAATACAACGGGTGCAAAACAGTTGCACACGCGAAATACTCAGGTTAAACTTGACGAGCCTAGCATATACAGATATGGCCTCGGAACACAGAGACCGAAAGGTCGAGTGTGAATCATATAGTAGATATGATCAACATAGTGATGTTCACCATTGAAAACTACTCCATCTCACGTGATGATCGGACAAGGTTTAGTTGATTTGGATCACGTGATCACTTAGATGACTAGAGAGATGTCTATCTAAGTGGGAGGTCTTAAGTAATATGATTAATTGAACTTAAATTTATCATGAACTTAGTACCTGATAGTATTTTGCTTGTCTATGTTTGTTGTAGATAGATGGCTCGTGTTGTTGTTCCGTTGAATTTTAATGCATTCCTTGAGAAAGCTAAGTTGAAAGATGATGGTAGCAATTACACGGACTGGGTCTGTAACCTGAGGATTATCCTCATTGCTGCACAGAAGAATTATGTCCTGGAAGCACCGCTGGGTGCCAGGCCTGCTGCAGATGCAACTGATGACGTTAAGAACGTCTGGCAAAGCAAAGCTGATGACTACTTGATAGTTCAGTGTGCCATGCTTTACGGTTTGGAACCCGGTCTTCAACGACGTTTTGAACGTCATGGAGCATATGAGATGTTCCAGGAGTTGAAGTTAATATTTCAAGCAAATGCCCGGATTGAGAGATATGAAGTATCCAATAAGTTCTATAGCTGTAAGATGGAGGAGAATAGTTCTGTCAGTGAACACATACTCAAAATGTCTAGGTATAATAATCACTTGATTCAACTGGGAGTTAATCTTCCTGATGATAGTGTCATTGACAGAATTCTTCAATCACTACCACCAAGCTACAAGAGCTTCGTGATGAACTATAATATGCAAGGGATGGACAAGACTATACCCAAGCTCTTCGCAATGCTAAAGGCTGCGGAGGTAGAAATCAAGAAGGAGCATCAAGTGTTGATGGTCAATAAGACCACCAGTTTCAAGAAAAAGGGCAAAGGGAAGAAGAAGGGGAACTTCAAGAAGAACAGCAAACAAGTTCCTGCTCAAGAGAAGAAACCCAAGTCTGGGCCTAAGCCTGAGACTGAGTGCTTCTACTACAAGCAGACTGGACACTGGAAGCGGAACTACCCCAAGTATTTGGCGGATAAGAAGGATGGCAAAGTGAACAAAGGTATATGTGATATACATGTAATTTGATGTGTATCTTACTAATTCTCGCAGTAGCACCTGGGTATTTGATACTGGTTCTGTTGCTAATATTTGCAACTCGAAACAGGGACTACGGAATAGGCGAAGATTGGCTAAGGACGAGGTGGCGATGCGCGTGAGAAATGGTTCCAAAGTCGATGTGATCGCGGTCGGCACGCTACCTCTACATCTACCATCGGGATTAGTTTTAGACCTAAATAATTGTTATTTTGTGCCAGCGTTGAGCATGAACATTATATCTGGATCTTGTTTGATGCGAGACGATTATTCATTTAAATCAGAGAATAATGGTTGTTCTATTTATATGAGTAATATCTTTTATGGTCATGCACACTTACCAAATGGTCTATTTTTATTAAATCTTGATAGTAGTGATACACATATTCATAATGTTGAAGCCAAAAGATGCACAGTTAATAATGATAGTGCAACTTATTTATGGCACTACCGTTTAGGTCATATTGGTGTAAAGCGCATGAAGAAACTCCATACTGATGGACTTTTGGAATCACTTGATTATGAATCACTTGGTACTTGCGAACTGTGCCTCATGGGCAAGATGACTAAAACGCCGTTCTACGGAACTATGGAGCGAACAACTGATTTGTTAGAAATCATACATACCGCTGTATGTGGTCCAATGAATGTCGAAGCTCGCGGCGGGTATCGTTATTTTCTCACCTTCACAGATGATTTGAGCAGATATGGGTATATCTACTTGATGAACCACAAGTCTGAAACATTTGAAAAGTTCAAAGAATTTCAGAGTGAAGTAGAAAATCATCGTAACAAGAAAATAAAATTTCTACGATCTGATCGTGGAGGAGAATATTTGAGTTACGAGTTTGGTTTACATTTGAAACAATGCGGAATAGTTCCGCAACTCACGCCACCCGGAACACCACAACGAAATGGTGTGTCCGAATGTCGTAATCGTACTTTACTAGATATGGTATGATCTATGATGTCTCTTACTGATTTACCGCTATCGTTTTCGGGTTATGCTTTAGAGACGACCACATTCACGTTAAATAGGGCACCATCAAAATCCGTTGAGACGACGCCTTATGAACTGTGGTTTGGCAAGAAACCATTATCGTTTCTTAAAGTTTGGGGCTGCGATGCTTATGAGAAGAAACTTCAACCAGATAAGCTCGAACCCAAATCAGAGAAATGTGTCTTCATAGGATACCCAAAAGAGACAATTGGGTACACCTTCTATCACAGATCTGAGGGCAAAATTTTCATTGCTAAATTCGGATCCTTTCTAGAGAAGGAGTTTCTCTCGAAAGAAGTGAGTGGGAGGAAACTAGAACTTGATGAGGTAACTGTACCTGCTCCCTTATTGGAAAATAATTCATCACAAGAACCGGTTCCTGTGACAACTACACCAATTAGTGACGAAGCTAATGATATTGATCATGAATCTTCAGATCAAGTTTCTACTGAACCTTGTAGGTCAGAGTAAGATCCGCACCAGAGTGGTACGGTAATCCTGTTCTGAAAGTCATGTTACTTGACCATGGCGAGAACCTGCAAACTATGATGAAGCGATGATGAGCCCAGATTCCGCAAAATGGCTTGAAGCCATGAAATCTGAGATAGGATCCATGTATGAGAACAAAGTATGGACTTTGGTTGACTTGCCCGATGATCGGCAAGCTATTGAGAATAAATGGATCTTCAAGAAGAAGACTGACGCTGATGGTAATATAACTGTCTACAAAGCTCGACTTGTTGCAAAAGGTTTTTGACAAGTTCAAGGGGTTGACTACGATGATACTTTCTCACCCATAGCGATGCTTAAGTCTGTCCGAATCAAGTTAGCAATTGCCGCATTTTATGATTATGAAATTTGGCAAATGGATGTAAAAACTGCATTCCTGAATGGATTTCTGGAAGACGAGTTGTATATGATGCAACCGAAAGGTTTTGTCAATCCAAAAGGTGCTAACAAAGTGTGCAAGCTCCAGTGATCCATTTATGGACTGGTGCAAGCATCTCGGAGTTGGAATAAACACTTTGATAGTGTGATCAAAGCATATGGTTTTATACAGACTTTTGGAGAAGCCTGTATTTACAAGAAAGTGAGTGGGAGCTCTGTAGCATTTCTGATATTATATGTAGATGACATATTGTTAATTGGAAATGATATAGCATTTCTGGATAGCATAAAGGGATACTTGAATAAAACTTTTTCAATGAAAGACCTCGGTGAAGCTACTCACATATTGAGCATCAAGATCTATTGAGATAGATCAAGACGCTTTATAAGATTTTCAATAAGTACATACCTTGACAAGATTTTGAAGTAGTTCAAAATGGAACAGTCAAAGAAAGAGTTCTTGCCTGTGTTGCAAAGGTATGAAATTGAGTAAGACTCAAATCCCGACCACGGCAAAAAATAGAAAGAGAGTGAAAGTCATTCCCTATGCATTCATTCATAGGTTCTATGAAAGTATGCCATGCTATGGACCAGACCTATTGTATACTCTGCCCTGGTTTGGCAAGGGAGTACAATAGTGATCTAATAGTAGATCACTGGACAGCGGTCAAGAATATCCTTAGTGAGGACTAAGGAGATGTTTCTCGATTATGGAGGTGATAAAAGAGCTCTTGTAAAAGTTACATCGGTGCAAACTTTTACACTTATCTAGATGACTCTAAGTCGCAATCTGGATACATATTGAAAGTGGGAGAAATTAGCTAGAGTAGCTCCGTGCAGAGCATTGTAAACATAGAATATTTGCAAAATACATACGGCTCTGTATGTGACAGACCCGTTGACTAAACTTCTCTCACGAGCAAAACATGATCATACCTTAGTACTCTTTGGGTGTTAATCACATAGCAATGTGAACTAGATTGTTGACTCTAGTAAACCCTTTGGGTGTTGGTCACATGACGATGTGAACTATGGGTGTTAATCATATACAGATATGAATATTGGTGTTAAATCACATGATGATGTGAACTAGATTATTGACTCTATTGCAAGTGGGAGACTGAAGGAAATATGCCCTAGAGGCAATAATAAAGTTATTATTTATTTCCTTATATCATGATAAATGTTTATTATTCATGCTAGAATTGTATTAACCGGAAACATGATACATGTGTGAATACATAGACAAACTTAATGTCCCTAGTATGCCTCTACTTGACTAGCTCATTAATCAAAGATGGTTATGTTTCCTAACCATAGACATGTGTTTTCATTTGATTAACGAGATCACATCATTAGGAGAATGATGTGATTGACTTGACCCATTCCGTTAGCCTAGCACTTGATCATTTAGTATGTTGCTATTGCTTTCTTCATGACTTATACAAAGTTCCTACAACTATGAGATTATGAAACTCCCGTTTACCGGAGGAACACTTTGTATGCTACCAAACGTCACAACGTAACTGGGTGATTATAAAGGAGCTCTACAGGTGTCTCCAAAGATAGATGTTGAGTTGGCGTATTTCGAGATTAGGTTTTGTCACTCCGATTGTCGGAGAGGTATCTCTGGGCCCTCTCGGTAATGCACATCACTATATGCCTTGCAAGCAATGTGACCAATGAGTTGGTTACGGAATGATGCATTATGTAACGAGTAAAGAGACTTGCCGGTAACGATATTGAACTAGGTATTGAGATACCGACGATCAAATCTCAGGCAAGTGACATACCAATGATAAAGGGAACAACGTATGTTGTTATGCGGTTTGACCGATAAAGATCTTTGTAGAATATGTAGGAGCCAATATGAGCATCTAGGTTCCGCTATTGGTTATTGACCGGAAACAGGTCTAGGTCATGTCTACATAGTTCTCGAACCCGTAGGGTCCGCAGGCTTAAAGTTACGATGACATATTCATTATGAGTTTATATGTTTTGATGTACCGAAGGTTGTTCGGAGTCCCAGATGTGATCACGGACATGGCGAGGAGTCTCGAAATAGTCGAGACATAAAGATTGATATATTGGAAGCCTATATTTGGATATCAGAATGGTTCCGGGAGAAATTGGGATTTTTCCGGAGTACCAGGGGGTTACCGGAACCCCCCCGGGGGTTAATGAGCCTACATGGGCCCTAAGGGAGAATAGGAGGGCCGGCCAGGGCAGGCCACGCGCCCCCTCCCCCTCTAGTCCGAATAGGACAAGGAAGGGGGGGCGGCGCCCCCCTTTCCTCTTTCCCCTCCCCTCTTTCATTCTCCTACAAGGCAAGAGGGGGGAGTCCTACTCCCGGTGGGAGTAGGACTCCTCCAGGCGCACCCCTAGGGGCCGACCGCACCTCCCCCTCCCTCCTTTATATACGGGGGCAAGGGGGCACCCCAAGACACACAAGTTGATCTTCGTGATCGTTCCTTAGCCGTGTGCGGTGCCCCCCTCCACCATATTCCACCTCGGTCATATCGTTGCGGTGCTTAGGCGAAGCCCTGCGTCGGTAGAACATCATCATCATCACCATGTCGTCGCGCTGACGGAACTCATCCCCGACACCCTGGTGGATTAGAGTCCGGGGATCGTCATCGAGCTGAACATGTGCTGAACACGGAGGTGTCGTACGTTCGGTGCTTGGATCGGTCGGATCGTGAAGACGTACGACTACATCAACCGCGTTGTCATAACACTTCCGCTTTCGGTCTACGAGGGTACGTGGACACACTCTCCCCTCTCGTTGCTATGCATCACCATGATCTTGCGTGTGCGTAGGAATTTTTTTGAAATTACTACGTTCCCCAACAGATTGGCAGCCCACGAATCCACGTGGAGTCAGAAGATGAAGACCCCCGGCAAGACCCTTGCCGTGGACGATTCCAAGGCTCCCGACAAGCCTTGCCGGGGACGATCGCTGGACTGCGGCCAGACCCGCGCTCGGCAAGGTTTTGCCACCTCACCACCACTCCAGTGTGATTATAGCCGTGCCAACTAAGAAGACGCCTTCGTGGCGACATGCAGATCTTCGTGGAAGCTTACAATTTCGCCAACATAGCAGCTGGTTGGCCAGCGTGGTGCTGCATGCCTCGTCGACCCAGACGCATGGCAAGGCGAGGAGGAGCGGCGAAGGATGGGATGGCCTCTGCTGCCATCCCCAATAAAGCGAGAGGACACGAGGCACCGCATTAAATGCGCCTGTCCTACGTTGATCGAGCGATAAGCTCGTACGACTGTAGCTTGCCACATCCTGTGTGCCACTGTGGCAACCCCTTCGTGTATAAAAGGAGGCCCAAGGCGCACAAAGAGAGGATTCGGACTTTTGGACAAAGCATGCACCATAGCTAGTTCAAAAGCACAAGAACATACATATAACCAGACAAAGTAGTAGTACGGTATTACGCATATCTGCGCCCCGAACCTGGATAAAAATCCTATGTGTGCAAACGGCTGGACCTACTCTTCGTGCAACTAACCCCCCGCCGAATGTAGAAAGGATCTTTGTGACCCGATAGGTGATCGGTTTCCCTAACATCTTTGGTGCGCCAGGTAGGGGGCACTAGTTGTGAGAATCTGGTCTGTTAGTTAGTGCAGTAGTTTCTTCATCGCCACGACTCCGAAGAAGAAGACGACCGCAGCGGCTGGCCCGATCGAGGCCGTTCGCACCACCCCGGTGCGAAGGGTCAGACGAGCGGCGGTGCCTATGGCCCCGACGACGATCTGCGAAGTAACAAAAAGCTAAGTCAGCTCAACTTTGAGTAATTCTTCCTTTTTTACAAGGTTATCCCCTTGATGGTTTCAGTCCTTGTATGGAGAACCTGCACGAAAAAGGAACCCTGCCGCGATTGGCAATGCCCCTATCCTGTTTCGAGTCCGGTCAGTAGTTCGGGTGTCGTGCTCTGCTAAGAACGGTGGGGTACCTTGCCGTAATCAATAGCGCCCCTGTTCTGCTTCGACTCCGCTCGACAGTTCAGGTGACTGTGCCAAGAGCGGCAAGGTAACCTGCTGGCATCGACGCCCTCCGTAGGCTGCTGACGATCCGTCCTTCTAGAGCCTATGGCAAGGGGTGTGCGTGCCAGTAGGCCTATCCAACTAAGTGTAGGGTGCAGAAAATACAAGGATAAACCAAAACGGGAAGATACCATGCAACTGGTTCAAAGTACAGCAAAAGTTATATTACATCAAAGGTTGCTGCGATTCTAACTTAAGATGATTTATCTTGGGTAGGATCTCGCAGCGGCAACAAAGAACGAAGCAGTTAATCCCGGTACTGGCCCTCGAGCCTCGTGACTCCGCTGATGCAGCTGATGATGGGCTTGATGCGCTCCTCGAGCGCCTGATGGTTGACGTCCTCCAGCAAGTTGTCGAGCGCTTGAGAAAAGTCAATGCTGGGGTTCCAGTGCGCCACCTTGGTGAGCACCTTGATCAAGGTGTCCCGGCAACGCTGTCGGGACTCCTCAGCCAGGTAGGCTTCCCTGGTGGACTGGAGCAGCTTCAGGGCGTCAAGGACGCGCTCAAAGAACAGGGGTAGCCTGGCGTTCTCGGCCGCGTTCGCCTCGTGGGAGAACCTGAAGTTTGGCATGCCCATGGCAGTCAACTGCGGGGTGATCTTCTCTGCGACGTCCACTAAGTGGCTAGTCCAAAGCTTCCTGCTCTCCACGAGCTTGTTGTGGGAAGAGGCGGCAGTCCGCAGCAGCAGTTGCTCATCCGCGAGGTCCTTGGCCAGGATCTGCTCACGAGCCTAGGACTCCGAGAGCATCTTCTCCTGGCTATCCGGCTTCAGCTTCATATCCTCAATGGACTCGTTGGCCTTGGAGAGCGGCTTAGTTTTGTCAAATATCATGGTCTGCATCTCCGCCAGGTCATAGAGAGCTTTCTCTTTGTCTTCCTTGAGCATGGAGATCTCCTTGGTGAGCTTGGCCAGGTTCGCGTCCAGCTTTTCTACCTTGTCGGCCAGCTCAACCCTGGTGGCTTCTGCCGCCTCAGCGCGGTCGACGGCCTCCTTCAGCTCGCCGGCGTGGTCAAGGGCTAGAGCATCAAGCACTTCCTTATGCTTCTGCGTCAGGTCTTGGGTCCGCTGCGCTACAGGCCTCTCGATCTCCTCGTCCTTAGCGCGAACCATGGCAGCAAGCGCCGCTTCGTGAGCGACCAAGTCCTCCTCCTGGACATCAAGCGAGATGCAGCGCTTCATCTGGCCGGCCTCGTCCTTGGCAGCCTTGGCCTTTGCCACCTCCTGCGCCTTGTCCAAATTGTCCTGCTTCAAGAGGAGATCCCACTGGCGCTCGCTCAGTTGGATTTGGGAGGCCTTCAGATCTTCCTGAGCCTCGTCAAACCAGAATTTCATCTGGGCAACGTGCTCCTGGAAGTCTGCCTCAGCCTTGTCCACGGCCGCCATTCTGGAGTCCACCTTCTCCTTGCGAGCCCGATGGAGAGCCTAGAGCTTGTGGAAGTTAGCGCCTATAGCCTGAAGGAGTTGATCCTCCTTGGAACCACCGCTGTTGGTGCTTGGTTCATCGACAACCCGTAGCTCGGCAGCAGTGAGGATCTCCTCAGCAAATACCTCCCCCTCGATTGGCATTCTGGTGCCTGCCGCTCCTGGGATGCTGACGAAGAGGTCATCGCCAACCTTCAAGTACTTTCTCGGGGCAGGGGCTGAGGAGGAGGAAGGTTGGTCATTGACCACCTCCTCCCGAGCAGGATCCTTGGCGGCCCCGACAGTGGGGGCCTTGCCGGCCTCCCCGGCAGGCCCCATGGCGGCCTCCTCGGCAGTTGCCTTGCCAGCCTCTCCGGCAAGCTCCTCGGCCACCTCCTCCCCGACAGGATCCTTGCTGGCTTCCCCAGCTAGCCCTCTAGCGGCCTCCTCAACGGATCCCATGGCGGCCTCCTCGGCGGCAATATTGGTGGCCTCAACCTCGGCATCCCTGGCGGTCTCCATGATTACGGCGTCAATGTCCACCCGGTCCGCCAAGGGAGGATCTGAAGCCAAGGAAGGAAGAAAGGAAAACCCAAAATCAGAAAAAATCACGACAAGGAAAAGGAAAGAAATTGAGGCGACAAAGGCAGGGAACAGGTGCAAGTGACATACCCGTAGTGAGTGGGGAGGGCGCATCCCCCTCCCAGGCCATGGCTATTACCGGGACAGGGTCACCAGCGCCTGAGCCCGCCTCCTTCTCCTCTGAGTGCATGGGCTCGTCAGTTGGTGTTCTTGTCGGGGACGCCCCTCTTGTCGGCGTAGTTGATGGGGGCGGCGTGTCGGGTGCGGCTACCAGGGGCTCCTCCTGCTGCTGCTCCCCTCCTGCGATCCCGGCAAGGTCATCAACAACAAGGCACTCTCCAACGCCCGCCGGTAAGACATAAGTGGCAAACTTACGCTGGGGGCTAGAGTGGGGGCTACGCTGGGGGTTGGACTCCGGACTGATGAAGATCATCTCCGATGCACGAGTGCTTGTCGGGGGCTAAACACTCATCGAGGCCTTGGCTCTTTTCAGGTGGTGCTGGCGACCATGAGCTTCTCATCTTCAGGATCGGGATCGCTCCAGTCGTCGCCACAGACTGGTGGACTCTGGCGGACCTTGCAAAATGACCGTGGCTTTTTATCCACAATCCAGCACCACCTGCCTCGCCACTCCTCCCACCGCCCCTTCTGGACACCCTCCGGGTATGTGCCCTTGCACAGAGGCCTCGAGATCCAGGCAACGGAGCCGCTAATTGCGTCCCCTTGCTGGATGTGAGGGACGAAGTAGTGGCGAAAGAGCACCATGCTTGGGTGGAAACCGGCAAAGCCCTCGTAGAGGTGGGCGAAGAGGGCCATGCATGCCACACCATTCGGCTTGAAATCGAGGAGATGGAATCCATAGGTGTGCATGATATCATTGAAGAAATCTGAGAAGGGGGGCAAAGCACGCAAGAAAAGTAATCGACAAAGCACGGATAAATATCCGGGCCAGGCTTGGCAAAGGGGGTAGGGATGACCTGCATGGCGGGATGCCCCGTCGTCTTTTTCCCCCACGAGTACTGGAACTGGTCCTTGAGCATGAGCACGTCGATCGCTGGAGGGAAGAGGGCATGCTTCTTCCGCATCTTGACCAGCTCACTCTCCGGCACCTCCTTCCCCGCGGCGGCCTTGGCCGCTCCCTTGCCCTTGCTGGCCTTAGGCGCCATGGCGACTGAGAAGAAGTAGGAGATCGAGAGGCAATGGAGATGCGGCGGTGGCCAGCACGGGCGTGGAGCTCGGTTTCAGATTTGAGGAAGAAGAGAGGAAGGGCGGTTCCAAGATTGGGAGAAGCAGTGATGGTAAATAAGCAGTGCCCCTGTGGTTTTTTCCTTCTTATGGGGAAGGCGCGGGCCAGCTCTTTACCATTTACTGTGGGGTGAAGCATGTGTGCCACGCCTGGCCCATGGTGAACCCCATGTCACGCACTTGACGTGGGTTGTGGGGAAGCTCAACTGACAGAAAGATCGTGGCGGTTTGCCTCTGCCACGACCGCCCGTGCTCTGCTTTGGGCCTGGCCCAACTACGCCTTGCGCTTATGTGTGGCCCAGGCCCGGGGGCTCCTGTCCGTGTACACAAGTGTGGGTAATTTTGTACCCCTTACTTGTGCATGGTGGTCGCAGCCACACCTACAGCAGGGCTTGGCAAAGCAGAGGAGGACGGCAGGAGGCAAGACAAAAACAAGGAATGTCAAAACAGACGCTCAAAGTGACAAGCAGCAGAAGGCTGGCAGGGCCACGCCTGGCAACAAGCCTTACCAAGGCAACCTGCAAGGCACCCAGCGAGATCCTTGCCGGGGAAGCTTGCGAAGAGACCAGCAGGGCCACCACCCTTGGGGTTGACAGCTCTAACACCATCGACAACGTTAAATACCAAAGTCTTGAGAGCACATGCCTGATAGCATGCAGCCCCTCATGAAGATTGGCAACCCACGAATCCACGTGGGGTCAGAAGATGAAGACCCTTGCCGGGGATGATTCCAAGGCCCCCGGCAAGCCTTGCCGGGGACGATCACTGGGCCGCGGCCAGACCTGCGCTCGGCAAGGTTTCGCCACCTCACCACCACTCCAATGCGATGATAGGCGTGCCAACTAAGCATGCGCCTGCGTGACGACATGCAGATCTTCGTGGAAGCTTACCATTTCGCCAACACAACAGCTGGTTGGCCAGTGTGGTGCTGCATGCCTCATCGACTCGGACGCGTGGCAAGGCGAGGAGGAGCAGCGAAGGATGGGATGGCCTCTGTTGTCGTCCCCAATAAAGCGAGAGGACATGTAGGCAATGCATTAAATGCACTTGTCCTACGTTGATCGAGCAATAAGCTCGTACGACTGTGGCTTGCCACCTCATGTGTGCCACTTTGGCAACCTCTTTGTGTATAAAAGGAGGCCCAAGGCGCACAGAGAAAGGATTCGTACTTTTGGACAAAGCACGCACCATAGCTAGTTCAAAAGCACAAGAACACACATATAACAAGACAAAGCAGGACTAGGGTATTACACATCTCTGCGGCCCGAACATGGATAAAAATCCTCTTTGTGCTAATGGCTCGACCTGCTCTTCGTGCAACTAACCCCCGCCGAACGTAGAAGGGATCTTTGTGAGCCCATAGTTGATCGGTTTCCCCGACAAGGATACTTGAATAAAAGTTTTTTAATGAAAGACCTCGGTGAAGCTGCTTATATATTGGGCATCAAGATCTATAGAGATATATCAAGACGCTTAATAGAACTTTCACAAAGCACATACCTTGACAAAAATTTGAAGAAGTTCAAAATGGATCAGTCAAAGAAAGGGTTCTTGCCTATGTTGCAAGGTGTGAAATTGAGTCAGATTCAATGTCCGACCACTGCAGAAGATAGAGAGAAAATGAAAGTCATTCCATATGCCTCTGTTATAGGTTCTATCATGTATGCTATGTTGTGTACCAGACCTGATGTGTGCCCTGCCATAAGTCTGGCAGGGAGGTATCAAAGTAATCCAGGAGTCACTAGTACACGTCAGTGCTATACAAACGGTTTTAAACCCCTTTCCGCGATGACATTTGGAACCGTCGCCAAGTAAGTGTGGGCGATAGGGGGGTCCTTCCCACACGACCTAGAAACCGTCGGGGATAGGCCCTCCTGGCACACAAGCTGGCTCGTGTGCGATCGGGCGAGGCATGAAACCCAATTTTTTTCCGTTCGTATGTACATCCCACACGGTGAATCCCAGAAAAACATTTCCATACGTATGTATATCACACACAGTCAATCCAAGGAGTAAATTTCCGTTCTTATGTACATCCAAAACGATTAGGCCGCTATAGTCATGTGAAAAAGGTGGACATCAACATTTAATCTGCCAATATGTTTGTGATAGGTACATTATCGCACATGGTTCAAGAATGTAAAATGTGTGCGGTGCCTCTACTAACGCCAACATGTATATTTTTGTAACTGTGTGCGATTGGTATTCCTATCACACACTGGTTTGAAACGAATGCCGTATTACCATGAATCGCACACGCATATGAGATGAAACCATGTGTGCATCTGAAGGGCATCGCAAACATTTCACATCAAAGAACCGTATGTTTTCTTTTTTCATCACACACGCTGTTTTCTTTCTAACCGTGTGCACATTATTTTATTCGCTCCTGTAGAATTTTTTTGGCTGTAATTTATTATTCGAATTGGAATTTTTGAAATATGAAACGTGCAATTAAAATTCTCAGCACAATGGTTCAATAATGAATCCATAAATAAAATTGTCAATACAATATGTTCAGTAATTACAGGATTAGACATCACTTAACTATGATGAACCACAATATTTATAGACGGTAAGGGTGAAGAGACAAGTGTAAATCATTTTGACCGCCGATGTTGTTGAAGAAGCAGAATGCCCATAATGTGCCTTCCTGCATGCCATAGGCACGAACAACTTTTGTCCAACCCCTTGTGACGATCGCCCGCTCATCCTTCATCGCCTTCAGGAAGACTTCTAGAGCATTATCATGGTAGCATGAATTATATACTTTAACCTTAGTTGCCTCCACTCCAGTCATGTAGTTTGCAAGGTAATCATCAGTAAATAGCTTCAGAAACCACTGAAAAGAGAAAAATATCAGATCATGAGGTCTAATAGAGTAACTTGTTGTGGGCAGGGGAAAAGGCAACAGATTACTTACCATCCTAAAGTTCACTGATGTCTTGGACAAAGTGTAAATAAAGAGCTTAATTCCCATCACCCATTTCTTTCACCTAACAATCTTTCTTAGTTTCCTCACTTGACGCTTGTTCTTGAATATCTCATTGCCCCATACGCAATTGGAATCTCTAAAAATACTTAAATTTAGGAATAAATGGTGTATAAGACATGTGATGCAGCTAACCTCGATGGCAAACAACCGCATCCCCCATTGTAGCCATGTGTAAGTACATGAAAAGCCATTGTTAACTACAATAGGGTTAACATCCACCAAAAATAGCAAACGGTAATAAAACGGCAGCATCTGTAGTGATATCTTCATTGCGAAAGAGTAGCATGATAGCAAAGGGATGGATTAAAAAATGGATACAACTGTTAATTGCAACAGGCTTAATAGCATCCTAACTCATGTTTTGTAAGTTTGTAGCCATTGAAATACAACTTTTTAAAAATGGATACAATTGTTAATTGCGACAGGCTTAATGGCCGTTGAAACCGGTACTAATAAAAATGCAATTGGCAGAGTTAAACATCACAAGGCAGGTGCTGCGAGAGCAGATAATGGCCTAGTTGTCTATAAAAAGGTAGGGGAACTAGCTAAAACGTGTTAGGCATGTTTACTACAAGATGCTTAAAACATTGACCGTACAAAACATAGCCATTAATTGCAAATGGTATTGGTAAGATTGAACTGGTGAGTTCTTACTTGGTAAGTCTTGAGAGGTAGTTGCTGGGGCACTTCATCTTGGCCAGAGCCCGCCCAAAGTCAGCAGTGGAGGAGGCAAGCTCTTCCTCCGGGTTGAAGCATCGATCAGTGCCCCCGACATGTGTACCTACAAGAAGCAAGTAAATGTTAGAAGCCAAACTGCAATTGCACAAATGATGTAAAATACTGTAAGACATGGGATGAAGCTAACCTCGATGGCAAACAACAGCATCGCCCATTATGGACTTGCGTAAGTACATGGATAGGCATGTTAAGTACAACAGTGTTAGCATCCACCAAAAATAGCAAATGGGTAGCATCTCTAGTATATCTTCATTGTGGAGAGTAGCATGGTAGCAAAGTTTATTGCTGGTATTGGTGAAATTGAACTAAACAGTTAATACTTGAACATCACATAGTGTGCAGTACTGAAATAAACAAGGCACGAACATGCTTAATACATCAACCATACAAAACATAGCCATTGCAAGTGGTATTGGTAAGATTTAGCTGGTCAGATCATACATGTTAAGTCCTGGGGGGAGTCGTCAGGGCACTTCTTCTGGGGCATAGCCTGCACCATGTCAGCGACGATGGAGGCGAGGTGTTCCTCCGGGTCAACACGCACAACGGCCATCGCGCCATGGACCGCCATCAGCTCCTCGACCTCCACGTGATATGTGGTTAGGCTTGCGCGACGATGCTCTGGAGGTAGGGCGGTGGGGATTTGAAGACATGAGGATGTTTCGCAGGCGCCATTTAAGCAATCAACACAGGGCCGTGATAGAGATCGGTGGGCTACCTGACTGGATCCGAGAAGAATGTAGATGTGGTTGAAGTTGTGGTTGTGGCGGCGGTGGTTTGAGCTGCCAGTAGGGGGAGGCGTGGGGGGCATGGGGGGAGGGGTGGGGGAGATGCTGAGGAAATTTGATGGCTGAGGATGTGGTTGGAGGACTAAATTCTGAAATCGCGTGCCTAATGAAAATTTCACTGTGAAACTTGAAACTTGGGCGAGGGAAACACACAACACAGACGAAGCGCGTAAAATACTCGTATCCAAGAAAATAGAAAATTGGCAGTTCCCGTCTCCAAAAAGATGTACACGTGTAGTCGATTTTTTCGGTCAAGCAAAAACACGCACATGGGTATGGCATAGAAACCATGTGTTTTGTGATCTATTAATGATTAATGCAAAAAAGCGCACATGGTCACACATGCTAATCAACACTCAAAGCCCTCAAAGGATGCTCATTGTATGTTAATACTACAAACTTAAAGTACAACTGGTAATTTGCTCTAATACTACAAACTTAAACTACTTCTCACATGCTGCCATCGGGGCATGCTGGCCAAACATCGGCGATCTCCTTCTTAGCCTTGTAGGCGGCATCCAACTGTGCTTCGATCTCCGCTAAGCTCTCGTCATCACGGCGTGCGGCCTCTTATTTCTTGCGGCGGCGGGACTCTCTTTTCTTGACTGCTTTCTGCCTTTTTCCGATCCTCCCGTGCGGCTTTGGCCACCTCTAGATCCACTGCCCATTCAGCCATGGCAGCCTCATAGTCTGCCCACATAACTGTGTGGCCGCCGGCAGTGATGAACTTGGTGCGGCGAGATGCTATCGCTTCCTTACAATGTGTGCAGTCTCGGGCGGCGAGGAATGCGGCGCGGCGGGATGCCATCGCTTCCTTACCAGTTACTGTGCACCGCGGTGCCATGGACGACGCTTGGAGAGAGCTCTGGGATGGAGGGGCCGGGCAGTCGTACAATGCGGTTGTTTTTAAGAGCTCAATGACAAATGACAAAGGAAATTTGGCTTCCCTTACAATTTTGCTCGTTCATCATCGCACACGGTACATCTCGGTCGCTTCCGGAAACAGTGTGCGCTGAGACTATTGTGTGTTGCGCATTATGATTGCCAGAACCCCAGCCACGCGGATCACGCGTGTGCACCATAGGATATGCCACGATCGAACGGCAATCCACGTCCCTCACATCACATCCGTGCAACTGTAGCTGGATTGAATTTATATGCGCCAAATGCCTAGAAAATGCACATAATCCCTTAAATATGGTAAATGAGCCTGGAAAAATGCCAAATTTGAACACGGTGATTTGCGGGGTGTATGTTCTTCATAGAAACAAACTCCAGGAAAAAACAAAGAAAATTTGGATTCCCCTTCAATCTTGGTGATTTCCCTCTCGAAAGAATGGAACTTCCCCGGCGATGGTTCAATTTATGAAGGGCATGCATGACGACATAAGCCAAACCTTCTGAAATTTTCACCACGACATGGTGAGGGCATGCCATGGCACCATGATAGGCATCATGTTTTTCAATCATTTATTTCATTTTTTCTATAGTTGAAAACCCAATAAACAAATGTTTGTGGTTGACTATTGCCACACATTTCATTGAAATATCTGTCCATTCCTTGTAAAAGGCATGAGAATTTACTAAATGGAACGAGCATCGTTTTCCAAACCGTTCTTGTGCACCCTTTCATGCACCGATTGTTTGAACTTGAATTATGTGCATTAATGCCTAGAAAATGCACATAATCCCCTAAATATGGTAAATGAACCCGGAAAAGTGATAAATTTGAACGTGGTGATTTGCAGGGTGTATGTACATCTTAGAAAAAACTTATGGACAAAGGACAAAGGAAATTTGGATTCCCCTTCAGTCTTGGTGATTTCCCTCTCGAAACCATGAAACTTCATCGGTGATGGTTCGATTTATGGAAGGCGTGCATGACGACATAAGGATAATATTCTCAAACTTTTACCAGGGCATGGTGAGGCCATACCATAGCACCACGCCAGGTGTCATGTTTTTCAAGCATTTATTTCATATTTTGTATAGTTTTTACCCAATAAACGACGCATTTATGGTTGACTATTGCCACACATTTCCT
Source organism: Triticum dicoccoides (assembly GCF_002162155.2). NCBI lineage: Eukaryota > Viridiplantae > Streptophyta > Magnoliopsida > Poales > Poaceae > Triticum > Triticum dicoccoides. The sequence goes on from NC_041389.1 coordinate 557,450,840, forward strand.
CGAAATATCTGTCCATTCCTTGTAAAAGGCATGAGAATTTACTAAATGGCACAAGGATGGTTTTCCAGACCGTTCTTGTGCATCTTTCCATGAACCCATTGTTCAAATTTGAATTATGTGCATTAATGCCTAGAGAATGCAAATAATCCCCTATATGGTAAATGAACACGGGAAAGTGTCAAATTTGAACGTGGTGATTTGCAGGGTGTATGTTTATCATATAAAAAACTCATGGATAAAGGACAAAGGAAATTTGGATCCCCCTTCAATCATGGTGATTTCCCCCTCGAAGCCATTGAACTTCCTCGGTGATGGTTCGATTTATGAAAGGCGTGCATGACGACATAAGGAAAACATTCTCAAATTTTTACCAGGGCACGGTGAGGCCAAACCATGGCACCACGTGAGGCGTCATGTTTTCCAAGCATTTATTTCACTTTTGTATACATTAATTCTAGGTTCCTTTGGCCTTTTTATACATTATTTAAATTTCTGGGCATTTAATGTGCATAATTCAAATTTGAACTACAAGCACATGCTCCAGTGCACCAAAGTTGGTTGAAAAATCACATGTGTGTCCTTGGGTGAATTTCTAGGTCCATGCAAGAAATGGGAATGAAATTCAAACATCCGGGCGCCGTGGCTCGACCGGAAGGTTTGAGAAACTTGATTTTCTAATTCATGTAAATCCAAAACACGCCTGAAAATCATGAAACTTGGCATGGTAGCATGACATGACACCAACATGCTACGGTAATTTTTTTGGCCGAATTGGGACAAGCTTTGGTATAAGCTGCTTGCAAACCGGAGCTTCTCTCAAGAAGGCTCGTGGTTCCAAGAGGGAACGTGTCACCTCAATGTGTGAAACGACATACGTACACATGCCTTCTCCCACCTTAATTTGTTTATATAGGTAGATTATACCAAATAGAAGTATCGTGCTAAATTTTGGAATTATTCCGGGTTCGTTTGGCCATCTTTGTACATTCATTGAATTTCTGGGCATTTAATGTGCATAATTCAAATTTGAACTACAACCACATGCTCCAGTGCACCAAAGTTGGTTAAAAAATCACATGTGTGTCCTTGGGTGAATTTCTAGGTCCCATGCCAGAAATGAGAATGAAATTCAAACATCTGGGCGTCGTGGCTCAGCCGAAAAGATTAAGAAACTTTGTTTTTTAATTCCTGTAAATCCAAAACACGCCTGAAAATCATGAAACTTGGCATGGTGTCATGACATTGGCACCAACATGTTATGGTAATTTTTCTGTCTGATTTGCGAAGGCGCACACTTTAAAAATTCAAAAAAGTCATTTTGGAACAAGTGTTGTCACGTTACAAATCGGAAACACAACTATTATTGAAACCATGGGCGTTCTACTTACCAATTACGTGCCGCCACATGTCCCTTTTTTATTGGCTAGGAGGTGTCATGCGGGGTAGCTATTTGAGTACGGGAGGCATGCGATCAGACCCCTACGCGTGCTCATCGGGAGGAGAGACCTTTGACCTCTATCCGATGTGCACCTCCCTCCCAACGTCTCCATTAATGGCGCCCGAGCCCCTATTTCATGGCGTGGCTATGTCTCACTGGACTAAGATTTAAGAGAGAAAAGTTAAAATCTGAAAAGATAGTTCTGCACAGATCTTGATGTAAGATCCGACGGACCTATATAGCATCGACTTCGACTTATAGCAAGCATGATGAATATAAGGACGATGACAGTGGATAATAATTGTCTTACATTTCTAGGAAGATAACTAAAAAGCCAGATGCGGCTATGCCCGAAATACACAAGGACAAAAGAAGAAGGAAGACACATACAATGATCTGGCTCACTGATCGCTACTTTCTTCATGCGCTACAGGTCACGAAGACTAGTTCTCTCCGCGAGCAGTGATGATCTATTTCATCAGTTTCATGTCCTTAATACGCTACTCGGAAGCAACCGCGGATTCCTCAACCAGCTCGATGCGGAGCATGGCATTCTCGTCCATAAGTCTCTTGACAATGACGCATGTCCTCTTCAACAAGGCAGTGCTCTCCTCCGCCTGATCTGCCCTCCCGGCGATCTTCGCCCTCATCAAGTCGCGGTTAGCCCAGAGTTGTTCAAACGACGCAATCAACTTGTCCTGTAGCTTCATCCAGCCGGAGATCTGATCCATCGGGTTATGGAAGATCGCATGCATGCGCCTGTAAGAGTCCTCGCCTACCGGCGAGAGATTTTCCCAGGCCGGCGCGGCGCGGGAGGACATCTCTGCTGCTTCCACGGCACGACCGGACCAGTCTGCTGCATCGGTGGCGCGGCGGGACCTTCGTGTTGCTTCGACGGTGCGGCGGGACATGTCGGCTGCTTTCACGGCTAAGCGGGACATCTCTCATGCTTCCGCTTCCATGCTCGCCTCTCCGTGGTGGTAATCTCTCGACTGAGAACTCAATCTGACCATGGCAAACGCAAGAGAACGATGCTGAATGACTTGTTTGCTTTTGTGGATGAGGAGATGAGGAAGGAATGTGCAGTCATCTTGGCATAGTACAGTATTTATAACCGAGTACTAATACGCTCCTAAATGGGAAACCGCTTAGGTTTTGATCGGTGTGAACAGGTTTGCAATTTGGAAGGTGATGGGACGTAGGCTCAAAATTTATTGACGGTTCTAAAGTTTATAAGTGCGGCACTATTCCCGGATGGCGTAACGTGGGCACGCTTTGTCGGCTACATACATGGTGTTTGGTGCATCGCAATCGGCAATGTCAGCACACGTCTTGTTCCAAGAACCATGTGCGCTCGTTATTACCATCACGCATGCTTCTTTTAATTAGAATGTGTGCCCGTCTAGCGCACACACGTTGATCTGTCTAACTATTTCTGTTTGTTGTGGCTAATCGCAAATAGTTCATTCGTGTGAAGTGTATGCACTACAAAAAAAAGACACATCCGCGACATTTTGGGCCGAACGAAAAAAAATTATGTCATACATATGACACTTCTGTGACGATAATTGTGACAAAACCCGGTATCATCATAGACGTCGTGGGCTCCTACTTCTATGACAAAAGATCATGATAGAAAATCGTCTTTTCGTCCTGGGCGGGCCGGAGACGCGGCTGCATGACATTCTTTGGGTAATCCATGACAGAAAAAACCGCGGTAGAAGCGAGGGGGAGGAAAATTTCTGGGAGTTGTTGGTTACGGTGGGAGGTCGGGGGCCGAGCGATGCGTGCGTGTGTGTGCGAGGCATTGGCTCTAACTGAACCCGAGCGAGGCGTTGGGCTCTAACTGAACCCGAGCGATCGATCAATGGCTGTTAACTAAACCCGATGGGGCGGTTCCTCCGCTACTACTGCTAACTGAAGCCAATCAATTGGATGAATAGTGAGCGTTGCGGGGGGGTTTGGATGAACAGTGAGCGGTGGCGTTGCCTCTGGATGAACAGGACCCCGTGGTGTGGAGGGTTGGATGAACAGTAGACGGTGGAGGGGTGGTTGAACAGGACCCCGTGGTGTGGAGGGCTAGATGAACAGTAGATGGTGGAGGGCTGGATGAACAGTAGACGGAGGAGGGGTGATTGAACAGTAGCCGGTGGAGTAGCGCGCCGTGGAGGCTGGATGAACAGGAGCCCGTGGAGGCTGGAGGAGGTCGACGGTAGCCCATGGAGGCTGGAGGAGGTCGACGGTGGAGATGAACAGTATCCCGTGGAGTCCCGTTTTGCGGTACGCCACACCCCTCCTGATGAACAGGACCCCCGTTTTGACTGTAGCGCTCCAACACAAGTCCGTTTCCTCCGTTTTGCGGTACACCACACCCCTCCCGATGAACACGACCCCCGTTTCGACCGTAGGAGGTCCGTTTCCTCCGTTTTGCGGTACGCCACACCCCTCCCGATCAACAGGACCCTGTTTCGACCGTAGGAGGTCCTTTTCCTCCATTTTGCGGTACGCCACACCCCTCCCGATCAACAGGACCCCGTTCCAAATGTAGGAGGTCCGTTTCCTCCGTTCTGTGGTACGCCAGGCCTCGTTTCCATCGCCTGTTCTGTCCAAGCCCTCTCGATGAACACGACCACGCATTCCGTTCCGACCCAGCCAGTTGGCTCCCACGCGTTTCATTGCCTCCCGATGAACACGACGCATTCCGTTGCCTCCCCATGAACACGACGCATTCCGTTGCCTCCCCATGAACATGACGCATTCCGTTGCCTCCCCATGAACACGACGACGACGTTGTTTCTCCGTTCTGACCTAGCCATGTACACGAGCCCTCGCCGTACGTACGCGCGAGTAGGCGTTCGAGACCCCGCCCGTATGTACACATACGTGGCCGTATTTTCTTTCTTGAACCCTGGCTGCTGTACGTACGTGTCCATGCTACGTGCGCACCTCTACTACGACACGCGTGCGCCTCTACATCCACCAGTATATATGTACATACACATTTGCGACCAGAATGACAACGCTACGTACGCTTCAACCAGGTGAGTCCCGACTGTCAGGCACTTCCTTGCCTGCGAAGATGTAGCTGGTGGGTCCCAGCAGTCAGGGGGGCAAATCATTTTGTTTTGCCCGGACGCACTTCCTTGCGTGTGAAGATGTAGCTGGTGGGTCCCAGCAGTCAGGGGGCGAATCATTTTTTTTGCTCGGACGTACTTCCTTGCGTGGGAAGGTGTAGCTGGTGGGTCCCAGCATTCAGGGAGGAAACGTTTTTTTGTGAAATACGGTGGCCCATCTGGTGGGTCCCCGCTGTCAGGTGGAGGAATAATTATTTTGCGCGTAATAAGGAGGCACTTCCTTGCTGTGGCCATGGACCCAGCTGTCAGCCTCTCCACGCACAGTACTCTTCCGATGGAAGTCGGTCGTTGACCATTGACCACGCCACGCCGAGAGCACCACGGCGGTGGACGACGGCGAGGCCTAGGAAGGGGACGACACCGAGGCAGGGAAGACTCGGCAGTTGTTTCCCACGCGGAGGAGAGTATGACTATACGAGGGTTTACTGGTTCGTCTGCCGTCGCCGGAGAATAACAGCAGGTGTGGGTGAGTAGAGGGATGGCTAGGCCAGCGGTGGGAGTACGATGGGGCGGTGAGGCCTGCGCGGCAGCACAGCCGGTCACGGGGAGGAGGGAGCAGGCAGTCCCGCCGGTGCTTGTTTGAGCGGCTGGAGCAGGAAGAGCAGAGATTGAAGAAGCACGACGGCCGTTGGATGGACATCCAACCGTCACTGCTTGTGCGTCAACCTTTTTTTGGAAAGCCACAAATCTGTGGAAAACAGCATACAGCCCATCTGCCATTATTTCTAATAATTTACAACCCATTTGCTAATTCTTAAGGTTTTTTTGGAGCCCATATTCTTTTTGTTAGCATTACAGCCCATATTGTGGCCACAGTTAAAAAATTATACGAAATTTTGCATATTTCGGTGCGGTCCGAACTGTTTTTAATCCAGAAATTTCGACTCACATTCAAACTGATTTTAAAAATAAATGTATATCAATATAAAATCCAACAAATTCTCCACGCATAAAAATTGATGTAATTTAAAACCTTGAAATGAAAAAAAATTGAAACTAATTGCCGGTTTGATGTGTTTTACAAATGTACAGCCCATTTCTCATTATTGATGGCCATTTTCTCGGCCAGCCGAATGAAAGCTCTCCTCGTCTTGAAAGATTTACAGCCCAACAGGCCTGACAAAGCGACTTACTTGGCAAATCAACAAAAACTGGGCTATGGCCGTGGACCCAGTTGTCAGCATCTCCACGTATAGTACTCTTCCGATGGAAGTCGGTCGTTGACCACATTGACCACGCCGCACCGAGAGCACCACGGCGGTGGACGATGGCGAGGCCTAGGAAGGGGACGATGCGGAGCCGGGCCACAGGAGGCAGGAGCAGGCAGTACTACAGCCGGCCACGGGAGGCAGGAGCAGGCGGCACGACCGGCGCTGCTTTCGGTGGCTGGAGCAAGAAGACCAGAGGTTGAAGAAGCACTATGGCCATTGGATGGACATCATACGGTCAGTGTAGTATTGACTAAGGTGACAAAGCCCTCCGTCCCCATCAACTTAGTAGGCCCACAAGTCAGCCCAACAATATGGTGTGTCCCAGCTAGCAGGGGGGTATACATTTTTTTCGGTGTAATAAGGAGGCACTTCCTTGTGTGCAAAGATATAGTTGAAATACAGAGGCCCTTCCTGTGGGTCCTAGCTGTCAGGTGGAGGAATCATTATTTTGCGTGTAATAAGGAGGCATTTCCTTGCGTGCGGCCGTGGACCCAGCTGTCAGCCTCTCCACGTACAGTCCACTTCCGATGGATGTCGTTCATTGACCACGTTGACCAGGCCGCGCCGAGAGCACCAGGGCGGTGGACGACGGCGAGGCCTAGGAAGGGAACGACACGGAGCCAGGGAATACTCGGCAGTTGTTTCCCACGCGGAGGAGTACGAGGGTTTACTAGTTCGTCTGCCATCGCCGGAGAATAACAGCATGTGTCGGTGAGTAGAGGGATGGCTAGGCCAGCGATGAGAGTACGATGGGGCCTGAGGCTTGCGCGGCAGCATAGCGGGCCGCGGGAGGAGGGAGCAGGCAGTCCCGGCGGTGCTTGTTTGAGCGGCTGGAGCATGAAGAGCAGAGATTGAAGAAGCACGACAGCCATTGGATGGACATCCAACAGTCACTGCTCTTGTGTGTTGACTAAGTTGACAGGGCGTTGCGTGTGCGTCAACCTTTTTTTTATGAAAGCATACGCGTCAACCTATAGTAGGCGCACAAGTCAGCCTCAAATCTGTGGAAAACAGCATACAGCCCATCTGTCATTATTTCTAATAATGTACAACCCATTTGCTAATTCTTAAGATTCTTTTTGGAGCCCATCTTGTTTTTGTTAGCATTACACCCCATATTGTGGCCACGGTTAAAAAGTATACGAAATTTTGCATATTTCGATGCGGTCAACTGTTTTTAATCCATAAATATCGATTCACATTCAAACTATTTTGAAAAATAATTTATATAAATATAAAATCCAAATAATTGTCCACGCATAAAAATCAATGGAATTTAAGATCTTGTAATGAAAAAATTGAAACTAATTCCCGGTTTGATGTGTTTTAAAAATGTACAAGCCATTTCTGGGCAAACCGAATGGAACTCTCATCGTCTTAAAAGATTTGCAGCCCAGCAGGGCCGATAATGCAAGTAGGCCTTGCGTATTTCTTTAAAAAAATAGAACTAGGCTAGCCATTTTCAGCAAGAAAAAAACACAACTGGGCTCATGATGTGGTAAAAATAAATAAAACCCTGGCTAGATGGGCCACAGCCCCCGCACAGCCCCGCTGTTACCCTGATCCGTCGCTAAAACTAGTATAAATAACAACTGCTTGTTCCTCAAAAAAAACTGTGTGACTTGCTGGGTCCCTGGTGTCAGCCGCTCGTAGTGTAATTCTCTCGTTTATTGACTACGTTGACAATGGCGTGAGCCCCAGATATCGAACCATTAGGACTAGGAGGAACCATATTTTTGGGCTTGTACTATAGAGGCACTTGCTTGCGTACTGCCATGACGCTAGTGGGTCCCTACTGTCATCCTCTCCACGTACAGTCATCTCCTTGTTCCTCTCGGTTGTTGACGATGTTGACAACGCAAGAGGGAGGCGCACCGCGCATGGCGAGCGAACCAAGGCCGCAAGGCGGAGGCGACGGTGAGGCCTCGGACGGAACGAACAGGAGCCGTTGCAGATGCACCGGTCCAGTCACAGGTGGAGGGGAGTACGAGGGTTGACTGGTTCGGGCACGGGTGCGTGTTGGGGCTGACATCGCCGGAGAATAACAGGACATGTGGGGGAATAGAGGGAGGGACTAGCCAATGTTGGAGGGTACATACGATAGGGCGGCAAAGGCGCAGCCAGCCATGGGAGGCGGGAGCAGGCGGAGCCGACGGGGTGGTTTGGTTTGGGTGGCTGGAGGAAGAAGAAGACAAGAGATAGAAGATACACGACAGATGTTGGATGTCAATCCAACGGCTGGCTGGCAGAATTGTTTGTTGACTGGCTAGTAAGTCGACACCACCTTGGATAGGCTATTTCCTCGCGGGTCCCAAATGTCAGAATCCAAATCTGTCACGGTCATGCAGCCTTTCCTATGAAATTTTACAGCCCATTTGATGTGCTAGTTCGAAATAAGTTTGTGGGTGATGGTGGGGGCTAATCACTTGGCTTCTGTAATGCACAGTGAGCTCAAGCAGCCGCGTGAGTGATGTTATTTCCCTTGGTTGTGATTTGTTACAATATTTCACTCTAAATTAAATGAATGGCAAGCCATTTGCCTTGTTTCAAAGAAAATATGACAGTCACAGCCGAGTTGAAAAGGGCAGGAACATCTAACTCCAGCTTACAAACTGTACAAAAGCACGAGGGTTGATTGTTCATCAGGTTTACAAAAAAAACAGATTGAAAAAGGCAACAACATCTAACTCCAGCACTGTTTTCGGCAGTCATAGTCAAATGGATCGGTCAGGTCTATAGAATGAACATCATGGGTCGTAAAATTTACTGGATTATGACCACAATATGTTGTAAATAGAAGCCCGGCAGGTTCAGAAGCTCTTTTGCCCACCTGAAACTCCTTTTTTTGCTCTTCGACATACCCATCCGTCAAAACCATGCTGCTGATAAACTTAAGCCTGATGGACAATAGTAACCTCGCATTCAGCAGGAAGAATGTGACAAATCTTGTGTTTGCACGGTTGGCTACATATTGTTCTAGCGTTATTGTCTTCAATCGAATCTCATGAGAAGTGAGAAAATCCCGATGCTTACGAATCCACCGATTGGTTATAACTTTCTTACCCCATCCTATTGCCTAAATAGACATGAAGATTGAAAACAGTTAAGGTCTAAAAGAAGAGTGTCGGAAGAGCAACAGCTGAACGGTTAATTCTAGTACACTGTATGCGGGCTTCCAATGTGCGTGTGAAATTATCACCTTTATATATAACTTCTCCAGACATGGAAAGCATTGCAGCAAGCAAATAATCTTGTTCAGATCTATACCTCTACTAATTACAAACTCCCAAAAAATTACCATGTTAATTAGAAATTATGAGCCGTTAATCAGGTGGGACCAGATTATTACGGTGTAGATCGACTCATATAATTCTCTATTAAAATTTTGCTCAATTGTGAAAAAAAACACATCTAATTTTGCGTTGGTTGTAAAAATCAATCCACCTATGACACGTTTTGCTATTCATCCACCGCTTCTTCCACCCTCAAAAAAAAGAAGCAATCTTTATCTCTTTATAACAAAACAAAGCGCTATCTACTCATATCTCTAGCGACCTCCTTCCATAAACAAAAAAGGAACAAAAATCTGATCGTCTTCTCGCCCAATCTCATGGCGTCGAGGATCCTGCAGCCGCTGGCCAAGCTTGGCGGCCCGAAGATAGTCCCAGAGCCCTCTGCCTCGCCACCTCGCGCCAATCACCATCGAGGGCAGCGGGAACGACGAAGTCATGCGTGTGTAGGTGCCCGCGTGCGTGCGGTGCCACCTCTTTGGGAATCGGCTGTAGAGCTGCAGCGCCCCCTGCCTGGAACGGCACGCATGGCTGGTGGCCGAGACGTTCGAGGAGCTTCGGCAGGAGACGCCGATCCAAAAAACTACTCCTTCCAGTTCAACACTAACCTATGCAAAGTGGTCCTTTCCCCTGCCCAGCTCCCATCCTGATCCGTCCATGAATGTTTGTGCTAATGTGTACAGCCGACGGATGTGTACGTGCTTGGGATTGGAACTTAATCAGTGTGTTTATCTAACAAGTTGCTTCTGGATTAATTCCTTTGACTGCTAAAATTGAATCATGGTTTTGTTGCCCTTGACATGTATGATAATTTTTTCGAAGGAAGTAATGATCCTCTTAATATTATATTTCCAATTTATTTGATTCTCTTTGTATTGAAATAATCAGTTTTGAAATGCAGTTTAGTTGGTTTTAGGTGGGTGGATGCGTGAATGTATTCTCATTATTGTCTGTTTCATGTTCTATATTATTGCAGGACTAACATCACAACCAGCTGGATGCTCTATGAGTCTTGGAAGAGATACAAATAAAATAAGGTCTCACGATTGAAAGTATCTTAACAAGGTACCAGGTAACGATGTTGAATAGATCCTTTAAAAGCAGTATGGATGTCTCCCTCATGGCATGCATTCATATTGGGACTCTTCTTCGACACCCACATAGTCATGCATGGTGAAAAATTAAGAAGAATGCAAATATATATGGTGTTATCCTCCTGTACATGGGGAAGAAGAAGCCAGCTAATAAGGTAGACCTGAATGTCATTGGTTCACAAACAGCGGTGAAGAAGTCCAGCAGCAAGTAGGAAACCAAGGGAAAAGGCAACATCAAGCAGTGGCAAGGTATACGGTTCATCCCACGATATCTCGAAATTGTCGTGTTGCATAAATAAGAAAATCAGGCGGTTAATGGTGGACTTTCCCAAGACAAAAATCACAAGGTGGCAGGGTTGTAGTTGAATTCAAGTGAGTGACTGAGGCACGAGGAGTGGAAGTGTTGCTACTCCGATTCTACTTTTCGATTTTAGGTACGTAAATAAGCATTGATGCAGCATGACTTTAAACAGAGTAGTGGAGGAGCAGTCCAGGTTTGATTCTGTTTTCGTATTTGATCCCAAGCAGCAGGGAAGTAATTAGATCAGGTCTACAAGTAGCAGGAGTTAATTTATTTCTCTCATAAAGCAACGAGAATAAAACTAAGAGTTTCATGTAATTTTCAGTGTTTGCTCTTGATATCCAGCCAGATAGTGTACTGAAACGTCATGGTAAGTCTGGTCAAGATTTAATTTTGCGTAACATTTGTGCTTATTTTCTATATCGACAACGACAATGGATTGGAACGGTGAAGATGTTTACAGCATTGCATCAATTAATTCTGTGATAACCTGCTGCTTACTGGATATATCTGTTCTACCATGTCAACTTACTATTTATAATTTAAATATTGGAAGTACTAAGCAACTTATATCCTATTTAACACATGTAGGATTAATTTTGTGCAGTATTGCATACAGCTCCAGTAAGCATCCAAGCATATGTATACTCACTCTATTTCTATCTCTAATTTTCTTATAGTTGTTTCTCTGTTTTATTTGTTTGCAAGTCACTTGCAGAGCCAATTTTCCTTCATTCTTAGTACCGGGTGGGGAACCTCTCCCATTTTCGGTAAGTAATAATCATGCGGTAAATATATTTACAGGGATCACTTAAGGATAACAGTATAACTTAGTTGCTTCATTTCTATCTAAATCCGTTTGGAATAGAGCACACGATATAAATATATCCATATAAATTATACTACCTCCGCCCCAAATTGTAAGACGTATTTTGGGCTATTTAATCCTACAAAAACATCTCATAATTTGGAATAGAGGAGGTATATTTGTAACATCTCTATAGCTCCCACGTGTCGAGGCACGACTTAGAGACATAATCGCATTGAAGGCATATGTCGCAAGTGAGGTAATCTTCACACAACCCATGTAATACATAAGGGAAAGAGATACATAGTTGGCTTACAATCGCCACTTCAGACAATTACATGAATAAAAATTACACCAATCAAATACACTCATGGTCCGACTACGGAACCAAAATAAAAGAAGAACCCCAACTGCGACAAAGGTCCCCGATCGACCCCAACTGGGCTCCACTACTGATCAACTAGAGCGAAACAACACAAAGGACAAGATCTTCATCAAGCTCTTCCTGAGCTTGGTTGCGTCATCTGCACGGACTCATCGGCACCTGCAAACTGGTTTTGGAAGTATCTGTGAGCCACAGGGACTCAGCAATCTCGCACCCTCGCGATCAAGACTATTTAAGCTTATGGGTAAGGTAAAGGTATAAGGTGGAGCTGCAGCAAGCGACTAGCATGAGAGCGAGAAGAGAAGGCAAAGCACGGTCGAGAAAGTATGATCAAGAAGTGATCCTATAACAACCTACGTCAAGCATAACTCCAACAACCATGTTCACTTCCCGGACTCCGCTGGAAAGATACCATCACGGTTACACACGCGGTTGATTCATTTTAATTAAGGTCAAGTTCAGGTTTTCTACAACCGGACATTAACAAATTCCCATCTGCCCATAACCGCGGGCACGGCTTTCGAAAGTTCAAATCCCTGCAGGGGTGTCCCAACTTAGCCCATCACAAGCTCTCACGGTCAACGAAGGAATAGACCTCCACCCGAGACATTCCGATCAGACTCGGTATCCCGGTACAGCAAGACATTTCGAAAGGGTAAAACTAAACCAGCAACACCGCCCGAATGTGCCGACAAATCCCGATAGGAGCTGCACATGTCTCTTTCTCAGGGCACACTCAGATGAGCCAGACGTCGGGTAAGCCAGCCCAGAGTTGCCCCTGGTAGCCTCGAACATCGCTCAGTTGGACCAACACTTAGAGAAGCACTGGCCCGGGGGGGTTAAAATAAGATGACCCTTGAGCCATCCGACTCAAGGGAAAGAAAAAGGCTAGGTGGCAAATGGTAAAACCAATGTTGGGCATTGCTGGAAAAGCTTTACTTAAGGCGAACTGTCAAGGGGTTCCCATTATAGCCCAACCGCGTGAGGAACGCAAAATCCGGGAACATAACACCGATATGACGGAAACTAGGGCGGCAAGAGTGGAACAAAACACCAGGCATAAGGCCGAGCCTTCCACCCTTTACCAAGTATATAGATGCATTAATTAAATAAGATATATAGTGATATCCCAACAAGTAAATAAATACCCCAACAAGGAACGGCCTCCAATCTTCACCTGCAACTAGCAACGCTATAAGAGGGGCTGAGCAAAGCGGTAACATAGCCAATCAACGGTTTGCTAGGACATGGTGGGTTAGAGGTTTGGCATGGCAATTTGGGAGGCTGGCAAGCAAATGGTAGGCATCGTAGCATTGGCATAGCAAAAGAGCGAGCAAACTAGCATAGCAAAGATAGTAGTGATTTCGAGGGTATGATCATCTTGCCTGAGATCCCGCAAGGAAGAAGAGCGAGTCCATGAAGAAGACAAACGGACGATGTTGAACGGATCCTCACAAACGCGACGTTATCGGAACCAACCCGAAGAAGCAACACCGGAAAGAAGCAAACAATCATGGTAAACAACCACCACATAATCATGGCATGATGCACAACCAAGTATGATGCATCTCCGGTTTAAATAAGCATGGTATGGCAAAGTGCACAAACAATCCTACAAATTAAGTGGAGCTCATTATGCAACTTCGTTGCATATTGACGAAACACCACATTCAAGTTATTTAGTTCGATCTCGTTTATGTACCCAACAATATTAAATGTTGATTAACATGGCAAGAGGGTGAAGCAAAGTAAAACTAGCTATCTAGTCAAGGTTAAATGAGGCCGGAAGCAACGAACAACAATTCCGGAAACTCCTCATGAGCATATTATAGATTTGGTACTGTTCTGCCCTAAACACAATTTTAGGGTTGTTAGACATGCAAAGTAAGGCCACCATGATAAACTAGGCAAAATTCTACCCCAATTACATATAAAGTTTATTAAATTCGGAGTTACTGTTATTTAGTTATGAAATAAATCATTTTAGCATGGCATAGGAGAAAATTAAAGCAAACAACATTTTAACATTTTTAACATGGATGAAAGTTGCATATTATTAATCTACACAAAATTCTGAGCAAGTTTCATATATAAAACATGTTAATCCGATGCACGGTTAGTGAGTTATTAAATGCATGAACTAGGGGGACTATTCTGCAAAACTGGCAATCTCTGGATAAATAGGAAAATCCCAGGCGCTGAAAAAAACATGACATGGGCCGAAACTGTTGGGCCAGATGCACAGGAGACTGGGGGGAGGGCTGTTCGCCCACGGGCCATGGCCCAGGTCGGGGGAGAGGCAGGCCGAGGCGGATGGGCCGGCGCTGGGGCCCCTGAGCGTGAGGGGGAGACGCCCACGAGCGGGTCGTCATTCTCCTCCTATCGAGGGACATCGCCGGAGCTCCGGGAGTGGACGGTGGCGGCGCCGGTCACCGGAAGGAGGCCGGGACGGCGAAAATTGTCGGATCCGGCGCGGGGGATCAAGATCCGGTCGGCGGCTTGCTGCAAGGGAGAGAGAGGGACGGTGAAGAGAGGAAAAGAGAGAAGAAGAGAGAGAGAAGGAAACAAGGAGGAGCACAGGGTCGACCTGAGGTCGTCGGCGGCGTCTCCTGTCTCCGGACAGGTGCGGCGTAGGGCACAACGATGGGTGGCGGGGTGGAGGAAGAAGGTGAGGCAGGCGGGTCCGGGGCGGCGACGTGGTGGCGGGGCATTCTGGCAAGGCGGCGGCGAAGTCCGGCGAGCGATGCGCTCGTCAGCGGCGGGGCGAAGGGCGGCGGCGCGGGGGCTCAGTGGCGAACGCGGCTACGAGGAAAGGCAGGCGGGGTGCGGGCGACTCGGGCCCGGGGAGGGCCGGATCTGGGCTCCTCCGGGCCCCGACGAAGTGGGGCGCAGGGAGGACATGTGGCGCGCGCGGGTTGGATGCGGGAGGCGGCGGCGATGACGTGGCGGCCTCTCATTGGACGGGCGACGTGGCTGGACGGGGTGGACATGTCCGGCCGTCCGGTGGACGTGTCCGGCGGCGCAAGGATGACGAAGATAGGGTTAGATCTGCACGAGGATTTCGGAGGGAGACACATATTTATAGGTAAAGGGAGCTAGGAGAGTCCAAACGAGGTGCGGTTTTCGGCACGCAATCGTGATCGAACGACCGAGATGATGGAGAGGTCTTAGATGGGTTTTGGGCCAAATTGAAAGGGTGTTGCGCTGCAACACACATGAGGCCTTCTCGGTCCCTCGGTTAACCGTTGGAGTATCAAACGAAGTCCAAATGGTACGAAACTTGACAGGCGGTCTACCGGTGGTAAAGCAAGGCCGCTTGGCAAGTCTCGGTCCAATCCGGAAATGTTTAACCCCCACACAAGAAAGAAAGGTAGAAATGACCACCGGAGGAGAACGAAGCTCCGGAATGCAAAACGGATAACGGGGAAAATGCTCGGATGCATGAGACGAACACGTATGCAAAAGAAATGCGCATGATGACATGATATGCAATGCATGACACGCAAGCAATGACAAGGAAACAACAGCGAATAACTGAACGACACCTGGTACATCGGTCTCGGGGCGTTACAATATTACAATCAGTTAAGTTACTTAACACAGAAAAAAACTTATGCTACTAACGATTATAAGTGGGCTTGGCTGGTCAATGACTTTTTTGGACAAATTTCTACTTCACGTGAGATCTTTGTCTTTTTTGGGATTTAGATGTCAGTCCCTTATTCATATATTAGCATTAAATGATCTGGAATTAGGTGGAGCTATATCACAACTCAGGTCTGTACAATCTCAAATTTCATTTAATCAGCTGATCTAACATCTTAATCAAAATTAGTTATTAAAATAAATCAGGATATCTCATTATAAACTCTAGGTAGTGTGAATTGTTGGTCAAGAAAAACTACTAATGGATATCCCTATATATGTTTCGCTTTTAATAGCTAGCCTCTAATGGTTATTTGCGAAGATGTTACTCCGGATCTATATTAAAACAATATTAATCCAGAGCAAGATATTTAATTTCCAACCTTTACATGTAGAGTAAATATGATATACGCTCGTGTTATAAATATATATTAGCAATTTTGTATAGTTAACCAAATGTTGAAGCATATTGACAAATTTGTAAATATACATATTCACGAAAGGGCATATGAATATAGAATTGAAAATTGCATGTGTGAATATGCAAAAATTAAAAAAAGTAAAATATTAAGTGGGACCACGTATAAAAGAAATACGCAATTGAATTCAAAAAAATCAACACAAAATATACACTAGCCCGTGCGAATGCACGGGTTGACGGCTAGTCAAAACTAATCATTTGGATATATAAGATCTTGACAGAATCCAGCACCATTGATAGGCCATCCATGGAGAAACTCTTCATTGAGCATAGAACATAATATTAGTACAAAATGTGTACTCCAAGATGATATATAAATTATGTGCAAAAATTTAAAATGCAGCTTACGGTTACAAGTGTAGATGATAATATAAAGTACATGAAGAACTGTGGAGCCAAACACCATATTGAAATGAGCATAGAGATCATGTATTACACCCAAGGTCTCCAGTTTAGGCGCAGAGAGGACGGTTATTTGCAACAGTGACTAACTAGAATCAAGGATCAACCTTTGAAGTGAAGGGGCATCTTAGATGATGAGCTTCCTTCCGTCAAAAGAAATTCCAATTCTTACAAGGTTAGGCGACTTTATTTGGAGACAACCGATTCTAACTATGAAAACAAGCACCAAGCACTCCAGGGCAGGGCAACTGGAGTGGATGATGTTGTGCAATGAGGCCTCCGATATACGAACCCGCACAAGTGAAAGTTTCTTGAGAAATGGGAGTCGAAGGTTTAGTACCAGATTGTCGGGTAGGTAGCACAGCGCAAAGGTGGCGGTGTGGAGAGAGGAGGAAACCGCGAGATGGACATCGGTGCCAAGGGCACAAGTTCATGGTGTTCGGTATGTGATATGTGATTTCCAGGGGAATAGTAGAACTCAAACAGCTGTAGTTCTATGAATTCAGGGGATTTCATCCAGGCGTCCACCGTGCAGGGAGTATGCCTGCTTTGGTAGCATGACGGGATGCAGAGGCTTTGAACGGAGCCCTGGTGGGAGGAGATGATGGCTCTAGGGATTTCAAAATCATTGAAGAGAGATAGCTGACGACAGTCGAGATTAAGGGGCACGGTGCGCCATAGAGGGCGCCACCAAATTGAGAGGACTTGGGTGCGGCAGCAATCCATGGTGGGGAGAAGCGAGATGATCTCCCCAAGGACGGCATCCGGGAGATCGCTGATGCGGTCCGCCCGAGATTCTACAGGTTCCTAGGATCCGGTGGGGGCGGGGTCACCGCTTCTCCCCGCGCTGCCGGGTGCGGGATCTACAACAGGCGTCACCGCTGGCGGGAGCCTCATCTTCTTGGCTCTGGGGTCAGCCGACTCCATTTTCCTCGAGGGCGTCGCGTCGCGCTCACGGATTTGAGCAGAGTAACGAATGACGAGCCTAGTTGTAGTGCGAGGAAGAAGAAGGGGAGCTGGGGTTTTTCTGTAGGAGTGAGGAAGAAGGGGAGCTGGGGTTTTCGGTAGGAGTGAGGTGAGGAATTTGGGGGTACGAGCAGAGTGAGCTGACGTGAGGTGGGTGGGAGCGAGGAGGAAGAAGAGCACCCAGGTTTTTGGGGGGGGGTGTGCTCGGTGTGGGTAGCGCCTTTTGAATTGATTTTACTATTTACTAGTGTGGATTTGTTGTTTTGTCTTGGGCCCAGAGAAACAATTACTACTAGTATAGTGGAGACACTCTACCGCTTCTGGCTCCTCCTAGGTCATTGAAACGTCTCCCTCTACTGAATGTCATTATACTTTTGTTCACCGAGATGCGGGCCATGCAGCACGCGGGCCCAAATGCCATCCACCAAATTAGAAGGCAGTATGCAGGCGGAGAGTCACCCCGGTCGTAGTGCGGCAGTAATGAGCCGTCGTATCACAAAACCCCACCTCCCCGCAGTCTAAGTCTGATGAACGAAGCAACCATCGTTTCACTCTTCGTTGAATCCCCTTCTCCCTCACCGTCTTCAAGAAAGGCAACACTCGCATCTGCCACTGTTCTTCTCTCCCAACGAAGGGAAGGTAAGCGGATCTGTTGGGGATATAACTATTTGTGTAAGCCGCCCGGGAGGGGCCGGGTTACGCAAAGAGGACTCATTAGAGGGAAGCCCAAGACCAAGCATGAAGATGGCGGTTCAATAAAGGGTCTAAGGCCCGCAGGAGGATTAAAGCCCATAGTGGTAAACCGTCATGAAGATATGACTTGGAACGTAATGTAGAATTAACTAGTCACCGAGCCGGACACTGTCTATGAGCCTGCCGGGACTCTGTAGGCTGCAGGGCATCCACCCGTGTATATAAGGGGGCGACCCGCTGGCGGCTGAGGGTAAGAAACAAATCATCGAGAACCAGGCATAGCGTATCTCGCTCCCTGGTCATCGAAACATCAAGCAATACCAACCCAACTAGACGCAGGCCTTACCTTCATCGTAAGGGGCCGAACTAGTATAAACCTCTCCTGTCTCTTGTCCTAATTAACCC
Organism: Triticum dicoccoides; assembly: GCF_002162155.2. Taxonomy (NCBI): domain Eukaryota; kingdom Viridiplantae; phylum Streptophyta; class Magnoliopsida; order Poales; family Poaceae; genus Triticum; species Triticum dicoccoides. The sequence goes on from NC_041389.1 coordinate 557,469,093, forward strand.
CTTCAAGCTTCCTAGTTGCGATGGCTCCGCGATTAAGTCCTTTCATTAGGACATCTGACGTGACAATTCCATGACAGTTGGCGCCCACCATGGGGCCAGCGCATGGTGGATTTGAGTTCTTAAAGGGCAACTTCGAAGGGCTCAAGGGATACGCAGTGGGCCGGATGACCAAGAGTCGTCGCAGCAAGATCTACATCACCGACAAAGGCTGGGGCCTCGACACCGGCTCAATTGAGTACGGGTACCGGGTCCGCTTCAGCGGAATCCACGTCTTCATTGGTCGGATTGGTGAGCCGGGCCCTGAGCCGGACAACTGCACCAACCTCGTCGAGACGGCTCAGCGTGCGAGACCTGCCCGAGTCCAGTCCAGCATGAAGCGTGTATTTGTGGGCTGCATCCATGGAGAAGAACTTTCTGAAGGATCTGAAGATGGTGGTGAGACGGCCGTCCTCTCCGATGGTGATTCATCCGCCGGTTCAACAGATTCGCTGTATCAAGTGCAAGATGGCGTGCTCGGGGGCTGTTCTGATGGGTCCAGTATTCTGGACCCCTATGAGTCGCCAAGCTAGGCAGGAGTCTTCATGGCTGGGACTCAACCCGGCCAAAATTCTACAGCCGCTGCTGCAATAACGTCCGGAATAGGAGCAGTCGGGGCAGGAGGCCCTGTGTGCCTGCCAGCTCAAGTGCTGATAGATCTCATGGATAAGCTTACGACCCTGTTAACCTCCACGGTTATTCCTACAAATAAAGATGAGCATCACGCAGAGGTGGCACGGGTGCATGAGGAAATAGCTCGGGCCAAGGAGGCCTTAGCAGCTGAGGACACCAGGTTAGCCACGGAATGGGCGGCTTTGGATGCACGGGCGCAGCAGCTCCAGTCAGAGGCTTTCCAGCTTATGATGAACCTGAACGCATCTAATGAGGTGATGAGAAGGAGGCACCAGAAAACTCAATCCCGTTTGCCTCTGACTTACAACCCTCAGATTCTTTTTGCTACACCCAGAGCCGGCCCAAGTAACCCGCAAGATGCAAATCAGTTTATGACAGCAGGAACAGGAGGACCGGCTCGGCCTCGGGTGATGGCACCTCCTCATGGGAACATGGCGCCGCCCCGTTACGTACCGATACCGTCGGGTCACTTTTCCAACCCCATGGAGAACTTAATCGCAGCATCAGCGCGTTTGGCGGCTCTCCCAGTGGACGGTGATGATCCGACAGCGGTGGAGACCCGGAGGATCAAAGAACTTGTCCAAACGGCCCTGGCTCAGCAAGAGACTTATTTTTATAGTCGGGACATGATTCACTCAACTCCTCCGCCTTGGTTAGCACCACCTCGTCAAAACCGGAGTCCAAGTTACAGCAGGCACATGGAGTCAGAAGCTTTGTCAAGCAACACCCAGTGCCGGAACCAGCCCGGTGGCTATAACCCGGCACAAGATCGGATACGGCAGGAGAACGAGCGGGCAGTTCAGCTAGCGGCTCAACAGGCGGCTCATCAAGATTTCCCAGAGTATCCGATGACTTCCGTTGAGACGGGAGTGGCTACTAGAACCGGTGGTGTGCCTTGTTTGGTGCCGGCTCTGCGTGATGTATGATGAAGTCATGTACCTAGGGTAGGGTCATGGACCTGTCCAAGGTACCCTCCCCGAGGACATCTTTTTATAAGAAGTCGTCTTCCAGTCGACCAAGCGGGACTCCACTCGACGAACTAGAAGGCACTCGACGAACTAGAAGACACTCGACCATGAAGACTCACTCGACCACCAGGAGTTCAAGATCTACTCTGTATCCAAACGGTCTGTAATTAAGTAGTCTTTATGGTCATGACGACACTTTATGTAAGGCATTACCAGTAACGCCGTACCTTAATGTACTTTAACCCTCCGCTACGTGGGCTGGCTGGGGTCTTGGCATCCTCTATATAAGCCACCCCCCCCACCGGCAGAAGGGTTCGCACACCTATAACTCTCACACATATAATCTAGTCGACCGCCTTCGGGCTCCGAGACGTAGGGCTGTTACTTCTTCCGAGAAGGGCCTGAACTCGTAAAACACTTGTGTGCACAACTACTCCATAGCTAGGATCTTGCCTCTCCTTAGTACCCCCCTACATTACTGTCAGACTTAGAACCACGACAGTTGGCGCCCACCATGGGGCAGGTGTCTTAGCGACTTATTGGAGAAGTTGCAATTTTCCCGATTCCCATCATCATGGTTTCAGGTGGAGTTTTGGTTGAGGGCCGCGAGATCCGTCTCGGCGCGCTCACGTTCGTCGCCGACGACTCTGCCTAGCTGTAGGAGGCTCCGCTCGACGTGGATGCGCTCCCGGTCCGTGGAGCTACGCACTTTCGAGCGTGCTTCCGCGGCGTCCTTCTGCGGCAACCGTCGACTCAGTATCGGCCGGTTTTTGTGTCATCCTCCCTCCCAGCTTCCCGCCGGCGTAAGCGCTCCGGTCGGTCGAGGCTTCAGAGGTGGGTGAGACACGCAGTGGCTCGCCAATCGACCACCGCCCAAGTCGCGGCAATCAAGCCCGACGAATCTCTCTACGGCCTGTTCGACCTGTCAACTGGCTCCGCAGAGACTGCATCCGAGTGCGACAGCAGTGATCCAGCGGCGGAGGTCCTGATGGTCAATGGACCGCACATTCCCCCCGGCTTTCCTGGCACCGAGGGAGGCAACGGCGGAGGAGATCCGTCGCACGACCATGAGGAATACCTCCCCAAGCCCCTCAATTCGCAGCAGAGGGAAGAGCTTCGCCGCCGGAACATGGATGCGCTTCACACTCCGATCATTGGAGAAACCCCTGAGGCTCGCGCCTTAGAGGATGCGCGCTTGGCCAACCTGGCTGAGCGCACTCGACTGGAAAACCTTCAGCGGGCTCTCGACGAGCGTGCGCGGCAACGGATTCCAGACTCCAGGCGACGCCAACTCTTTAAACATCCGACTCAGGTATATCGAACTCCGATTCAAAATTTAGCAGCTGCAGCCCGTATAGTAGAGTCGATTCAGCCTTCCCAGTCAGAGGCTGGCAGAGGATTGATGCAGATCGGGTATTTGCTCCGGGAAGCAGGAGATTAGAATTCAGATGTATCGCAGTCGCGGAACAGGATTCACAGCAGATCAGTGGCGGCGAATACGGTCCAGTCGGCTCATAGCCCCAGATCGCCCCCGAGGCGTGAAGGGCGTGACGACCGACACGATCGGTACAGGAACTATGAGCAGTATGATCACCGATTCGATCGCAATGATCGACGTTGAGTGCCCACTCCTCCCCCAAGGGGTGGATCATATGTGCCTCGACAGCAGGATGATAGACACCAGCACAGTGGCGGGTGAAGGATTCCAGTCGACCCCAGGGAACCAGGCTTTGATGCGAGATCCATCATCGTTCAAGGTTTGGTCGACCGGAACAGAGCCCACAGAGAGGATAATGACAGAGATGTACCCACCACCAGCCGAGTGCATGTCTCCGGACCAGAGTGTTTCAGTAGAGACATCAGAGCCGCGGTGATTCCTCCCAACTTCAGGTTGGCGACTGGGGTCAGCAAGTTCAATGGTGAGTCCAAGCCTGATACTTGTCTTGAGAACTAACGAGTGGCCGTTCAGATCGGCGGTGGGAATGACGAGGTGGCCATGAAGCATCTTCCTCTTATGTTGGAAGGGTCAGCCAGAGCATGGCTGAATCAGTTGACATCCAGCAGCATTTACACGTGGGAAGACCTCTCCCGAGTGTTTGTCGGGACGTTCGAAGGAACGTGCAAGCAACCAGCAGGACTGACAGAGCTGCAATCTTGTGTGCAGAAGTCGAATGAGACTCTGAGGGATTACATCCAGAGATGGATCACACTGCATCACATGGTAGAGAACGTATCTGATCACCAGGCAGTTTGCGCCTTCAAGGAGGGCGTAAAATACAGAGAGCTAAGCCTGAAATTCGGTCGAACCGGAGACATGTCTCTGAGTCGAATGATGGAAATAGCCACCAAATATGCCAATGGTGAGGAACAGGATCGGCTCCGGAGCGGCAAGCACAAGTCAGTCGCCCAGGACACTGGAGGCGGAAATTCCAGTCGGAAGCAAAAGCGGAAAGCCGAGCCAGCCGCTCCTGGAGAAGCCTTGGCTCTGAATCAAGGAAAGTTCAAAGGGAAGCCCAAAGGGCCTTGGAACCCAAGAAAGTAAAAGATAAAGAAGGAAATGACGTGATGGATTTTCCATGTCACATCCACACCAAAAAAGATGAAGAGGGTAACTTTATTTACCCAAAGCATACCACTCGACAGTGTCGACTCCTGATACAGCAGTTCCAAGGCAAGCAGTCCAAGGACAAAGAAAAAGAGTCGGACAAGGTTGAGGACAAGGAGGAGAGTGATGAGGAATATCCACAGGTCAATTCCACCCTAATGACTTTTGCTGACGTTGAGAGCAAAAACCGACTGAAAGTCATAAACCGAGAGGTGAATATGGCTGCTCCATCAACACCCAATTATCTGAAGTGGTCTCAAACTGCCATTACATTCGACCAGTCTGCTCACCTGACGCACATAGCCACCCCTGGGAGGCAAGCGTTGGTGGTCGACCCAGTCGTTGAGGGCACTCGACTGACCAAAGTGTTGATGGATGGCGGTAGCAGTTTGAATATACTGTATGCTGAGACGGTGAAAGGGATGGGCATTCTGATGTCCAGACTGAGCACAAGCAACATGAGTTTCTATGGAGTCATCCCTGGCAAGAAGGTCGCGTCACTCGGCCGGATTGCTCTTGATGTAGTTTTTGGTGATTCAAAGAATTTCCGCGAAGAGAAGCTGACATTTGAGGTTGTGGATTTCCAGAGTGCCTACCATGCTATTTTGGGCAGGCCAGCTTATGCACGTTTTATGGCCCGACCATGTTACGTGTACCTCAAATTAAAGATGTCTGGCCCCAAAGGCGTGATCACTGTCACTGGTAACCGCAAGAAGGCGGAAGAGTGCTTCCAGAAAGGCTCAAAGATCGCCGATGCTCAGATGGTGGCAGAGGAGTGGCAGGAACACCAGAGGAATGCGGATCCGAGTGATTTGTTGCGAACCAAAAAGCCTGCTACGGAATCAGCGTTCCAGTCGTCCGGTGAGACAAAACCAGTTCACATCCACCCGACCGACCCCAACGCTGCTCCGACTCATATCTCCACAACACTCGACCCCAAATAGGAAGAAGCGCTCATCCAGTTCCTCCGTGAGAACTGGGACATCTTTGCATGGAAACCTTCTGACATGTCGGGTGTACCCAGGGGACTGGCTGAGCATCGTCTGCGAGTCGATTCAAAGGCAAAATCTGTGAAGGAACATCTGCGACGGTCAGCCGTCCAGAAAAGGAAGGCTATTGGCGAAGAAGTGGCTCGGCTCCTAGCAGCAGAGTTTATCCGAGAGATTTACCACTCCGAGTGGCTTGCCAATGTCGTCAACGTCCCCAAAAAGGACAATTCGCTTCGCATGTGCATCGATTTTAAGCATATCAATCGGGCCTGCCCGAAAGATCATTTTCCTCTTCCCCGCATCGACCAAATAGTCGACTCGACTGCGGGATGTGAGTGACTGTCTTTCTTGGACGCTTATTCCGGGTACCATCAGATCCGTCTGTTTGGACCGATGAGATCAAAACAGCTTTCATCACCCCATTCCGGTGCTTCTGTTATGTCACCATGTCATTCGGCCTCAAGAATGCCAGAGCCACATTCATGAGGATGATTCAGAAGTGTTTGCTCACTCAAATCAGTCGGAATGTGGAAGCATACATGGATGACAGTGTGGTCAAGTCACGGAAAGGTTCCGACCTGCTGACTGACCTCGCTGAAACATTTGCCAACCTCAGGAGGTACGATATCAAGCTTAACCCATCCAAGTGCACATTCGGAGTTCCTGGTGGAAAGTTACTCGGTTTTCTCGTTTCCGAACGAGGAATCGATGCAAACCCAGAGAAAGTAGGCACTATACTCCGGATGAAACGACTTGTGTGTGTGCACGATGTTCAGAAGCTTACTGGTTGCTTGGCCGCTTTAAGTTGATTCATCTCTCGTCTCGGTGAGAAGGCATTGCCTCTTCACCGACTGATGAAGAACTCAGACAAGTTCGAGTGGACTCCTAAAGCTGACGCGGCGTTTGCAGAGCTAAAAACCCTGCTTTCCACCCAGCCGGTGCTTGCTGCCCCGATCAGCAAAGAGCCTTTGCTACTTTACATTGCAGCCACAGGACAAGTCGTCAGTACTGTACTTACGGTCGAGCGGGAAGAAGAAGGGAAAGCCTTCAAAGTTCAGCGCCCAGTATATTACATTTCCGAAGTCCTGACCCCATCCAAGCAACGATACCCTCATTATCAGAAGCTTGTATATGGGATTTATATGACCATGAAGAAAGTTGCTCACTACTTCTCTGACCATATCATCATAGTCGTCAGTGAGGCCCCCTTATCAAAGATTCTGCACAACAGAGACGCAACTGGTCGAGTGGCAAAATGGGCGATTGAACACCTTCCCCTAGATATCAGATTTGAGGCAAAGAAAGCTATTAAGTCCCAAGCAATAGCAGATTTCCTCGCCGAGTGGACTGAACAGCAGTTACCGACTCAAGTTCACTCGGAGCACTAGACTATGTTCTTCGATGGCTCCAAAATGTTGAATGGTTCCGGTGCCAGGGTAGTGTTTTGGTTTTCCCCCGAGGAGATAAGCTCAGATATGTACTCCAGATTCACTTTGATTCCTCTAACAATGAACCAGAATATGAAACACTCTTGTACGGGTTGCGTATGGCCATTTCACTCGGCGTCCGTCGCCTCATGGTCTACGGTGACTCGGATTTTGGTGGTCAACCAAGTGATGAAGGAGTGGGACGTCAGAATCCCAGCCATGACTGGTTATTGCAATGCAGTCAGAAAGCTGGAGAAGAAATTTGAGGGATTAGAGCTCCATCATGTTCCCCGACTGAAAAATCAAGCAGCCGATGACTTGGCGAAGATAGGTTCCAAAAGAGAAGCCATTTCGAGTGGCGTGTTTTTGGAGCATGTTCGCACGCCGTCGGTTCAAGAAGATCCTTTCACTGAGGAAGCCCCGCAGCCAAAAAGTGCCACAGATCCAACTGAAGTCGAGGTTCCAGCTGTGGTCGACTTAATCATGGAAGTTCTGGTCATCACTCCTGACTGGAATGTGCCCTATATCGCCTATATTCTGAGGAAAGAGCTCCCAGAGAATGAAGAAGAGGCTCAGGAGATCGTCCGCCGATCCAAAGCCTTTACTGTCATGAGGGGACAGTTGTACAGAGAAAGTACGACTGGAGTCAGCCAGAAATGCATAACACCGGAAGAAGGTCGAATGATTCTCAATGACATACACTCGGGGACCTGTTGCCATCATGCGTCCTCTCGGACCATCGTGGCTAAAGCATACTGAGCGGGTTTTTACTAGCCCAGAGAAAATGCAATGGCGAAAGAGATAGTCGACAAGTGTGAAGGATGTCAGTTCTACTCCAACATGTCACACAAGCCCTCCTCAGCCTTGAAGACCATCCCGATCGTCTGTTCTTTCGCTGTTTGGGGTTTAGATATGGTTGGACCGCTGAGAACTGGCAGGAGCGGCTTCACCCATGTACTGGTGGCAGTCGACAAGTTCACCAAGTGGATCGAGGCCAAGCCCATTAAAAATCTTGATGCAGGCACTGCCATCAGATTCATCCGAGAATTAATATTCAGATATGGAGTTCCGCACAGTATCATCACTGATAATGGGTCAAACTTTGACTCCGATCAATTCAAAGCTTTCTGCGCTTCCCAAAGCACACGAGTCGACTACGCTTCAGTCACCCACCCTCAGTCGAATGGACAAGCAGAAAGAGCAAACGGCCTGATTCTCAAAGGACTGAAACCTCGGTTGATGCGCGACCTTAAGCACGCAGCAGGTGCGTGGGTTGACAAACTTCCATCAGTTCTTTGGGGATTGAGGACTACTCCGAATCGGTCGACCGGGAGGACTCCGTTCTTTCTGGTCTACGGAGCTGAAGCAGTTCTGCCGAGCGACCTGCTTCACAATGCGCCGTGAGTCGAGCTCTACACTGAAGCCGAAGTAGAACTAGCCTGACAGGATGCAGTTGACCTCCTAGAAGAGGAAAGAGAGATGGCCATGATCCGATCGACCATCTATCAGCAAGACTTGCGTCGATTCTACGCTAGAAACGTGAAGAGCCGAGCCTTCCAAGAAGGAGAGTTGGTCCTCCGAGTCGACCAACAGAAGCCACACAAACTCGCCCCTACTTGGGAAGGCCCCTTCATTGTTACCAAAGTTCTCCACAATGGAGCATACCGCCTTTACAACGTTGATCACCAGATTGATGAGCCACGAGCCTGGAATGCGGATCTGCTCTGCCCCTTTTATACTTAAGTTTTCACTCGGATGAGTTGTAATAAAAGTACTTCTGTAGTGTATTCATCAAAGACAAGAGTTTCATAATTTTCTCAGTGATTGTTATTGCTTTTGTTCTCATAAATCAGTCCCCCAGTGGGTGGCTTAGCTGCGAACCCGTTTCGCCTAAGTTTGTAAAAAAAATCTTACCGAGTGGTAAGCCAACCTTCCACTCGTAGCCTTAGCTGCGAATCCATTTCGCCTAAGTTTAAATAAAATCCTACCGAGTGGTAAGCCAGCCTTCCACTCGGAGGCTTAGCTGCGAATCCGTTTCGCCTAAGTTTAAACAAAATCCTACCGAGTGGTAAGCCAGCCTACCACTCGGAGGCTTAGCTGCAGTCCAAGTACTCGCCTAAGTTAAAACAAAACCCTACCGAGTGGTAAGCCAGCCTTCCACTCGGAGGCTTAGCAGCAGCCCAGTGCTCGCCTAAGTTTCTAAATCCTACCGAGTGGAGAGCGAACCTCCCACACGGGGGCTTAGCTGCAGTCCAAGTACTCGCCTAAGTTAAACAAAACCCTACCGGGTGGTAAGCTAGCCTTTCACTCGGAGGCTTAGCAGTAGCCCAGTGCTCGCCTAAGTTTCTAAATCCTACCGAGTGGAGAGCGAACCTCCCACTCGGGGGCTTAGCTGCAGTCCAAGTACTCACCTAAGTTAAACAAAATCCTACCGAGT
>NC_041389.1:557478468-557492464 GCF_002162155.2 Triticum dicoccoides
TTAGCTGCAGTCTAAGTACTCGCCTAAGTTAAACAAAATCCTACCGAGTGGTAAGCCAGCCTTCCACTCGGAGGCTTAGCTGCAGTCCAAGTACTCGCCTAAGTTAAAACAAAACCCTACCGAGTGGTAAGCCAGCCTTCCACTCGGAGGCTTAGCAGCAGCCCAGCGCTCGCCTAAGTTTCTAAAATCCTACCGAGTGGAGAGCAAACCTCCCACTCGGGGGCTTAGCAGCAGCCCAGTGCTCGCCTAAGTTTCTAAAAATCCTACCGAGTGGAGAGCAAACCTCCCACTCAGGGGCTTAGCAGTAGCCCAGTGCTCGCCTAAGTTTCTAAAATCCTACCGAGTGGAGAGCAAACCTCCCACTCGGGGGCTTAGCAGCAGCCTAGTGCTCGCCTAAGTTTCTAAAAATCCTACCGAGTGGAGAGCAAACCTCCCACTCGGGGCTTAGCAGCAGCCCAGTGCTCGCCTAAGTTTCTAAAAATCTTACCGAGTGGAGAGCAAACCTCCCACTCGGGGGTTAGCTACCGCCCAGTGCTCGCCTAAGTTTCGAAAATCCTGTCGAGTGGAAAACAAATCTCCCACTCGGAGGCTTGGCTGCAGCCCAGCACTCGCCTAAACATGACGAGTACAAGTCGATTGCAATTTGTGCTTCGTTCTTACCTGCAAAAGAGCATCACAGACACTAGTATATATTCCAATCCTAGGAGGATGGTTGTTCGAAAGCAGAAGCAAACATATTCAAACGGCAAACCAAGTTCAGATAACGTCCTATGGATCTAGAAGTGCTCAGGCATCAAGCCTGTCAAGGTTTATCAGTTACAAAAATCACTCGGCATTCCGAGGCAAATTCAAAGCATCAAGCATAGAAGTTTTTTACCCCTCCTGCGGAGGGCTGGAAGGCGCAACAAACTCGTCCAAGTCGATTCCGTCTGCGATCCGAGTGGCAGCAGCAATAAAGGTCTCCATGAAAGAACGGAAGTCATGCTTCCTAGTATTGGCCACCTTGAGAGACACCAGCTTGTCTTTTCTCGCTTCCTTGCAGTGGACGTGGACTAAGGACAGAGCAACGTCGGCACCACACCTGGCAGAAGACTTCTTCCATTCGTGCACTTGACTTGGAACTTCGTTCAGTCGAGTCATTAGAGACTCGAGGTCATTCTGAAGTGTTTCTTCTGGCCACAGTGATGTGTCAATGCGCGAGTTGCAGCCTTCAGTCTAGCAAGGTAGTCTACCACTACAGCAACGCGAGACTCGAGGCGGAGCACGTTCTTGGCGGCTTCATCTTTCACTGGAGAGTTGATAGGATCCAAGCCAGTTTCCACTCGACTAGTCTCCTCTTCAAAATTTTGGCAGAATTTTGTGGACACGATTCGAGGATAAGCTAATGTTCCTACAACAAGTCAGTAATTACCAGTCGGGTATAAGGGGTTACCTTCGAGCATGAGGAATAGCTTCTTGGCGAGGCCTCCCAAATAAACCTCCAAGTTGTTCTTCTTCCCCGCCAGTTCGCTAGCTTTGTCACTCAGGGCTATCTTCTCACGCTTCTGTTGGGTGACCTCCTTGTTGGCCGTGTCAAGAGCAGCTTTCAGAGTGGCATTCTCCTCTTCAAGTTTTCTTAGCGAAGCCAACTTCTCTTCGGCAAGCTTCGTCTTGTCCGAAGCCGCTTTCTGCGCCTCGGCAAGGTCAAGGTCCTTCTTCTTCAGAGCATCCTTCAATTTATCTGCAAAATCACAATAAGGTCAAACTCGGGGACAGGCAAGAAGCAAAGACAGTCGTCAAGATTCTCACCAAACATACCTTTTGCCTCCTCCTTCGACTTCGTGAAGTTCTCTTGGACAAGCTTCAGATCAAGTTCAAGCTGGATATGCTTGTTCTCCAACTCGGCATAACGAGAAACAAGGTCGCAAGATTTCTGCGAAAAATAAGTCGACAGACATCAAAGATAGAGCACTTCCGAGTGACTAAGAGAAAAATCGTAGTGTTTCTAAGACTAGAGCCGATTCAAAAATATTCAACTATAGTCTCGGGGACTACACCCAGTAGGTGCACTCTGCGTGCCCCCACTGGTTCTACTGGCTCGGATCGATTAGTCGACTGAAAGCAGCTAACTATCAGCAGTTAGACAAAAAAACGAAGAATTATTCAGACCATAGCCAACTGCCAGCAGTCGACCACGGTCTCGGGGACTACAACCAGTGGATGCACTCAGCGTGCCCCCACCGGTTCCATGATTCCACTCGACCAGTCCGAGTGAAACAAGTAAAAGTGAGAAATTTCAAGACACAAAGACTACAGTTGACTGCCAGCAGTCCACCGTAGTCTCGGGGACTACACCCAGTGGGTGCACTCAGCGTGCCCCCACTAATCCTGACATTCCAATTGACACACCCAGTGGGTGCATGACAAACATTAAGATTTTCAGTCGGTGTTCAACTAACCTGGACATTGCTCTGAAGAGCTGAACTCGCATCATAAGCTGCTTGGCTGGCGGTTCGGATCGCTTTCACCTGCTCCATCATGATCCCTGCTTGACGAATGGCTTCTTTGGCAGTGCTCGCTTGGTCCTCCAGGACATGGTACGTGGAGAAGAGAGAATGTGGATCAGCACTCGACGACGAAGGGTGGGCAACCGTCAACGGCTCCGCAAAGGACATGGTAGCCCGAGCAACATTGCTCCCCTCCGGAATCAGTGGTTCAGGTACTGACATAACCTGAGCAGCCTTGCCAACAGTCGCCTTCCTGCTCCTCCTCGGCCTCAGTGGCGCTTCATCGTCATCGTCAGGGAGATCGATGATAACGCTAGGCGGAGCTGCAGAAGAAGTTCAAAGTCAAAAATAAAGATCCAATCGACCGAAAGCGAAACTGCGCAGATCATACCAGGATGAGAAGTAGCAGCATCTTCCATTTCTTGATCCTCATGTCTGGCTGAAGTTTCCGAAGTAGCAGCACTGCGATTTCAAAAATCAGTCGGTCAGCGATCGAGTCGACCAAGAATATATCCATGTTAAAAGGAAAAACATGAGTTATGCTGTTACCCAGAAACAGTCGGAATCTCCATCCTCATCTTCGGTAGGGCCTTCGCCGGTTTTGTCGGGGCCGCTCGGGGTTGCTTCGACGCCTTCTCAGTCGGGGCTGGTGAAGTCGTCCGAGGGTGTTTCGTCGATTGCCCAGCAGGCACGACTCCCTTGCCGCGTTCGACTGCAGGGTCGTGGGCGAGCTTGGACCTCCTTTCAGAACGGGGAGGCTCCTCCTCTTCCTCCTCATCGGAACCTGCATCGTCATCACCCTCATCACCATCCGATTCCCACTCCTCCTGACTTTCACCTCCACTTCCTTCCTCCTCCTCGGCCTGTGCTTGCACCCCGTTGGGTATCGAATACAACACAGTGGTATCCTGAAAGACAATAAACAAGACAAAAGTCGATTGACTGATCTGCACCGAAACAGAACGGACGGGACGTGAGTATAATCGGAAAAAGTGGTCATACCTTATCTGCCTGATAAGATTGGTCGAGTGGCGGGATCCTCCTGGCTAAGGTACCTAGGGTAGGGTCATGGACCTGTCCAAGGTACCCTCCCCAAGGACATCTTTTTATAAGAAGCCGTCTTCCAGTCGACCAAGAGGGACTCCACTCGACGGACTAGAAGACACTCGACGAACCAGAAGACACTCGACCATGAAGACTCACTCGACTACCAGGAGTTCAAGATCTACTCTGTATCCAAACGGTCTGTAATTAAGTAGTCTTTATGGTCATGATGACACTTTATTTAAGGCGTTACCAGTAACGCCGGACCTTAATGTACTTTAACCCTCCGCTACGTGGGCTGGCTGGGGTCTTCGCATCCTCTATATAAGCCACCCCCCTCCACCGGCAGAAGGGTTCGCACCCCTGTAACTCTCACACATATAATCCAGTTGACCGCCTCTGGGCTCCGAGACGTAGGGCTGTTACTTCTTCCGAGAAGGGCCTAAACTCGTAAAACACTTGTGTGCACAACTACTCCATATCTAGGATCTTGCCTCTCCTTAGTACCCCCCCTACATTACTGTCAGACTTAGAACCACGACAATGTACGCCTACCCAAGGACTTCAAGGGACCTTGAAAGGTGCCGAATTACACGGCCGACTTACAGCCCGGAGCGTGGATCGAGAGCTATGAGATGGCTATGGAGCTGTTGGAGGTCAGCCAGGCAGCAATGGCTAAGTACTTCACCATGATGTTAGATGGAACGGCCCGGTCTTTGTTAAAGGGTTTGCCACCCAACTCCATCAGTTCGTGGGCAGAGCTAAAGGCCCGTTTCATCCAGAATTTCAAGGACACCTGCAAGCAATCTATGACGATTGTGGACCTGACAAATTGTAAGCAGGAGGAGGGTGAATCCACGACTCATTGGGTACGCCGGGTCAAGGAGATAATACATTCGTCTGACAAGATGGATGCCGGCTCTGCAGTCCTCATGTTGGAGAAGAATTGCCGCTTTGAGCCGCTGAGACAGAAACTGGGGCGCCTCAAGCATGATTGCAACGATATGGGTACGCTAATGGCAGCTTTAGTCAAATACGCCGATTCTGATAGTATCAAGGATCCTGCGTCTGATGAGGAAAAGACAGGGGAGGGAAAGAAGAATGGCAAAGGAAAGGGACAGCAGCATAACCCGATGAATCAAGGAGGCAACAAGCGTAAGGACGAGGGTAACCCGGAGTTTGTAGCCAACGCCAATGCATAGGGTAACAATTAGAGACGTAAGGGTAAACCACCCCCTCGATTTGGCGGGTCAGGCCCATCTCTTGAGCAGCTACTCAATGAGCCGTGCCCGAGACACGGCACCCGGGAACGACCCGCCACCCACTTATGGAAAGATTGTGCGATCATGAAGGCTTTTAAGAATTCCAACACGTTTGATGGCAATCATGGGTCGGGTGGCGGCTCAGGAGCTGGCGGTTTTCATGGCTCAAGTGGCGGTTCAAGTTCCGGCTTTCAGGGACATCAGGGAGGTTATAATCAGCAGCAATCTGGTCAAGGGGAACAACAGCAGCAGCAGTCGGGTTATCAAAGCCATCCGAAGCAGCTGAATAGTGGGCAATATCACGTGTTTACCACTAGCTTGTGCAAACGTGACCAGAAGGTTCATAAGAGGGTTGTAAATTCTATTGAGCCAGCGGCTCCCCGTTATTTGAGGTGGTCAGAACAGCCCATTGTGTGGAGCAGGGAAGATCACCCCATCCGGGTTGATAATCCGGGTGAGTTAGCCTTGGTGGTAGCGCCTCAGGTTGGTGGATATAAATTCACTAAGGTACTCATGGACGGGGGTAGCAGCATCAATATCCTCTATTATGAGACCTTTCAATGCATGGGGTTAATTGATAAGAATTTGAAGACGTCCAACACTGTTTTCCATGGAGTGGTCCCTGGTAAGTCGGCTTACCCAGTTGGCAAGATTGAACTGGAAGTGGCTTTTGGAGATGAGTATGATTCCAGAGCTGAGAAATTAACCTTTGAGGTGGTCAAAATCAGGAGTCCATATCATGCTCTGTTTGGACGGCCGGCTTATGCTAAGTTCATGGCACGGCCGTGCTATGTTTACCTGCAGCTTAAGATGCCGGGTCACAAGGGCACAATCACCGTGCATGGAAGTCGAAAGGTGGCCTTGGAATGTGAGGAGGGCGATGCGGCTTATGATGAGTCTGTTTGTGCAGCGGAGGAACTGAAGTTTTATCAAAACAACGTTGACCCGGCAGATATGACCTCTCTAAAGAAGCCAACCACCGAGCATGACCCGGTGATGAAGTTTAAGTCGGCTGCTGAAACCAAGCTTGTGGATTTCAATCCAGGTGATTTATCTAAGCAGTTCAGTATCAGTGCCAATTTGGATCCTAAATATGAAAGTGCGCTCATGGAGTTCATCCGTGAGAACCGGGACATCTTTGCATGGAAACCTTCGGACATGCCAGGTGTACCGAGAGAACTCGCTGAGCATACTCTCAATATTGATCCGAAGTATAAGCCGATCAGGCAGTTTCTTCGACGGTTCAACGAAGAGAGGCGGAAAGCCATTGGAGAGGAAGTCACCCAGCTCTTAGCGACTGGGTTTATTGTTGAAGTTTTTCACCTGGAGTGGTTGGCTAACCCGGTGCTCGTGCTCAATAAGAACGGCACCTGGCGGATGTGTGTGGATTACACGGACTTAAATAAGGCTTGTCCAGCTGATCCCTTTGCTCTCCGCCGTATTGATCAAATCATTGATGCTACGACGGGTTGCGAGCGTTTGAGCTTTTTGGATGCTTACTCTGGTTATCATCAGATCAAAATGGCAGTTAAGGACCAGGAGAAGACGGCTTTCATCACTCCGTTTGGAGCCTTCTGTTATGTATCTATGCCATTTGGGGATCAAGAGTGCTCAGGCGACTTATCAGTGATGTGTACAGAACTGTCTCCACGATCAAATTGGGCGCAATGTTCATGCTTATGTGGATGACATCGTTGTGAAGTCCAGAGAGAAGGAAACCTTGATATCCGACCTGAAAGAGACCTTTGATAATCTCCGGGTTTATAAGATGATGCTTAACCCAGACAAGTGTGTTTTCGGTGTACCTGCAGGAAAGCTCTTGGGTTTCTTGGTCTCAAACAGAGGCATTGAAGCTAATCCGGAGAAGATCAAGACAATTACCTCTCTGGCTAAACCGGCGTGCATCAATGATGTTCAGCGATTGGCAGGTCGTGTTGCTGCTTTAAGCCGGTTCATAAGCCGGTTAGGTGAGAAGGCCCTACCGCTGTATCAGATGATGAAGAAAACAGACACCTTTTTCTGGAGTGATGCTGCTAATACGACCTTTGAAGATTTAAAGAGACAGTTGTCTGAGCCACCAGTCCTTGTGGCTCCCATTTATAAAGAGCCGTTGTTGTTATATGTGGCTGCTAACTCACGAGCCGTCAGTGTCGCCATCGTGGTGGAGCGTAAGGAGGCAGGCAAGGAGCATCCGGTTCAACGGCCGGTTTACTACATCAGTGAGGTGCTCATTGAGTCTAAACAAAGATATCCACACTGGCAGAAACTTGTTTACGGAGTGTTCATGGCAAACCGGAAGCTGAAGCAGTACTTCCAAAGTCATCCTATAACGGTGGTAAGTTCTGCCCCCTTGGGAGACATCATTCAGAACAGGGAGGCCACAAGACGAATCGCCAAGTGGGCTATTGAGCTTGGGCCTCATGGTTTGAAGTATATGCCACGTACTTCTATTAAATCTCAAGCCTTGGTGGACTTTATCAATGATTGGACAGAGTTGCAGGCACCTGAGGAGAAGCCAGATAACACATATTGGACTATTCACTTTGATGGGTCCAGGAAGTGAGAAGGTTCAGGGGCTGGAGTTGTTTTAACTTCCCCTCGAGGTGACAAATTTTGTTATGTGCTCCGGCTTATGTTTCCTTGTACTAACAATGCAGCAGAGTACGAGGCCTTGTTCCACGGTCTCCGGATGGCCAAAGAGATGAACTTGAGCCGGGTAAGGTGCTTGGGCGACTCAGTTCTCGTGGCTCAACAGGTGTCAGGCAAGTGGGACTCCAAGGATCCCCTTATGGCGGCTTACCATCGTGAAGTAGATGTTGTGGCTGGGCACTTCAAAGGTTATCAAGTGGAGCACATTGATCGAAGGAAGAATGAGGCAGCTGATGCGTTAAGCCGGTTGGGATCTCAGTGTAAGCCTGTGCTGCCTAACACCTTTCTCGATGTTTTGCATAATCCTTATGTCAAGGTACCTATAGAGGAAGAACTAGCAGTGCCAGACCCAGAGGCGCGGCTGGTGGTTGCCCTTGACGTCATCCCAGATTGGACAGTGCCATATTTGGCCTATATGACCCGGGGAGAGTTGCCTGAGGATGAGAGCTTGGCGAGACAAATCGGCAGGCGGTCCAAATCTATGACGATTGTTCATGGCGAGTTACATCACCTCAGTGTCACTGGGGCATTTCAATGTTGTGTGTCACCTGCGAAGGGTCAAGAGATACTTCGTGTGATCCATGAAGGAGATTGTGGTCATCATGTCGGCTCAAAATCTCTTGTGGCCAAGGCTTTCTGTCATGGTTTCTATTGGCTGACGGCTCATGCTGATGCAGAGGACCTAGTCAGTAAATGTGACGGATGTAAAAAATTCTCACAACGAGCTCATGTGCCAGCTCAAGAGTTGAGGATGATTCCAATTACTTGGCCGTTTGCAGTCTGGGGGATTGACATGGTTGGACCTTTCAAAAGGTCTAAGGATAAAAAGACACACCTCCTGGTGGCAGTGGACAAGTTTACAAAGTGGTTTGAGGCAGAGCCGGTCAGTAAGTGCGATGCAGCCACGGCGGTTCAGTTCATCAAAAAGGTGATCTTTCGTTTTGGTTTTCCACACAGCATCATAACCGATAATGGCACTAATCTCTCCAAGGGTGCCATGGAAGAGTTCTGTCAATGAGAACATATTCGGCTTGATGTTTCGGGTGTTGCTCATCCTCAATCCAATGGTCAAGCAGAAAGAGCTAATCAGGAGATCCTAAAGGGTATCAAACCACGGCTCTTCGTCCCCTTACAGCGGACTCCGGGTTGTTGGGTGGAGGAGTTACCCTATGTATTGTGGAGCATCAACACTATGCCTAACAGATCTACAGGTTACACACCTTTCTTCATGGTATATGGAGCAGAGGCAGTCCTGCCAAGTGACATCCGGCATGACTCACCATGTGTGGCGACTTACGTTGAGGCTGATAACGAAAAAGCTCGTCAGGATGCACTTGACTTGTTGGATGAGGAGCGAGACTTGGCAATAGCCCGCTCGGGGATTTACCAACAAGACCTGCACCGCTATCACAACCGCCGGGTTAGAAGCAGAACCTTTTAGGAAGGCGACTTAGTGCTCTGGCTCATCCAGGATCAGTCTGATATGCACAAGCTATCCCCTCCCTGGGAAGGACCCTTTGCGGTCAGCAAGAATCTAAACAACGGGTCATACTACCTCATCGATGTTCGAGAGCACAAAGACTCACGTAAGTCGGAGGAGGAGACCCGCCGGCCGTGGAATATCGCCCATCTTCGGTCTTACTATACTTGAGCCACCGGCTCTCAAGATGTATATATTTTGACGATGTATATATTATATAAAGCAATAAAGCGGGACCTCTGTCCTTTTTATCCTCAAAAGTCTATATGTCTTCTTTATCAAGTGGTGGAAACAACCAACAGGGAGCGGATCATATCTGAATCCGGCTTCCCTTTGGACCGGCTTATGATCATATCTGAATCTAGCCATGATCACTTGGGGGCTTCCTTTTCAAACATAGGTCGTATTCGAACCAAAGAGAACATAGTTGTCGATACTCATTTGATTGGCATACTGCCAAACCCACTTGGGGGCTTCTTGATCATATTTGAATCATAGCTTAACCCCTTTGGGTCTGACGTGGATCGTATTCGAATCAGTGTCATTAAACAACTCTTATGGTCATTTGGGGGCTTCCTATTCAAACATAGGTCGTATTCGAACCAAAGAGAACATAGCTGTCGATACCCACTTGATCGGCATCGCCAAAGCCACTGGGGGCTATATGATCGTATCCAAATCTTAGCTTATCACCTTTGGAACGGTTTACTGATCGTATTCGAATAAGAAGCCTTTGAATATTGTTTATTATCCATTATACTTCATAAGTATCATTATTTGACTATCTTGAGACCTTCTTGAAAGCACTATGAGATGGTTTTTTGTTCTTCCGGCTTAATATTGATCACCCCGGGTTATTAAGTGCCAGGTGAACATTATATGTTCCAACCTTCAGGAGTTGAGTTTACCCGCATGGTGTAGGTCATATAAGCAGGCGAGATCATCAAAAGGATCGCAGGTATATTATTGTGATTATGTTTAACAAATATAACCCTAACCCGGCCTTTATATGATGTTTTGGTTCGCACTCTGGGTTATCAATACCTTATGTGACCCCCGATGCGAAAAACCGCCAAGGGAATTTTTGCTTGTTTTATATGTAGGATAAGGCAAGCAAATTTAACATCAAAGAAATAAAAGATCAACATAAGATGGAAGTATATAGCGATGACGGCTTACAGAACTATTAAGTGCCATAAACATGCGCGAAGGCATGACAAAAATTGAGAGGTTTTTTCTGCCCTATTACAAGACTCCCCGAGTCTGAATAATGAAGCATTGTTTTCGCAAAGTCATAAACACCTGGTGGTTCACTCCTTTGGTGGGCTTGAAGATTCCGGGTTATCCTTCTCCGCCTCTCCGTCGGCTGCCCGGTCCTGGAAGGTTGACGAGACCCAGTCGATGCCACTCAAGGCTTCAAACTCGGCTTCATCATCTATTAAACCGGCTAGGTCCACTTCAAGGGCAAAGGTATGCTTACGAGTTGGAGGGATCAGGCTGACGTCATCATAGGGAGGTGTTGGGATTCTCCGGTTCTCGCTGTCATAGCCCGACTGAAGCTTGGTAAGGTCCATATCGTTCCCAATGAGAGTAGCCACGGGGCGTATATCTTTGACACAGGCGGTAAAATCCTGTTCAACAAATACAATCCCATCTTCTTTCAGATTCGGGTATCCAAGAGCGAGATCGGCCGGGTCTAGCTCTGGAATCCATGCTTTCGCCCGGCTCAACGCAGATATGGCCCCGACTCTTGCGGACGCCCGCTGAGGGAGTCCTGGATTAGGGGTATCCGGATGGCCGGACTATGACCTTTGGCCGGACTCCCGGACTATGAAGATACAAGATTGAAGACTTCGTCCTGTGTCCGGATGGGACTTCCCTTGGCGTGGAAGGCAAGCTTGGCAATGCGATATGAAGATCTCCTCCCATTGTAACCGACTCTATGTAACCCTAGCCTCTCCGGTGTCTATATAAACTGGAGAGTTTTAGTCTGTAGGACGAACAACAATCATACCATAGGCTAGCTTCTAGGGTTTAGCCTCTCTGATCTCGTGGTAGATCAACTCTTGTACTACCCATATCATCAATATTAATCAAGCAGGAGTAGGGTTTTACCTCCATCGAGAGGGCTCAAACCTAGGTAAAAACATCGTGTCCCTTGTCTCCTGTTACCATCTGCCTAGACGCACAGTTCGGGACCCCCTACCCGAGATCCGCCGGTTTTGACACCGACATTGGTGCTTTCATTGAGAGTTCCTCTATGTCGTCACCTTTAGGCCTGATGGCTTCTTCGATCATCAACCACGACGCGGTCCAGGGTGAGACTTTTCTCCCCGGACAGATCTTCGTGTTCGGCGGCTTCGCAATGCGGGCCAATTCGCTTGGCCATCTGGAGCAGATCGAAAGCCACACCCCTGGCCATCAGGTCAGATTTGGAAGTTTAAACTACATGGCTGACATCCACGGGGATTTGATCTTTGACGGATTCGAGCCACGGCCGAGGGCGCCACACTGTCATGATGAGCACGATCTAGCTCTGCCGCCGGACAGCGCCCAGAGCGCCGCTCAGGTGTCCGCTCTGACCCTTAGCTCGGAGCCGACTGCGCCAGTCGGGGACGGACGGTTGGACGCCGCCCCGGGAGCTGCAATCTCTATGGTGATCAAGCCGAATACCAGCCTGGTCCTTTGTGAGGCCTGTGACTCCAAGGTGCCGGACTCCTTTCCGGACTCCGAAACTTCCGCACCCCTTCCGGTCGAACCCAATTGGGCTCCGATCATAGAGTTCACCGCCGCGGACGTCTTTCAGCACTCGCCCTTTGGCGACATCCTGAATTCACTAAAGTCTCTCTCTTTGTCAGGAGAGCCCTGGCCGGACTATGGTCAACAAGGTTGGGATGAGGACGACAAAGAAATTCGAAACCCACCCACCACCCACTTCGTAGCCACTGTCGACGATTTAACTGACATGCTCGACTTCGACTCCGAAGACATCGACGGTATGGACGCCGATGAAGGAGACGACCAAGAACCAGCACCTATAGGGCACTAGACAACCACCTCATCACACGATGTATGCATGGTGGACACACCTAAAAGAAACAACGACGAGGATCAAAAGGGCGCAACAAGAGATCGTTCCCTCGAAAAGCAATCAAAGCGGCGGCGCAAGCGACACGCCAAACCCAACCTCGATAGAGACCCAGCCATAGAGCAGGGCGAACCGACGGACGATGAACATGCCATCGAGCAACAGTCCGAACAGGGAAGACAAACCGAACAATCCGTCCCCGGCAAAGATAATAGTCCGGACGACCTCACGCCGGACAAGTCGATGGAGCAGAAGAACCTCCACCAAAGGCTCGTCGCCACTGCGTGTAGCCTGAAAAAGCAGAAGCGGAAGCTCAAAACAGCAGAAGATGCACTCAGAATCAGATGGGGCAAAGTACTCAATACCGCACACAAGTACGGCGACAGTCACCACACAAAGAGCTATCCCAAGCGAAAATTACTACCGGAATTTGATGAGGAGGCCTTAGAGCCCCCACAATCAAAAAACAAGGAAGCCTCCAGGTCGGATAGACGACCCCATGATCGACATCGAGCGACAAAGGGCCCCGCACTCAATCCGGCACGCGATCCGGGCAAGGATTTGCATCAAAAAGATGGTCCAACCAGATCCATCTACGGGCCAAAAAAGCAAGCTCTATAAGCAATGCACCACAACAAATATCCGAACATCACGGCACACCCAAATACAGGGGCGCTGCACATCCCCTATGTTTCACCGATGAGGTGCTGGACCATGAATTTCCAGCGGGATTCAAGCCCGTAAACATAGAGGCATACGACGGAACAACAGACCCTGGAGTCTGGATTGAGGATTGTATCCTCCACAGACACATGGCTAGAGGAGATGACCTCCACGCCATAAAATACTTACCCCTCAAGCTCAAAGGGCCAGCCTGGCATTGGCTTAAAAGCCTTCCCGAAAACACCATAGGAAGTTGGGAAGTGCTTGAGGATGCTTTTCGGGCAAATTTTCAAGCGACCTATGTCCGACCTCCGGATGCAGACAGTCTGAGTCATATAACTCAACAACCCGGAGAGTCAGCCCGGAAACTCTGGAACAGATTTCTTACCAAAACGAATCAGATAGTCGACTGTCCGGACGCCGAAGCCCTAGCAGCTTTCAAACATAGCGTCTGAGACAAATGGCTCGCCAGACACCTCGGCCAAGAAAAGCCAAGAACAATGGCCGCATTGACAAGCCTTATGACCCGCTTTTGCGCAGGAGAGGATAGCTGGTTGGCAAGAAGCAGCACCAGCGCCCAAGTACATCCGAACTCAGAGATGGGAACGGGAAACTGCGCCGTAACAAAGAACAACACCGGATCAAGGATAACAGCCCGATGAGCACGGCAATCAACGCCGGATTCAAAAGCTCTCGGCAAAATTGGAAAAAGCTGCCTCCCAAAGATGACAGTGGCGAGCTATCTAACCTCAACAAAATCTTGGACAAAATATGTCAAATCCACAGTACCCCCGGGAGGCCGGCAAACCATACCCACAGAGATTGTTGGGTCTTCAAGCAATCCGACAAACTCAATGCCGAACACAAAAGGCTCGACATACCAAGCGAGGATGACGGCGAATCCCACAAGCAGAACACCGGAGAACAAAAGAAGTTCCCACAAGAAGTCAAAACAGTAAATTCACTTCATGTGACAAAAGGAAAAAACAGATTGGCGCCTACGGAGATACGCGCCATACGGCCTGTCCCAGAGGAATCCAACCACTGGTTGTTACAACCAATCACCTTTGATAATCAGGATTACTCTAGAAGTATCCGGAACGTAGGCCGGACTGCCTTGGTCTTATGTCCGATAATTGACGGACTCCACTTTACACAAGTCCTAATGGACGGCGGTAGTGACCTAAACCTACTATATCAGGACACAATCCGCAAGATGGGGTTAAACCCAGCAATAATCCGCCATGGCAACGCTTCCTTTAAAGGGGTCACGCCAGGCCCAGATACCCATTGTATGGGTTCCCTCTCGTTAGAAGTTATGTTC
>NC_041389.1:557492786-557511272 GCF_002162155.2 Triticum dicoccoides
GCGAAATGCTAACCTTCCACATCGCCCCATTCATAAGTCGCTATCAAGCGCTACTGGGACGAGAAGCTTTCGCCCGCTTTAACGCAATACCGCATTATGCATCCCTTACACTCAAAATGCCCGGTCCACGAGACATCATCTCATTAAAGGGAAATATCAAGTGTTCCCCGAGCACGTAGGATGGTGCGGCTGCCTTGACAGCCGCACACTTACCCAGCTTTACTACTCAGAGCACCTACAAAGGTCGTCAAAGACCCCGGACATGGCTCAACAAATCCGCCGTAAACATGCAAAGGCTTCATAGCCGCATAACCCTGTACAGGGGGCTCCGCGCGACAATAAAGCTCAATCCTACCCATGTTTCTGTATTATGCTTTGTTTATTTTAACATAGATTTCTCGCACGATTGATTTTCCACTAAGTTCCTCTCTTTTGCAGACGAACGTCGTGCTACACCCGTCCAGGATACGGCACAACAGAGACACAGGCGCAGACGTGCAGCAGGGACCCGTTTCAAGGATTTTTTTCAGATTAAGACCCTGCGTAAACCTTTTTTATTGTCTCTTGTTGATAACATCCCCCGGTTTTTGTTATAACCGAGGAGGAGGCTGGCGTCTTGGCATGTGGCCATGCCAGAATTTTGCGCGTACCTGGACACCAGGGGCTATTTTACCAAGGGCTTTTGTTCGGCCCGTCTTCATAAAGACCGAATACCTTAGGGAGTGTTCGGCGTCGCGAGTTTGGCCTTATATGCATCAGCTCCGAATCATGTCTTTGGTCAAATGTTGGGTTTGCCCGGCTCCTGTGTTTTGCTGCCTTACGTTCCACTCTATCGGCTAAGGCGGCACCAGGAGAACTACTGCGATTGTGCCCCGGTTCGGCCAGGCGAGCACCTCAGTAGAGAAAGCCGAAAACTGACTAACATGATCTAGAGAGAGACTGGTCAACCACTCGATGACTTGCCGGAGTCTTTAGGACTCCTCCGCATTAACGAAGGGCCGTTTCCCGGTCAGGCACACACACGCCCCGAATTCGGGCGAGCGCGGTGCCCCTAGGAGCTATTCAGTAGCCCCACTGTCAAACTCATATGGCTAAGTGAAAGTGATAAAGCATTATAGTCCGATTGCCTAGTTCGCCGCGCTATCACCTCCTTTATAGGACCAAGACGTTGGATCAAGTGTGAAAAGGCGCCTTTTGCGAACACCCCCGCATTGTATGTGTGGGGGCTGAAGCCAACAACTGCATCTTTCATGTTATATACACATATACATTAACGGCCGCACAGGAGGCATTATGATTCTTGAAAGCACAAGTATAAAAAAGCTTTTACATCCTATCAAAATATTGTTTTACAATAGCACATGTTATTCGAACACAACACCCTTCGAGCAATGCGTCTCTATTAAACGAGCGCCCTGAAGAACTTCCTCAAAGTAGTGCTTGGCAGGTACTCGGCTTTCGTCCAAATCCCTAGATGCAACAACACTAGCCTTCATATCCGCCCAGTATGTCTTGACACGGGCAAGAGCCATCTGTGCACCCTCTATGCATGCTGACCTCTTCATTGTATCAACATGCGACACCGAACCAAGGAACTACCGCACCAAGCTAAAATAACTCTTCGGCTCTGGCTCTTCTGGCCACAGACGACTCGCGATGTACCTCATAGCGAGTCCGGACAACCTGTTCAGCTCCGCCCAAGCGGCCAAACAGTCAGATACCGAAAGTGGGCGCTCTGGATTATGGAACTGCGACCAAAACAGTTCTTCCAATTAATGGTCATCCAGACCCCGGAAGTGTTCGATCGCGTCCGCGGCACTTGCCGCCAAATCCAGATAAGTGTTTGCCGCATTCCACTTCTGGTCCAACGGAGCATACTTAGGATCCCCGAACTTCATCCGCAGCATATAGGGCTTTCCAGCCGCGATATCTCCGGCCTGACGTAGCTCCTCCTTCATATCTCTCATTGCCGAGCGAGTGTCCTTGGCCTCGACAGTGACCTTTTCTTGGTCCTTCTGTGCCACCCTATCTTCTTCTTCATGAAGCTTCCAACGGTCGGCAGCATCCTTCAATTTTACAGCCATCTCGGCCATTTCTTTCTTGCTTTGGCAGTGAGTAGCCTGTTCGGCTTTTAGCTCTTCAGCCGCTTTAGCGGCAGCCGCATCACTCTTCCTGGCTTGCTCCTTGGCTCGGGCAAGTTCCGCCCGAAGGTTCTCCACGGCAGCGGCACCATCTGCATTAAGCACATATGTTATAAGGCACGAGCATCAAGCTCCTCTTATCAGATGTCTTTGGAGACATTACATACCTTGTGCCTCGTCTAGCCGCTTATTTACAAGTGCGATGTCGGCATCTGCTACGTCAAGTTGCCGCTTTAGCTCGGCAGATTCATCAGTCCGGCTAGCCACCGAACGCCTCGCCACCTACATAGGAAAGGCGACATATTATACCTGGGATTATGATCCTCTGTGCGCCTTCATTTTTGACAACACACAGAGTCTCAGGGGCTACTATTTATACAGGGCGCATTCTATATATATGCGGCTCTGTCAAAAGGTACATCTTTTCGCGTACCTCAAAACCTGTCAGTAAACTCCTGGCGGCCTCGTGCAATCCGCTTTCCGCGGATGAAATCCTTCTAATCACCGTGTCCATCAACACACGGTGTTCTTCTGAGATAGACGCTCGCTCGAGCAGATCCTGCAGCCCCTCCGACCGTGCACCTAAAGGTGCCGGACTAGTCTGACGACCTTTTTCAAAGTCCGGATTTGGAGAAATCCTCCGAGACGACACCTCGGGGTCGCCAGCCTCGCAAGATGGTACAGCTGGGGGAGGCGTTTCGCTCTCCATCATCTCTGGACGGAGATCCCTGGAAGATGAACTCTGCTGAGAAGGGTTGAGATCCGAAGCGCAAGGTAAAATTTTGGTTATCTTCCTCAGAAAGAAAACAGGGATATCACTCATTTTAAAACCCCCCCTCTTTACTTACGGCTCGTTGGAGAGCTGATCCCCTCGGGGGCACAATGCTGCCGGAGCACCCTCCGGCGCCGGACCCTCTGACGAAGATTTCTTCCCCCGCTTTGTGGCCATCACCTCCGGGTCTTCAGAGGCGGTCCTCTTCTTTCCCTGGATAGAGGAATTCTTGATTCCTCCTTTCCTGACCGCTTCCTTCGCGGAGGCGGTAGCTTCTTTGTTCCCCTCTTCGCCTTCTTCTAAAGGCGCAATCTCCAGCATCCTGGTCAACACAGGATCCGGCGTGGTCTCAGGGAGGGGGACCGGACACCTGATAAGCTTTGCTTTCGCTATCCACTCATGTTTTAAGGACAGCTCTTTTAAGGGCATTGTTATGATAAATGTACGGATAGCGTGTCCGAGTACAGGGCTACTTACTTGAGTGTCCAGGCGATTGCAGCTCAGACCTGCGTCCTCGGACAAGTCCGGACACATTGCTTGTGATCCGAAGAATAATTTGTACATCTCCTCGGGCGTCGTGCCCATAAAGTGTTGGAGGGCTCGTGGTCCTTCCGGATTAAATTCCCATGGGCGGAGGGGGCGATGTTTGCAGGGCAGTATGTGGCGAATCAGCATAACCTGCGCCACTATCGCCAGATTGATATCTCTTTCTAGGAGATCTCGAATGCGGCCCTGCGGCAAGGGCACGTCCTTGGACGGCCCCAAGTTACGCCCTTTATTGACCCATGACGCTAGCCGTGGTGGGGGACCCGAGCGAAAAGCAGGTGGCGCCACCCATGTGGTGCCCCTGGGGGCTGTGATGTAAAACCAGTCCCGTTGCCATAAGCCGAACTCCTCTTGAAAAGAGCCCTCGGGCCATGAAGCGTCGGCAATCTTGCTTATAATAGCCCCTCCGCACTCAGCGTGCTGCCCCTCGATCATCTTCGGTTCTACCTTGAAGGTTTTAAGCCACATTCCGAAGTGAGGAGTAATATGGAGGAAGGCCTCACACACGACAATGAACGATGAGATTTGGAGGATGGACTCCGGAGCTAAGTCGTGAAATTCCAGCCAGTAATAAAACATGAGCCCCCTCACGAAGGGATCAATCGGGAAGCCTAGCCCCCGAAGGAAGTGAGATGTGAACACCATGCTCTCACCGGGCTGGGGAGTGGGAATAGCCTGCCCTTGAGCGGGCAGCCTATGCGAGATTTTGCCGGTTAGATACCTGGCATCTCTCACCTTTCGCATGTCTTCTTCCGTAACGGAGGAAGGCATCCACCGGCCTTGGAGGTCGGAGCCGGACATCATCGAAGGTCCGAAGCACCTGAATATGGAGCTTTGGGTGTTGGAACTCGAGGCAGGGGGCTGATTTGATTGGATTGAAAGAAAGGAGTCGAGCCTTGGTCTCTTTATAAAGAGGTTGAATACCAAGAGCCCTCCCCATGACTGTTTGGGACTCACTTTCAATTAAGAAGTCATACCAATGGCACGGTGGGGTTACCCACGCTCGTATTGATGAGAATCCCGGAATAAGGGGACACGATCTCTGCTTTGACAAGACGTGCCAAGGAAACCCCCTCGCTAAACGCGTTGAGGTGGGATAGTAAAACGAATAAAGGCCTTGGCTGTGGCATGATGTCACGCTACGGAATACGTCAGCAGACTAGATATGTGTGAATATTATTCTCTCTACGGGGGTATGTGGAAACTATTTTGTAGAGCCGGACACTATCCTTGTGTTCAAACATCTTCTATGAAGTATTCGGAGGAGGAACCCGCCTTGCAATGTCGAAGACAATTTGCGCGCCGGACTCGTCATCATTCAAGCCTGGTTCAGGTGCTACTGAGGGAGTCCTGGATTAGGGGGTGTCCGGATGGCCGGACTATGACCTTTGGCCGGACTCCCGGACTATGAAGATACAAGATTGAAGACTTCGTCCCGTGTACGGATGGGACTTTCCTTGGCGTGGAAGGCAAGCTTGGCGATGCGATATGAAGATCTCCTCCCATTGTAACCGACTCTGTGTAACCCTAGCCCTCTCCGGTGTCTATATAAACCGGAGAGTTTTAGTCCGTAGGACGAACAACAATCATACCATAGGCTAGCTTCTAGGGTTTAGCCTCTCTGATCTCGTGGTAGATCAACTCTTGTACTACCCATATCATCAATATTAATCAAGCAGGAGTAGGGTTTTACCTCCATCGACAGGGCCCGAACTTGGGTAAAAAAACATCGTGTCCCTTGTCTCATGTTACCATCCGCCTAGACGCACAGTTCGGGACCCCCTACCCGAGATCCGCCGGTTTTGACACCGACACCCGCCTTATATCTTGGACCCGTTGAGGTAGTGAAGCAAGCTGTTTCAGCACGTCTTGCAGGAGGTGAGGAACGTCATTTGATAAAGATACAACGAACAAAGCACATTGTGACCCGGTGTAGAGCTGTTCCACAAGAGTATAAACAGCCTTCAGCTTGATCAACATGTTCTGCTTGAGGTTTGTGCTCCTAGGGCCTGCATTATTAAATATTAGGTGAGTCGGAGCTGACAATTGAAGTAATCATGGAAAGGAGGTTTGCAAAGTTTAAAGTCTATATGAGTAATTTACCAAAGATTGCTGAGACCATTTGAGATATCTGGCACTTTAAGCTGGATAGCTCCGCTGTTGCTTCTACAAGGAATGCCTCTACCGTCTCAGCCCGGGTCACTAGTGAAGCCTTTTCATCGGCCCAGATTTTCTTCTCCGCCTCAAAATTCTTCTTCAACTTCTCTTGTTCAGAGACACTGAATTCAAATTTGGAGTTGGCCTTTTGAATTTCAAGTTCTTGAGCTGCCAGGCGGCTCTTCAGGTTAGCAATCTCCGACTCAAATTGACTTATGGTGGCCTGCATTAATACTGGGTTATAATCAGAATCATGGTAAGATAACATTAAGTCCCAAGCACTTTGCAAGCAAAGATACTTGACACTTGGGGGCTAATGTGTGCTGAAGAATTTTAACTTACAATGTCGGCTCATGGAAATTAAGTCTCAAGCACTTTGCAAGCAAAGATGCTTGACACTTGGGGGCTAATGTGTATTGCAAGTTTAAAGTATCATGTTACAACCGGGTTAAATATCTTCTTTCTAAAACCGGACAAAGCAGTGCTAAGCAGTTTTCTAAGTCTACAT
This sequence comes from Triticum dicoccoides, assembly GCF_002162155.2. Taxonomy (NCBI): domain Eukaryota; kingdom Viridiplantae; phylum Streptophyta; class Magnoliopsida; order Poales; family Poaceae; genus Triticum; species Triticum dicoccoides. The sequence goes on from NC_041389.1 coordinate 557,498,911, forward strand.
CATATTTATTCATAAGCAATAGACTTGGGGGCTGATACAGTAAGTATGATTCGGAAAAGTAGCATAAGTCATACCTCAGATTTTTGCTGTATTTGCTTCACCATGTCAATTTCCAGGTCACGGTTGCTATGTTTGATTGAGATAGCCAGAGACTATATCTCCAATACTTAAATGAGTATAGTCAGCAATGTCTAGCTTGGCCTTTCGGCATTCCAGAAGTTCCTCCTTAGCAGAGCACTTGGCAAGGACAGTGGGTCGCCCTGGCTCAACAAAGTGAGTCTTCAGAATCTCAACGTCCGGATCAATTGTCTTGGCCGGGCTAGGATCTTCCGGGTTATCAGAGCTCTTGAGAGTATCTTCGGCGGGTGGATCAGAGGTTGGTGCTGGAATGTCATAGGCTAGTTCAGGCGGCGGCTGATGGGTAGAACTATCAGGAGCAGTCGTGCCAAGCTCTGGTTCAGTCACGGCAGGGTCTCGGGACGGCCTACTCTTTTTTACCCTCTTACTGGGCTTCACTTGCACGCTGTGGACAAAGGCAGAAGGATGAGTACAAAAGCATGGGTAAGGTAAAACATAAGGTAAACAAAAATACGTTACCCGGGGGAAGTTTTGAAAACCGACATGTTAGATTGCATAGACTTGCCGGAGGAAGGAGAGGTATCCTGATAATTGGAGTCAGATGAATTGTGAGGTTGGTGAATTAAACCCGCCAAAGGTAAAACAGAACGTAAATCGGAGATAACCTCAGTCCGACGCTTCCTGGTTACGTCAGGTAAGCCGGAGGAGAGCTCTACATCCTTGTTGTTCCGGGTCTGCCTCCGGCTTTCAAACTGTTGTTGCTTCAAAAGAAATCGAGGATCTTGATAAGCTAGAGGATGTGAAAATCTTACTTTCCGGGTCACCCTTCGGATTTTTTGCTTTGGCAAAGGCCCTGAGTCGGAGGAGATTATAGTTACCTCTTCGTCAATCGCTTGGTTGTTCCCCGTATCCTCCTGAAAGGATAGAATATCAATAAAATAATGACAAAAGAGTCAGGAGAGTTAAAGATTACCTCTTCTTCATCATCAGAAGTGTCGTCCAATTTGAGTAAATCCAAATCGCTTGGCTTCTTCTTCCTTGAAGTTCCTATTTTGGAGGTTTTTCTTTCGGTTCTCTTGGCTGCTCTGGCTTGTTTGGCAACTTCATGGTCATACTTGACCTTCCATAAGTTGTCATTGGCATGTGAAAAAAGATAAGGGGTTATGAGTAAAAGCAAGGTGTAATATAGTAAAAAGTATTCATTGAGGTTGATGACTCACTGAGGGGCCGGGTTCTTCTTGCAGAAAGGAAGTAGACCAACTGATCACCGTGCCCTCTTTCAACAACGTTTGGATCAAGGCTTCCACCACATCCTCTGGTAAGTCATCGGGGCTGATGTCCACTACACAACATTCTTCTTGTAGACGTTGTTGGGCCTGCAAGTGCACAGGTTTGTAGGACAGTAGCAAATTTTCCTCAAGTGGATGACCTAAGGTTTATCAATCCGTAGGAGGCGTACGATGAAGATAGTCTCTCTCAAACAACCCTGCAACCAAATAACAAAGAGTCTCTTGTGTCCCCAACACACCAAATACAATGGTAAATTGTATAGGTGCACTAGTTTGGTGAAGAGATGAAGATACAAGTGCAAAATAGATAGTAGATAAAGGCATTTGTAACCTGTAATAATAAAAACAGCAAAGTAGCGAGCGGTAAAAGTGAGCATAAACAGTATTGCATTGATATGAAACAAGGCCTAGGGTTCATACTTTCACTAGTGCAAGTTCTCTCAACAATAATAACATAGATAGATCATATAACAAGCCCTCAACATGCAACAAAGAGTCACTCCAAAGCCACTAATAGCGGAGAACAAACGTAGAGATTATGGTAGGGTATGAAACCACCTCAAAGTTATCCTTTCTGTTCTATCTATTCAAGAGTTCGTAGTAAAATAACATAAAGCTATTCTTTCTGCTCAATCCATCATAGAGTTCATACTAGAATAACACCTTAAGTCACAAATCAACCAAAACCCTAATGTCACCTAGATACTCCATTGTCACCTCAAGTATCCGTGGGCATGATTATACGATATGCATCACACAATCTCAGATTCATCCAACCAACATAAAAGTACTTCAAAGAGTGCCCCAAACCTACTACCGGAGAGTCAAGAACGTGTGCCAACCCCAATGCATAGGTTCCCAATGTCACGAAACCCGCAAGTTGATCGCCAAAATATACATCAAGTGGCACATGATATCCCATTGTCACCACAGATAATCACGGCAAGACATACATCAAGTGTTCTCATAAAGACTCAATCCGATAAGATAACTTCAAAGGGGAAACTCAATTCATCACAAGAGAGTAGAGAAACATCATAAGATCCAACTACAATAGCAAAGCTCGGGATACATCAAGATCGTGCCATAGAGGGAACACGAGAGAGAACACGAGAGAGAGATATATCAAACACATAGCTACTGGTACATACCCTCAGCCCCGAGGGTGAACTACTCCCTCCTCGCCATGGATAGCGCCGGGATGATGAAGATGGCCTCCGGTGATGGGATCCCCCTCCGACAGGGTGCCGGAACAGGGTCCCGATTGGTTTTTGGTAGCTACAGAGGCTTGTAGCGGCGGAACTCCCGATCTAGGTTCTGTTCTGGAAGTTTTACGATATGTAGGTATATATCGGTGCAGGGGATACGTCGGTGGAGCTACAAGGGTCCCACGAGGCAGGGGGCGCGCCCAGGGGGCGCCCCCCACCCTCGTGAGCACCTCCCGTATCTCCTGACGTGCACTCCAAGTCCATCGGGTGGTTTCCTTCCAAGAATAACTTCTCCAGTTGATTTCGTTCCGTTTTGACTCCGTCTGATATTCCTTTTCCTCGAAACACTGAAATATGCATAAAACAGCAAATCTGGGCTGGGCCTTCGGTTAATAGGTTAGTCCCAGAAATAATATAAAAGTGGATAATAAAGCCCAATATTGCCTAAAACAGTAGATAAAGTAGCATGGAGCAATCAAAAATTATAGATACGTTGGAGACGTATGAAGCATCCCCAAGCTTAATTCCTGCTTGCCCTCGAGTAGGTAAATGATAAAAAAGAATTTTTGATGTGGAGTGATACTTTGGCATAATTTCAATGTAAATCTTCTAAATTGTGACATGAATATTCAGATCCGAAAGATTCAAGACAAAAGTTCATATTGACATAAAAGTAATAATACTTCAAGCATAAAAATTAAAGCAATCATGTCTTCTCAAAATAGCATGGTTAAAGAAAGTTATCCCTACAAAATCATATAGTCTGGCTATGCTCTATCTTCATCACACAAAGTATTTAATCATGCACAACCCCGATGACGAGCCAAGCAATTGTTTCATACTTTAGAAATCTCAAACTTTTTCAACTTTCACGTAATACACGAGCGTGAGCCATGGACATAGCACTATAGGTAGAATAGAATGGTGGTTGTGGAGAAGACAAAAAGGAGAAGATAGTCTCACATCAACTAGGCATATCAACGGGCTATGGAGATGCCCATTAATAGATATCAATGTGAGTGAGTAGGGATTGCCATGCAACGGATGCACTAGAGCTATAAGTATATGAAAGCTCAACAAAAAAACTAAGTGGGTGTGCATCCAACTTGCTCGCTCACGAAGACCTAGGGCTCTTTTGAGGAAGCCCATCATTGGAATATACAAGCCAAGTTCTATAATGAAAAATTCCCACTAGTAAATTAAAGTGACAACATATGAGACTCTCTATCATGAAGATCATAGTGCTATTTTAAAGCACAAGTGTGGAAAAAGGATAGTAGCATTGTCCCTTCTCTCTTTTTCTCTCATATTTTTTCTTTTTTTCCCTTTTTTTGGTGGGCTTCTTTGGCCTCTTTTTTTTATTTAGGCTTCTTTGGCCTCTTTTTTTTATTTAGGCTTCTTTGGCCTCTTTTATTTTTCATAAAGTCCGGAGTCTCATCCCGACTTATGGGGGAATCATAGTCTCCATCATCCTTTTCTCACTGGGACAATGCTCTAATAATGATGATCATCACACTTATATTTTTCTTACAACTCAACAATTACAACTCGATACTTAGAACAAGATATGACTCTATATGAATGCCTTCGGTGGTGTACCGGGATATGCAATGAATCAAGAGTGACATGTATGAAAATTATGAAGGTGGCCTTGCCACAAATACAATGTCAACTACATGTTCATGCAAAAAGAAATATGACAAAAGTAATGTGTGTCATATGCACGGAACGGTGGAAAGTTGCATGGCAATATATCTCGGAATGGCTATGGAAATGCCATGATAGGTAGGTATGGTGGCTGTTTTGAGGAAGGTATATGGTGGGTGTATGATACTGGCGAAAGGTGCGCGGTATTAGAGAGGCTAGCAATGGTGGAAGGGTGAGAGTGCGTATAATCCATGGACTCAACATTAATCAAAAGAACTCATGCACTTATTGCAAAAAAATTGGAAGTCATCAAAAACCAAAGCATTAAACGCATACTCCTAGGGGGATAGATTGGTAGGAAAACACCATCGCTCATCCCTTGTGATTCCCGACTGCCACTCATAAGGAAGACAATCAATAAATAAAGTTGTGTTCCGACTTCATCACAAGCGGTTCACCATACGTGCATGCTACGGGAATCACAAACTTCAACACAAGCATTATTTAAATTCATAATCACCCCAACTAGCATTGCTTTGATATTATCACCTCCATATCTCAAAATAGTAATCAAGCATCAAACTTATCTTAGTATTCAACTCACTCAAAAGAAAGTTTCACATATCTTGAATACCAAGTATATTAACATTAAGCAAAATTACCATGCTATCAATAACTCTCAAAATAATCTAAGTGAAGCATGAGAGATTAACAGTTTCTTTAAAACAAATCCACTACCGTGCTCTTAAAAGATCTAAGTGAAGCACTAGAGCAAAAATTATCACGCTCAAAAGATATAAGTGAAGCACTATGAGCAAAACTATCAAGCTCAAAAGATATAAGTGAAGTACATAGAGTATTCTAGCAAATTCCAAATCATGTATGGCTCTCTCAAAAGGTGTGTACAGCAAGGATGATTGTGGCAAACTAAGAATAAAATACACAAATAATACAAGACGCTCCAAGCAAAACACATGACATGTAGTGAATAACAATATAGCTCCAAGTAAATTACTGATGGAAGTAGACGAAAGAGGGGATGCCTTCCGGGGCATCACCAAGCTTTGACTTTTTGGTGTCCTTGTATTATCTTGGGGGTGCCATGGGCATCCCCAAGATTAGGCTCTTGCCACCCTTTGTTCCATAATCCATCAAATGAATTCACCCAAAACTTGAAAACTTCACAACACAAAACTCAATAGAAATCTCGTGAGCTCCGTTAGTGAAAGAAAACAAAAGACTAATTCAAGGTACTGTAATGAACTCATTCTTTATTTATATTGGTGTTAAACCTACTGTATTACAACTTCCTTATGGTTTATAAACTAATTTATTAGCCATAGATATATTGAAATAAGCAAACAACACACGAAAAACAGAATCTGTCAAAAACAGAACAGTCTGTAGCAATCTGTAACTAACGCAAACTTCTGGAACTCTAAAAATTATACCAAAATAGGAAGTACTGTAAAATTTGTTTATTGATTAGCATAAAAAAGAATCAATGCAAAAGCACGTTCCTGTGGTTTATTGAATTTTTTCTCGTGAGCACAAAGTTTCTGTTTTTCAGCAGAATCAAATAAACTTCACCCAAGTCTTCCCAAAGGTTCTACTTGGCACTTTATTGAAACAAAAGCTATAAAACATGATTAATATGGTAGCATAATCATGTGGACACACAAAAACAGTAAGGATAAATATTGGGTTGTCTCCCAACAAGCGCTTTTCTTTAATGCATTTTTAACTAGGCATGATGATGGCAATGATGCTCACATAAAAGATAAGAATTGAAACATAACGGGAGCATCATGAAGAATATGACTAGCTCTTTTAAGTCTAACCCACTTCCTATGCATAGGGATTTTGTGAGCAAATAACTTATGGGAACAATAATCAACTAGCATAGGAAGGTAACACAAGCATAACTTCAAGATTTTAAGCACATAGAGAGGAAACTTGATATTATTACAATTCCTACAAGCATATGTTCCTCTCTAATAATAATTTTCAGTAGCATCATGAATGAAGTCAACAATATAACCAGCACCTAAAGCATTCTTTTCATGATCTACAAGCATAGAAAATTTACTACTCTCCACATAAGCAAGATTCTTCTTATTCGGAATGCTGGGAGTATTATAAGAGACTTGAACGCTAAAAATTGTTTCCACATTAAAAGAGTAATGTTCATAAAAAGGGTAATCATAATCATGACAAGATTTGTAAATATAATCCTCACTAATTTTTATAGCATAAGTTTCATCACAATAATCATCATAAGTAGCAACTTTGTTCTCATCATAATCGATTGAAACCTCTCCCAAGATAGTGGAATCACTAAATAAAGTTGACACTCTTCCAAATCCACTTTCATATTCATCACAATAAAATTCAACATCCTCCAAAATAGTGGGATCACTACTTCCTAAAGTTGACACTCTTCCGAACCCACTTTCATCAATATAATCATCATAGGTAGGAGGCATGCTATCATCATAACAACTTTGCATATCAAAACTTGGGATGCTAAAAATATCATCTTCATTAAACGTAGCATCCCCAAGCTTGGGACAAACATTAATTTCGGCAAATATATTCTCAAATATTTCATCCCAATCAAACATAGCTTCCCCAAGCTTGGTCCCTTTCATATCATAAGCATAATCACTCTCATCATTAAAACTATTGATAGCACCAATAGTATAGCAATTATCATCATCGCAATGAGTAGTAGGAGCAACATCACTTGGGAGGGATACCTTTCTAACTTTGTTGCTCCTTCTTTTCTTTTTCTTCTTCACATTATGTGTAGGTTCAACCTTCCTCTTTGAGCTCCTTATTGATGGGATTACTTGAATAGAAAGCTCCTCCTCGTTACGTGATTCATCATAAGAAATAATAGGAGGAGATTGGGAAGCCTCTTCCCTTTCATTAGTATTCTCATCATCTTCCATTTGCTTTCTTTTCTTTAGGTAATTGGCAATATCAGGATTTTCAATGCAATTCTCCGCACAATACATATAAATTTTCTCTAGATCAAAATCAAGAAATCTATCAAGATTAAACTTTGGAATACCCTCAATTATACGTTTCATTTCTTCATAACCCAAAAGAAGGCTAAGGTCTTTATGATGCTCAAGGGTAATCAAATTATCACAATATTTGGACACGACTTGAACATTAAACAAATAGCATTGGAGCTTTAAATGACCATGTTCATTGCAAAGTTCACAAGGAGCGCGAAAATATTGAATCTTTCAGCACATTCATCTAGCTCTTCTTGCAACAATTTGGTTTCTAAGTACTTATGCCTCTTGCAATAAATATCTTCTCTATTTGGTGTGTTCATGCAAACATGCACTCCACAAAAGTTGACATGCTCATAAGAGATATTTTCATCATAACTAGTGCAATCATCATTAGCATCATGGATATTCAAAGAATTCGTACTAACAACATTGCAATCATGCTCATCATTCAAAGATATAGTGCCAAATAATTTAATGCATTCTTCTTCTAACACTTTGGCACAATTTTCTTTTCCATCATACTCACGAAAGATATTAAAAAGATGAAGCGTATGAGACAAACTTAACTCCATTTTTTTGTAGTTTTCTTTTATAAACTAAACTAGTGATAAAAACAAGAAACAAAAAGATCCGATTGCAAGATCTAAAGATATACCTTCAAGCGCTAACCTCCCCGGCAACAGCGCCAGAAAAGAACTTGATGTCTACTACACAACCTTCTTCTTGTAGACGTTGTTGGGCCTGCAAGTGCACAGGTTTGTAGGACAGTAGCAAATTTCCCTCAAGTGGATGACCTAAGGTTTATCAATCCGTAGAAGGCATAGGATGAACATGGTCTCTCTCAAACAACCCTGCAACCAAATAAAAAGAGTCTCTTGTGTCCCCAACACACTCAATACAATGGTAAATTGTATAGGTGCACTAGTTCGGCGAAGAGATGAAGATACAAGTGCAAAATAGATAGTAGATAAAGGTATTTGTAATCTGAAATAATAGAAACAGCAAGGTAGCGAGCGGTAAAAGTGAGCGTAAACGGTATTGCAATGATAGTAAACAAGGCCTAGGGTTCATACTTTCACTAGTGCAAGTTCTCTCAACAATAATAACATAGATAGATCATATAACAAGCCCTCAACATGCAACAAAGAGTCACTCCAAAGCCACTAATAGCGGATAACAAACGTAGAGATTATGGTAGGGTACAAAACCACCTCAAAGTTATCCTTTCTGTTCTATCTATTCAAGAGTTCATAGTAAAATAACATAAAGCTATTCTTTCCGCTCAATCCATCATAGAGTTCATACTAGAATAACACCTTAAGACACAAATCAACCAAAACCCTAATGTCACCTAGATACTCCATTGTCACCTCAAGTATCAGTGGGCATGATTAAACGATACGCATCACACAATCTCAGATTCATCCAACCAACATAAAAGTACTTCAAAGAGTGCCCCAAAGCTACTACCGGAGAGTCAAGAATGTGTGCCAACCCCTATGCATAGGTTCCCAATGTCACGAAACCCGCAAGTTGATCACCAAAACATACATCAAGTGGCACATGATATCCCATTGTCACCACAGATAATCACGGCAAGACATACATCAAGTGTTCTCATAAAGACTCAATCCGATAAGATAACTTCATAGGGGAAACTCAATTCATCACAAGAGAGTAGAGGGGGAGAAGCATCATAAGATCCAACTACAATAGCAAAGCTCGGGATACATCAAGATCGTGCCATAGAGGGAACACGAGAGAGAAAACGAGAGAGAGAGAGAGAGAGAGATCAAACACATAGCTACTGGTACATACCCTCAGCCCCGAGGGTGAACTACTCCCTCCTTGTCATGGATAGTGTCGGGATGATGAAGATGGCCTCCGATGATGGGATCTCCCTCCGACAGGGTGCCGGAACAGGGTCCCAATTGGTTTTTGGTGGCTACAGAGGCTTGCGGCGGCAGAACTCCCGATCTAGGTTCTGTTCTGGAAGTTTTACGATACGTAGGTATATATGGGTGCATGGGGTACGTCGGTGGAGCTACAGGGGTCCCACGAGGCAGGGGCGCGCCCAGGGGGGTGCCCCCCACCCTCGTGGGCACCTCCTGTATCCCCTGACGTGCACTCCAAGTCCATCAGGTGGCTTTCCTTCCAAGAATAACTTCTCTAGTTGATTTCGTTCCGTTTTGACTCCGTCTGATATTACTTTTCCTCGAAACATTGAAATAGACATAAAACAGCAAATCTGGGCTGGGCCTCCGGTTAATAGGTTAGTCCCAAAAATAATATAAAAGTGGATAATAAAGCCCAATATTGCCTAAAACAGTAGATAAAGTAGCATGGAGCAATCAAAAATTATAGATACGTTGGAGACGTATCAGGGGCTATGACGCAGTGGGTCATCCTTCTCGCCGGAGTAAGTGCATATTAAGCCGGGACGGCGGCTTAACGGAAGCACTCACCTAGTAGCCCAGACTCAGACCAGGTCGATGCCGTCCAAGCCATTCCCCAAAAGAGCTTTGATTTTTCTAATGGTGGGAGCAAGTGGTAGGCGTTCGACAGCAGTCGGTTTATCCGGCAGCAGGTGGTTGGACTCAAGGCGCAGGGCACGGAAGCCGGGTAGAGGATTTTCCTCAGCCGGAGAAGTGTCCTGGTAGTAGAACCACGTCTGATTCCAATCCTTTGGATCTCGGCCGTTCAGCATAAGGAAAGAGGCAGTCTCTCCGCCGCTGAATCAAGATGCCACCGAGTTCAAGACTGGGCCCGTTGGCACATTCATTCTGCCGGTTTAAATAGAATAGCTCTCTGAATAAAAGTATATTGGGCTCTTCTCCAAGGTACGCCTCGCAGAAGACTTGGAAGTTGCAAATGTTTGACATGGAATTGGGCCCGATGTCTTGAGGTCTGAGGTCAAAGAAATGCAAAATATCCCTGAAGAATTTTGAACCGGGTGGAGCGAAGCCCCGGTTCATGTGATCAGTAAACACGATTACCTCCCCCTTTTTGGGTTGAGGCTTCTCCTCTGACGGGTTAGGAGCACGATAAGACATGACCTCCTTCTTCTTGGGCAGATGGCCGGACTTCACAAAATTAGACAAAGTTCTCTCTGTAACAGTGGATTTGACCCAGTTGCAGGTCACGGGAGCTTTGGGAGCCTTGGGTGCCATTACGTAAATTGAAGCCTATGACAAAATAAGAGGTTCGAGTTCAAATTTAACCCAGAGGAAAACAGTTTAAGTTTATTCAAGATGGTGGCTTAATAAGGGGCCTAATGATATATGGGTAACTATGAAGTGATATTTAAGCCGCTACAGGTATCAAGGGCAGTTAAATTTTCTTAAAGTCGCGAGAAGAAAGCAAGGTTGACATATCAGTATCATTTATTTAAACCGGCCTCATGGACAGTCGTGGTTAAACAAATTCGACATGGGCAGTTTTTTATTTAAGGGTGGAACAAACAGGTTTTACAAGTTGCGGCTATTATTTTGGATCAAACGGCTGTTCTGAAAAGAAAAAATTCTAGACCTAGGACTGGCATAGATGGAATTCAAAATTTCGAATGGGGCCTTTGTGCGATGGAATGGGATCTATTTGCAGTTGGAAACGGGTGCGAAACAACCACCGCAATTGTTCTACACTATTTGAAGATCAAAAGGAGGCATTGGAGGTAAAAACTATCAAGGGTTTGACTCAGGCGATTACGAACACCGACGAACTCGAAGAAGCCTTAATGCAGATCTAAAAACAGGGGAAGAAGGGAGCTCACAGATGCAGACTGGCTGCAGAGGTCCGCCGTTGTTGTTTTTTCTAGTCGGGATCAGGTTGATGCAGCGGCCGGAGTCGGTGAAGATGAGGAGCTTCGCGGCGGCGGCGGCGGAGCTCAAGTAACAGAGAGACAGCGAGAGGAAGAGGATGACCGAAAGGGGGAAGAATGAAAGACCTAGGATGTGCCTATTTATAAGGGAAGACCGACTGAGACGGCGCGAGAAACGAGGAGATTAAACATCATTATCCAGTGGCCCCGACGCCTCGGTTTTCGGAACAGTCAGTAAAAGCAAAGATCTGTTGGAGGATATGGCGGAGTAAAATATGAATTTAAGTAAAGATGACGTCATGATGGGCTAACGCGGATCTAGAAGATGACGTCATGGCGGGTTTAAAACCTTTTGCACAGGCTGAAGGCTGAAGGTTTATTTCTTAAGGTATTTTAAGATTGACATGAACCGGTTCAAATCAACCTGGGGCCTAATGTTGGGGATATAACTATTTGTGTAAGCCGCCCAGGAGGGGCCGGGTTACGCAAAGAGGACTCATCAGAGGGAAGCCCAAGACCAAGCATGAAGATGGCGGTTCAATAAAGGGTCTAAGGCCCATAGGAGGATTAAAGCCCATAGTGGTAAACCGTCATGAAGATATGACTTGTAACATAAGGTAGAATTAACTAGTCACTGAGCCGGACACTGTCTATGAGCTGGCTGGGACTCTGTAGGCCGCAGGGCATCCACCTGTGTATATAAGGGGGTGACCCGCTGGCGGCTGAGGGTAAGAAACAAATCATCGAGAACCGGGCATAGCGTATCTCACTCCCTGGTCATCGAAACATCAAGCAATACCAACCCAACTAGACGTAGGCCTTACCTTCATCGTAAGGGGCCGAACTAGTATAAACCTCTCGTGTCTCTTGTCCTAATTAACCCCTTCAAGATTCCTAGTTGCGATGGCTCCGTGATTAAGTCCTTTCATTAGGACATCTGACGTGACAATTCCACGACAGTATCCGTGATGTTGGTATATTTTCGTTCAGAGAAAAAAAACTTTTGCAAAGCAGTAACCGATCCTCACTCTCTTTTTTGTTTCATTGTCATTGCAATTGTGTTTTCCTTTCAGTTGTCTCCTAGTATTCGTCAGTTTCATGATGGACCAAGGAGAACCAGGCAAAGATCTGCCGATATTGGAGCAGACGCGGGAGGCTGATCCCCACGAGACAGAGAGCTCCAAGAAGATGGAGGAAACCACCGAGCCAACCCCAAATACACTCACGACCACTAGATGGTCAACCCCCCGCTTGAGGTTACAGCCCCCATGGCACTGCAGGGGCAGTTTTCCCC
>NC_041389.1:557511368-557522807 GCF_002162155.2 Triticum dicoccoides
GGTGATTTCCTTCTTTGCCGATCTCGATTGTGGTTTTTCATATAAGTATGTGGTGATTTTTTTTAGAAAAGGAAGTATGTGGTGATTAATAATGCAAAATTTTATTAGCTTCGATGCCATGCTATACATAATGGTTTAAATAACTTGTGTTTCTTATACTGAAAAGTAATTCAGAATTTGTTTCTGTTTTAATTAGAGCCCTGATGCAGACAAGGATTGTGTGGTTGTGTCACTCGCTATGAGGCGGACAACCTGAATATACGCACTGGGAAAACAGAGTTCCTAGGCTGTTGGATCCTGGAAGCCATTTGCGGTTATCCCAATGAAGACGTGTATTCCAGCCTCACTGTTGTCAGGCGTGTTGTCCAGGGTGTACTGAAGCACAAGAAGTTCAAAGCTACTCCTTCGTTTGTGAGGCATATTGTTCTTGTCAAGCTTACGCAGGAAGATGATGTGGCATGCCTCCACAAACAAGTTTATCAGTGGCAAGGCCACAAGGTTGTCTTCATGAAGGTTCATAGGATTGAGCTGGTGCGGGACGTCCTCGATGATGTTCATGGCAAGGTCCGTCTTGTGTCCAGCACAAATTAGATCGAGGCATGAAATAGTTGCCCCAGCTAGTGTTTAATAGTAGTTTGGATTGTGTCTAATTATCCGAACCTTGCCTGTTATCGACCCCTCTGGGGCTAGTACTCTGTTTGAATCCGTCTATGGGAACTGCTGCTACTTTTGTGTGCCCGTGAATCATGTGAGAACCATCGTAATTTTTGCCGAAACAGATGCGTCCTCACTAGTTTTTTCATGAATATGGCATGGTAAGACATAAGTTGTCACGGTTTATCATACGAGCAATGTGTGTTTTGATGAAATAGATCACTCGTTCGAGAACCGTGCGCTGACATATACATAAGTACTTGTAAACACTGTTGGTGCTACCCCACTTGTAAGCAGTTGTGCAAAACACGGCACATTGGCTCAGCTCGCTTCAACACTAGGCTATCGACCAGCTAACAATCAACAATCTGTTGTCTGACATATAAGCAACTATGTATCTTGTTATAGTGGTTCATGCAGTTAATTGAGGCCACAATGTAATAAATTCCAAACGTTCAACGCTAGTCCAACGCTCATGTGGAACACTCACATTAAACTCGTCTTCATAAAAATCTTGAAAAGCATAAGTTAAGCAGTTTTATACATCTCAATGATTCATAGAACATAACAAACATATACTAGTTCACAGCAAAAGACAAAGTTGTGAGAAGGTTTACAAATCAGGAAAAAACAAGCAAGGCTTCTCTGAGCAAAGGGCCTCCCGGCAGGCTTAAATTTCCTAGAGTTCACTCTGGTTTTTTCTTGTTGCCACCATTCAGGGTTAGGTTCTCTCATTCCAGAATAACCAATTATAATTGTGGTCTAAGCTGGAATGCTGAACTGAACCATGCAGTGTACTGACCAGTTGAAATGCTTGTGCATTCCACTAAATTTAAGCACCGTTATTTGCAGAAATAAGCAGACCACAATGCCTCTTGTCTGTGCACCTGTCCAAAAAACCGCCGTGCAGCCGTGCCAGCTAGTCCTCGGTTTGTGGAAGAACTGGCAGAAAGTGCATTCCGGACTAGGATGCAGTTGTTTTTGCTCGTCCCTGCACTGCAATCAGGAAGTAAAACGTACGAATCAGCTTCTTTTAGATTGCGTTGGTCATTCTACCTTAGTTACTACCAATGTAGGAATACCTTGAAGACTGGAGGTTAGACGACGGCAACGAGGGATAGCCATCTCATTTTGCACAGTTGTACTAAAACTGAGGTGTGTGCTTTTGATTGCGTGGATAGAAACGATACGGAGACACACATCCCGAAACAATATGGAGACAGACATCCCTATTTGCGCAAATACGAAATACGGTTATTTAAATAGTGACATATATTACTACTTCCCCCATTTCCTCTTAGAACCAAGTCCTAGATTCATGCTGCAGCTTTCCCACTTTCTTCCCTGTTTGAACCAACGCTTTGAGTTAACTGTATGAACTAGCTTTACTTCTAATAATAGTAGAAGTCTATGTGGCTTTGGAACAGCGGACGGAAGTAGAAAAGGATCCACACGAAAGGGGAAGAGCTGGGGCAGTAGAGCAAGGCAGGTTTCAAAGGAATATATACCTGCGGGTCGTCAGCATGTGGCAAAGATGGCGTCGGGAGGCCGCATCTTGGCCACAATACCACAGGGAGGAAGAAGGGGTCGGAGGCCCTCCCGAGCCGGCGCTCTCTCTGAGAGAATGGCACGGCTGCCGATCGGGACGCGCGGGTAGCCATTGGTATCCTCCCTCGCCGCCGCTGACAGCGTGAATAATGCACCTACACCCCCTGCCCCGGTGGAGGTTGTCCGGCCGGATTTGTGACCAACCGTGAGCTAAGAGAGAGAGTGTGGCCACCTATGTCTTGATTAGATCTGGAAAGCATGAGAGGGTGAACGAGAGGAACCCTAGTAAAGCAAGCGCTAAGGCTCCTGCTTTTATATATAGTGGAGTGATTTTGTTGTACCGGCTTTAAAAAATGCGCTCCTACGTGTACCCGCGAGTGGGTGTGAGAGAACTAGTGCGTGCGTGCACCGCTTCTCTTCGTGAGAGTACAATATATACTATGCCCAAAGAACGTTCGCCGCAAGAGTAATAACATAAGTGTGTGACGTGTAAGCTAAAATAAAATGTGTGCGCCGTCTTTTGTTTTTTATAAGTTCTGAGGGTAGGGTGTGAAGAGCACATATGTGCGTCACGTCTACCTGCAGATAGACGATGGGTGCCACGTGCGAGTCTGCGAGAGGACTCAGGGGAGTTGTGACTCGTGAGGGTGCGTGTGCGTGAGAGAGAGGGGGGCACGTCTCAATGCAATGCATGTGTCCGTAAATCATAATCCGACAAACGTTCGCCACAAGCCTTTTCCTAACAAACGCCGTAAGAACCATTAGATCGGCATCCGACAGTGTCAGTTTTTCCATGTCATTTAACAGAATAGCTACTCCTCCTACACACAAATCTTCCACGTGAGTGTTAGCAATTTCCGTATGCTCCCTCCGTTCCAAAATGTAGTGCATATAGCTTTATTGAAAATTAGAACCTCGCAAACTTTTACCGAGTTTTCATGTACCAAATTGCACATGTAGAATACCCTGTATATATCATTTCATTCATCTTCGAGAGGTAACTATAAAGATGGGTGAGGAGTCTACAAAGAAAGACCATCGTATCACCCGCAGCAATTTCAACCATCCTTTAGTGTCGAGGAATATCATAGGAACTCTATATGATATGTTTTTATAGGATTTTTTTCCTTTAGAGCCAATTGGTTCTTAGGAATAGATTCATATACTCTACATTTCAAAGGAAATAAACATGATATCATTTCTATAGCTTTCGAGCCACTTGGTTCATATGAATGGATTCCTATACTCCCTTAATTTCAAAGGAAAATAAACATTAGCGTATATTCAATAGAAAAGTTCCTATGATATGAACCAAATTACATCTCTTTAATAATCCCTCCTCATAGGAATTGAGATACATGTCATCTCTAGATTCAATAGAAAAGTTCCTATGATGTGAACCAAATGACATCTCTTTTCCAATCCCTACTCATAGGAATTGAGATCCTCCATGTCATCTCTTTTCGTACAACTTCCATGTATACATCTTCTATTCCTAAATAGATAGTACAACCCACTAGTAGCTTTTTTCCAAAACATGCAACTATGGCACAAGAACTATATAGTGTGTCAA
This sequence comes from Triticum dicoccoides, assembly GCF_002162155.2. NCBI lineage: Eukaryota > Viridiplantae > Streptophyta > Magnoliopsida > Poales > Poaceae > Triticum > Triticum dicoccoides. The sequence continues at coordinate 557,515,144 of NC_041389.1, forward strand.
TAACTTTGAAAGATGGTCACTGGATGAAGCTAACCCGACAGTGCAGAGATGGGCAAATCCGAGCACTACTGGCCGTTGGATATCATCAACATTCCACCAGATCTGCCACATGTACAATTTAGAAGACTCCATGGTTGAACTTAAGCATAATGCACAAACCTCAAAACACAAACACTTCTCCTTTGTTCTAGAATCTTATGTATCATAATTGATTATTTTTTTCTAAATGAATTGCCATTATTTGTTTTTTACTTTATGATTTACAATGCACAACCCCATGAATCTTAACATTTTTATAAAACTAATTGATTTTGAATGAGATGAACTATAAGAACTAAACGAACATCTACATCATGCATATATGACTCAAAGCTTTACATGCTATAGTGTGTATTTATTCATAATTTGGTTTCGAAATCTCATGCGTTCAATACATGTGTACCTTACTAGTTTTGAGTAGAGTAGCAAATTTCACGCGGCCCCGGGTATATCAAAATGCAGGGCCCATGCATCATTGCCTTTCGGTCGAACCTATGTCCACAATTTTTTGTACGTGCTATATCTCCATTGGTCCCCGAACCCAAAATGCTGCCTCATTCCCGTAAAACCAAGCGGCCCACACATATTTAAGGCGTCGACTCAAACCCGTTTACTACAACGTGGCCCCGCAGGCCGTAGTACTCCTACAAACCCTACCGCCGCACTCATCATCGATTTTCTTCAAGAGGACGAGGGAGAAGCCGATTTGTAGTGGAGGCGCTTTCAAAAAAAAGGATCTTTAGTGGAGAGCCCTACCCTAGGGTGCCCTAGGTAGCTGTCGCACACATCATTGTTTTCTCTTTTCTTTATGCTCTTGCGCGCTAGAGTGAAATGATGGTTGCTTCGTCCGTCCAGCTTAATGCGGGAAAGGTGGGCCTTTGTGATTTGACCCCTCATCGCTCATTTTCTACTACTGTGGCGCTACGACCGGGGTGCCTCAAATTCCAACGGCTGCTCCGAACTGTAATTTGGTGCATCGCACGTGGAACAAGACGGTGGATGAGCCACATGTCTGCCAAAGGGGTCCTGTTAAGTGTATCGCCATTTCGTGTGTGGACTGACCCTGCTTGAGTTGCTACGCCAACACGACAGGAGCAGCCTACCACTTGGTTTTGCTCCTTGGTGAATCCCGACTATATTGATCTAAAAAGATACGTGCTGAACTACCCTCTCCGTCTCGGTGTTTTATTTGTAGGCGTCTCGGTTTATAGGGCCTGCACGTAGTTCTAGGTCATCCATTTGACTAACTAAATATGAGTTACTATGTCACAAAAAGTATATCATTGGATTATTATTGGTTGATATGTCAAGAAACAAGAAACGAGGTAGAAGTTAATGCACCGTGCCTTAGTATTTTGGGTGGGGCTTTTCCTGTGCGGTAGGCGGGGCAGTTCCGCCTAGTCGGTTCGATAGAGACACGAGAAGACGAGGGAGTAGGTTGCTGCAAACGTAGGGCTGTGTGATTTGACAGCGAGTTACTGCTGGACAGGTGGGGCCCCGTGATTTGACTTGCCATTATCATTTTAACTACGGTGCTACGACCGGCGTGAGTCTCCCGATTCCTGACCACCTCCATATAGGTGCCTCTCCCAATGCTCCACCATGTAGTAGTAGAGGCTGGCTCTTGCATGAGAGCCCACTTCTCCACTTTTTCCTTGCCTCTCTTTCCTCCACATATGCAAAAATGCCATGTAAAGCGCACTATTGTACTTACTTGCTCCTACGGGTGCTTAAGCTTGCCACATAGGCATAAAGTCTGATGTGGCAAGTTAATCAAGAAGAGAGAGTCTAGTTTGGTGACCCAAGGAAGAAACGGTGCTAAGCGCTTGTACCTAGGTGAAAAGACAATTTTGAGTCTATAGCTAATTAAATGAAGCAAACTTAGCAACACCATTTCATTGGAAGAGGTCACTCCTTGGCAAATGCAATAAATACTAGTACTCCCTGTGTCCCATTATATAAGAACGTTTTTGACACTACACTAGTGTCAAAAACGTTCTTATATTATGGGACGGAGGGAGTACGAAGAAAGAGATAGAGAGGAGAAAAAAATACACTTATAGCCAACCTTGTTTTAGTATGAGTGACTAAGTGATGACTATGTATGACATGCCAACATCAGATAGCCTAACGCACCGTGTTAAATCTCCAAGGGCGCGACAGCGCGAGCGATGCGACGGTCGTGGTAGGCGCGACCATGATATGGGCTGCTGGCAGCCCTTGGATCTGAGATCAAATGGTCGCATGCTAAGTTGCTGAAAATTTTAAGAATAACCCTCCAGGATAGGATATTCACCCATAGGTCTAGAATCACGCCATGCAACTGTTCGATCTCAGATCCAAGGGCTCTCGGAAGCCCGTATCATGGGAGAATGGAAAGCCACTACCCTGTCGTTCGCATGCTGGCAGTTCGCTCCTACTCGTCCCCGCACGTCCTTTAATACTATGGCGGTTCGCTCCTAGTCGTCCTGTCCATTCACATTACAGTAGTTCCACTAATCCTAACCCTCCTCCCAAATCCATGGCGTCCCAAATCTCCCCAATCAGCGGTGAGTACAAGGTTAGAACCATCACCGGCAATGAGTTCGACGTCATCTACACCCGTACTTCCGCGACGGTGAAAGGATGCCTTTCTCTCTTCAGATGCATGTTCGAAAACTCACATGATGAGTGGGTCGTTGGGCTAGATGTTGATTACACCATAGTCGTGGGACGAGAGAAGGATCTAAAGGACGAAGAGAGGAAGAAGCCCGCCGTGATCCAGGTTTGCGTACATAACGTTTGCTTGGTCTACCACATATGCCATGCCGACGTTGAGTGCTAGGATTTTAAGAACTTCCTCGAGGAAAAAACAATCAAATTTGTTACTGTAGACTTTAAGAACGACAAAGAGGTCTTGCGTCGGATAGGCCTCATTGTAGGAAACCCCTTCGACCTCCAGAAGAATCGGCTGGTGCCCTCTCGTCAGCCTTCAATGCTGACCCTGGCAGGAGCCATGGTTCATCCTTCATACGGTAAACTGGAGAAACCTCCATACACGTTTCATCTTCATGCATGGCAGCGGAATGTACTAGATATAGACCACATCCAGTACGCTGCAATGGATGACTACCTTTGTTTCAATATCTACAAGGGTTGGATGAAGAGCAACAACCAAGTTGGCAGTTCAAGCAAAGAAGTATCGGCCAAGAGGAAGAGGGACAAGGACGAAGTCGAGGACGTGGACGAGGACTCCGAGTAAGGTGGCAGTGTCGTTGCTCATGGTGGTTCTAAACTTCTAATGCAGTGTCTACCCGATTAGTTGCATAGTTTAATTTCAGGTGTGCTTAATTTAATTTGAGGGGTGTGTTGTGCTGAGCCCCCATCAGAACTATGTTATGTTTCTTCTCGTTACTTTAACTCTTCAGTATGTACATACTAGTACTAGTATTTCTTTAATAGAATTTAGCACCCCAATTAAGCACGTACTAGCTTTTTTAATAGTACTATATGCATAATTTGGCGACGAGCGCTCTCTATATGTACCACCTTTTTTTAAAATTTCAATTTTTGCTCCATGGTGCAATCCATCGATAGTGGAGTACTACTGTACAAAAGTATACATTTTTTAAAAGGCTAGCGTACTATTCATCACACACACACACACATATATATATATAGCCAGTTAAATTCTCAACCTAGAACAACGTGCATGCCATGTAGTAAACCGATCCGGAGGAAGTATAGTAAAAATGAGGTGATTTTACCGAGCGACTGGCGGGGGAGCATGGCCTGTCATGCGATCCCACGTGTCATGATGTACCAAGGCGATGCGAGTGTCCCTCTTGAGGCAGAAGCAATACTAGTACATGGTTTGAGATGATGTCGAACCGAAGTGTGAAATAATGGTTGCTTCGTCTGTCTGGGAAGGTGCGGCATTGTGATTTGACGTATCATTGATCATTACTACTACTGGGCCGGTACGAGTGGGGTGCGCCCCCCTGCTGTTCTGCACTGTTATTTGGTGCTTGACACGTCGACCCGGTTGATATATGTCCCACATGTCGGCGACAGGAAGTACAGAATTCATGAAAGGGAGCGTCGACGGAGGAGTATACTACAGAATTCATGAAAGGGAGCGACTTAGTTTTGGAAAAATCTGTTTCTATGGGTACGTACCCACTAGGGTTTATAGGGCTCATCTAAAAAACATTCGTTTTTCCATTTGATAAGTCCCAATTCTACTATACTAGTAGTAGTAACATTACATGTTGGATTTCGAGGTGCGTTAGATCACCCAATGCAAGCAGTGTCAAGAGGAAACTAACCAATGCATGTACAAGTTCATGGAAATTTAGTGGTCATTCATGCATTCGTTCTAATTAATGCCTCGGTAAACATAACTTCTTGAGAAAAACGAGCGTACTGTGCAAACTACGAAATTAATTCGACCACTCACCGTCTATCTTGGTTGGAGAGATTTTGAAATTGAGCCATAAACTGGAAAGGCTTGATTACTATTTGTGGCCTTGTATAGATGCAAAATGTATTTTTTTTATAATGGCCTTCTATAAGTAAATGGAGGGAGTAGTACGGGACGAGGAGTAAACGAAGGGAGTAGTAATATTTTCTCCTCGTGCTGCGAGCCACCACGCGCGTGGGCGAGGGAGCGGGCGTAAAGGCGTACAGTAGTAGTAAGCTTCACCTCAACCTGCGAGACACCACGCCCGTGGGCGGGGGAGACGGTGTACTAAGCAAGTTTCTCCTCGTTCTGTGAGTTGACGGGGCACATCAAAAGTACTCCAGTGTATAGAGCCTTGCCTCTAAGGTAGGCCCCACATGGTTTGCCTCTTTTTTTAATCTAACATAACGCGTCAAGTCGCAATTTGTTTGTTCACCGTGGTAGACGATCCTCCCTCCACCAAGTGGACAACCAGTACACGTGCCAAATTACCACGTGGGCTGCCTTTTTCATACAGAAATGAGCTCCACCGTGTACCCGCGCAGGTGTGGTTGGGAAAGAGACGGGAGTACGTGCGCCGTGCGTGCACCTCTTCTCTTCGTGTACGTCCCCCACCTACGTGGGTGTGTGTGAGAGAGATACAAACCTAGACATAATGCGCCGTCCATCCCCATGCCTCCGCTCAGTCCGACCACCAGTCACCACCACGGCACCACGCCCCACTCCTCCTCACCTTATCTCTCATATTTCTCCCTCCATTTTTATATACAAGGGGCCGCTATCAAAATTACAATTTGCAGATATACAAGGCCACTAACACTAATTGATGCAATATTAATGGTGTTTGCCTCGTGGTACTAGCAAAGGAGGACATTAATTATCCCTTGCATGCATGCGGGAGTTTGTAAAAAAATGCATCTTGATGTTCCGTGCAATGCACGGGCATCTTGCTAGTCCATGAAAACAACACATGGAAAAATTCCACGGCGAACGAGAGATTTGAATCAGTTGGGAGTGGTTGTTTGGATCTTGCCCGGGGTAGCCAAAATATTGGCGACTCTTTTGTCCACCGGTGCCTTTGCCACCGATGAACGAGGAATGGCTCGGGTGCTCATGCTGTCATGCATCCTCCAGCGCGCACGTTGGAGACGAGCTCGCATGAGCTATGTTTTTTTGTCCCACAACGCCGCTCGAGCCGCCCGCAGACCGACTGGCGACCCGCAAATTACACCATCCAACCGTAGCCGCACACATTATGACAGCAACTCAACCAACCGGACGAAATTCACGCAAACACGTAGACAAACTGATATTTCATATAAACAACAACGGAAATCATATAAAATACCGAATTTTCACACAAACATGACGGATTTCATTACATCCAAATGAACTACGCGGTGCTAGTTCTGGATAGCAGAGGTATATAATACCTGGCCTAAATGGTCGCCCGTCGATCGATTTGTGTTCCTCATGTCTGGTAGCACAATCACCAGACTGCCGGGAGCCCCGAAGATATATGCTTCAGCGCAAAGGACGGCTCGCTTCCCCACTTCCCAACTGATATCATTGGCTGGTGCCGAAGATGATGGTGGCCAGCACCGGTTCGAGTTCATCACCGGCCACTACTTCGCCATGGCCGGCACCGGCTCGAGTTCATCCTAACATTCCCCTCTTCCGTGGAGCCCATGCGGGGTCGACGAAGGTCCTCGCAAGAAAAGGATCTGGCAAGACACCTGCTGTGTATGCCGGCGTCGCCTCCGCGGTGGCCTTCATGGGACCCAAGCGGCGGCGGCCTCCCGTGTTCTACTTCTCCTCGATGATGGCAGCGGACGTGGAGGCGTTGGCCACTGACTCGTCGCTCTCCGTGCACCCGGCTTCTGTCGCTGCTTGCATGGCGCGGCCGCCGGCATGGGAGTCTCGGCCACAGAAATGGGAGACGTGGTACGAGGCGGCGGCGTGGACGGCAGGAACGACGCCCGTGCGTCGCTCCTCGTCGAGCTGGCCTGGAGCGGTGAGTTGCTAAACCGCGCGCCGGCTTGGGGCGGCAACTGGCTCCATCGGGCTAGGGGAGGGAGGTGGATCAGCGAGCTGCATAGCTCATATCCGGCGGGCTACCCAGCCGGCTTGGATGCGGAATAACTACTCTTCGTAAGCCATTGTAAGAGTGGACAAAATGGTGGAGGAGATAGGGGAGCGGCGGAGGCGTGTGATTCTTGGCCAGCGTTTGGCCTCGTTTAAATAGGAGATTAAATAGACGGCGGACGGGAGGAGCTCGGCCAGTGTTGCATTTAACACCGGCCCGGTCATGAACAGACGTGTGTCCAGAGTGGGTTTCTCGGCTTCCACACGGGCGGGTTTCATGGAGGCGTTTGAATGCGGCACAGAGGCGTGTTCAACCGGGCGTGCCGCGAGTGGCGCCCTCGACTCTGACCTAGGACATCGTGCCGTTCTCCCACTGACGTGTGGGCTCTTTGGGTGCATGGCCTGCATGTCAGTGACCCAACGCAGGTAGCGCACAGCAGAGGAACCTTTGGTGGGCTAGGGCGGTCAGAAGCGGGCATTTCATAAACCGATGATTGTTCATTGAGTGTGACATCATCTTTTTCATGTAGTTAAGCCTACTATGTTGATAGCCCATTCGATACATTGTGATTCATAAAGACTGATTCAAACATCAATGTTCTGCTTATCACAGATAAGATTGATTAATACCCGTAACAATCCATGTCCTTAACAAAGGGTGCATGCACGTATAGGTTGAGCATGTGTCTTGCGTCGTGTGCTGTGTGCATGCAAGCGTGTGAGTGTTGCGTGCGTGCAAGGGTGCGTTTCAGTGTTGCATGCATGGGTGCATACGTGCGTGTGTTCGTGAGTGCATGTGTACGTGTCAGTGTTGCACGCCAGCATGTGTGCGTGTGTATGTTATGTGTACGTGTCAGTGTTGCATGCCTACATGCGTGCGTGTCTTGTGTGTGTGCATGTGTACGTGTGGGGTGAGGCTACACGTCAGTCGACTGACTTTTTCATCTCTGGTCATTAGATTTTCCAGCCATTGGATACGAAATCAAGGGCCTCCAGTTTATCATCAAACTCCATCCCCCCCCTGAGCCGCCAGCCACCACCGGCCGAACCGCCCGCCCCCGCCGCCCACGGCCGGCCCGCCCTCCCCGAAATCACTCCC
>NC_041389.1:557523249-557707295 GCF_002162155.2 Triticum dicoccoides
AGCTTTTTCTCCGGGGATCCCCACCCCACCGCCCAACGAACGCCCCCCCAACCGCCGGTGACTGCCAACCAGAGGTCTCACGACTTCGAATACCCACCGACCACTAGTTTATTACCATTTCTGTCCTTCATATACGCGCTGAAGGGTGGGCCCTATGGTAATGTGCGCTGCTGAATGTGGACCATTTGACTGGTCAATTGATCGTGTTATCAACAAATTACGGAGCTGTATGGTGAGCCAGTGACCGTATGATCACCCTAAAATGTACTCTTATTTTATTAACACAGTACAGACTCAAACTACCATTTCTTTCTTTCATATACGGGCTGACAGGTGGGCCCCACGGTTACGCGCCCCGATGGTGCAACACTAGTTGTGCCGTTTGACTAGTCAATTGATTGTGTCATCAACAAAATACGGAGTTGTAAGGGTGAGCCAGTGACAGTATAATCATGACATGTATTTGTTTAACATGGTACAGACGCAAGGGCTCAAATATACGCACAAGCACTCACCGCTATAAGCGCACACACGCAAACCCTACCCCTATGAGCACCTTCGAGAGAGTGGGCCAGCATATATGATCTTGAGATTTTACGAAGTCACCATAGGTGCCTCGTAGTTGAGTGGAACGTCTCCTCCCACTGAACGTACATTGCCAGAAAATACTGAAATTAACACAAGATAAATGCGAGCATCGGGACTTTAACCTTGGTGGGCTCGAGAAACCACTGTCCTCTAACCATCCAACCACATGTTGGTTAGCACGACAAAATGTATGTGGTGGCCGTGATGAGATTATTCTGAAGTCTGGTGACCATATCGTGCTTTTGCTTCAAATACAATGACCGTAAGTGTCATCAACAAAATATGGAGCACGCATCAAATGCAAAGTCCGTCAGTGTCATCAACAAAATATGGAGACGTATCGTGAGCTAGATACCGTTGTACTATTGTATATGCTTATTTTCTTAGTGGCCGATTGTGTGTGTTGTGTGGTGGGCACATCATTTCTAGTTGTGGTGGGTCAACATGAAGACTCATGGGTCGGTTCCATCCTGCGCCACATATAGGTTGGACCGAGACGTGTTATACGGAGACCCATGTGGAGGACTGGGCGTACATCACGAAGCTACCAGAGTCGCGGAGTACTCTATCCCCACTGGTGATAAGCCGACTGTATATGATTTGTAACCCTAGGCCCTTAGTATGTTATACAAGCTTGCGGGCTAGTTCGTCGATAGTATACACACACGCACAATGCCTGGTATTCATGTGTACTTTATACACACCCCTATCACTAATATACAGTACCAGGAGTAGGCTCTTTCTTCAACTACAAGGGTCCGATCCGAACTAGGGTAAATCTTTGCCTCGTATTACCATCCAACCTAACAGCCAGGGATATCCTACCGAATGATATGATGAAATCATATCTGCCAACTACTATTAGAGAGGTGTGTCGGGGGGGCAATGTGTGCGAGAGAGGCCTAAGGATAATGTGCGTGCGTGAGACACGTAGACACATATATGTGCGTATAGAGGGCTAGTAGAGACCGTGCATGTGTATATATGCATGTGAGAGAAATTGTGTTTTTCAATTGAGATTAGTGAAAAGAGTGGTACATAGTAGTCAGAAAGAGAGAGAGAGAAACAGAGAGAGCATGTGCGTGAGACACCCCGACACCCTGAGAGAGATTGTGAGCATGTGTGAAAGAGAAATGCTGATGCATATAAAGTGTGTGCACTTATGCATTAGATAGAGAGATATATAACGCGTTTGTGAGAATGGTGAGGGAGTCCTAGATTAGGGGGTATCCGGATAGCCGGACTATATACATCGTCCGAACTATAGAAGCGTCAAGATACAAGACTCAAGACTTCGGCTCGTGTCCGGATGGGACTCTCCTTTGCGTGGAAGACAAGCTTGGCGATCCGGATATTATGTTTCCTTCCTTGTAACCGACTCCATGTAAACCCTAGCTCTCTGGTGTCTATATAAACCGGAGAGCATGGTCCTTAGAAGGCTGATCACAATTACAATCATACCATCATAGGCTAGCTCTTAGGGTTTAGCCTCTACGATCTCGTGGTAGATCTACTCTTGTACTACTCATATCTTCAATATTAATCAAGTGGGAAGTAGGGTTTTACCTCCATCGAGAGGGCCCGAACCTGGGTAAACATTGTGTCCCTTGCTTCCTGTTACCATCAGCCTAAGACGCACAGATAGGGACCCCCTACCCGAGATCCGCCGGTTTTGACACCGACATTGGTACTTTCATTGAGAGTTCCTCTGTGTCGTCGCTGCAAAGGCTTGATGGCTCGTATCGTTGTCAAGGACGACATCACCTCTGGGAGAGCGCTGGTTATAGGCCAGACCCTCCGGCTTGGCGGCTTCATTATGACCGCCCCATCGGCTGTCGTGCCGACGATGGCCTCTCGGGTCATCACGCATAACCTTCGCATCAATTCGGAGCTTGCCGAAAAGATGGATCCGATTGAGTTCTCCTCCCTTAATGAGCTCTTGGATCGCATCGCCGCTTTGGGAGTCACTACGGACTATGACCGGATTGGGCTTAAACCCGACCAAAGGGACATTGGATCCCCGCCGGCCACCCATAAGATAGCAGTAGTGGAGGAACCACATGTGGGTTGCCCCTCAACTTTGAGGACGAATTATGTCCAGATCATCGAACTCAGTGAGCCGAACACCCACCCAAAGGAAGACATGACCCAGGTCCCGGACATAGAATCGGGCATTGGGCCGAAGGGATTAGGTAATACACCAGATCCCGAACTATCAGGCTTGGAACTTCCCGTGCCCCCGGGCGTCAGATCGGATCAGAATCCGGATTCAGCCAACGACGCTCGCTCGGACTTAAACCGTCTCTCCCGTATCAGGCAGGAGCCCCAGGAGACGGTACACCATTACTGGGCCAGATTTCTCCTTGCTCTTAACAAGGTCAAGGACTGCCACAAGGAGGACGTAGTCTCTCTTTTCTGCAGAAACTGCACGAACAAAGGACTCCTTAATGCTATAAGTCGCTGTGACATAGAGCACTTTACGGACTTGGCAACCATAGTACAGAAGTATTGTGCGATGGAAAGCGCCTGGAAGACCCAAGCAGAATTTTGGGATAGTATGGCCCTCACCAAAACCTTTGTCCGAACTAAACGGCCGAACTCTCGTAAGTCGACCAGTTCAATTCCCAAGAAACCAAAACCCGCCCCAGGGCGTGGAACCATATTGGAAGAATGGCTCAACGGGCCATGTAAGCTTCACAGCACTCCGGATGCAACACCGACCCATAGCCTTAGAGCATGTTGGATACTCCGGCAGGTAGCTAAGAGTGGTGAGGATCTCCTCGAGAGCCATAAAGCAGAACCACATCCCGCCAAGGAACACAATACGGTACTAACAGTCTTCGAGACCTTCTCCTCGAACAATAGGTGCAAGCGAGCTCATCGAAGCTCTGCTGAAATCTGCCATGTGGCAAAAATAAATCTGTGGAACGACACTGCTATAACTTTCAATGCCAGTGACGAACCCCAATTCCAATCCGTCCGGGCGCCGGCCACTCTGGTCCTCAGCCCAATAGTGGACGGCTTTTGGCTCACTAAAGTACTCATGGACGGCGGAAGTGGATTAACCTAATCTACGAAGAAACACTCAAGAAGATGGAAATTGACAAAAGCTGCATTGAACAAAGCGGCACAACCTTCAAGGGGGATTATCCCTAGTCGGGAGGCACGGTGTGCGGGAAAAATCACACTCAATGTGGTATTCGACACCCCAGAAAATTACAGGTCCGAAGAAATCACCTTCCAAGTGGCTCCTTTCAACAGCGGATACCACGCCCTTCTAGGGTGGGACACGTTCGCAAGCTTTCAAGCCATACCCCATTACGGGTATATGAAGCTCAAAATGGCCGGACCCAACGGAATCATCACTCTAGCTAGTGATCCGACGTCGCACTCCGCACCGAAAACAAAACCGCAGCACTAGCCTTGGAAGCACTATCCGAAGCCCTAGCGGCAGAAGAATTAACAACGTGCGCGCCACCGTGGACAGGGACGACGTGATACTCGACAAGCAACCCAAGTCCACCTCATTTAAATCCGCAGACGAGATAGTCAAATTCCAAGTCCACCCAACGGACCCCACAAAGACAGCTTCCATCGGGACACAGTTGAACCCCGCTAAGGACGCTGCACTGCGCGACTTCTTACGTGAGAATTGGGATATCTTTGTCTGGCACCCATCGGACATGCCGGGCATCCCACGCGAATTGGCCAAACACAGCCTTAACATACTAAAGGGATACAAACCTGTAAAACAGACCCTAAGGCGATTTTCGGAGCCCAAATGGCAAGCCATGGGGGAGGAGCTAGACAAGCTACTTGAGGCCGGATTCATCAGAGATATCAAACATCCGGATTGGCTGGCGAACTTGGTAAATCCTGATACCCACACTATCAAAAAATAGCATACGCAGTCTTCATGTCATCCCGAAATCTGCGACACTACTTTCAAGAGTGTTTGATTACGGTGACCTCTGAAGTACCACTAAAAAATATAATAAATAACCGCGATGCCACGGGCCGGATTGCCAAATGGGCCATTGAGCTCCTTCTGTTCGACATAACATACAAGCCTCGGCGGGTTATCAAGTCGCAAGTATTAGCTGACTTCGTCGCCGAATGGATGGAAGCCGAACTCCCTAAAGAGTACGGCGCGTACTCTAACTGGATCATGCACTTTGACGGCTCTAAAATGTTGCCCGGATTGGGAGCAGTCGTAGTTCTGACCTCTCCCACCGGAGACACGATCCAATACATCCTCCAAATATTATACACAGACTCCAACAATGCAGCCGAATATGAGGCTCTGTTGCACGGTCTTCGGATGGCAATCTCTATGGGCATTCAACGCCTAGAAGTGCGCGGGGGTTCAAACCTCGCAATATCACAAATAAATGGAGACTTTGATGCCAAGGATCCAAAAATGGCGGCCTATCGCAATGTCATCCTTAAAATGTCAGCTCGATTCGAGGGGCTCGAATTCCACCATGTGGCTCGAGAAAACAATCAAGCGGCAGACGTCCTTCCCCGCATCGGCGCTAAATGCGACCCTGTCCCACCTAACATATTCCTGGAAAGGCTGTTCAAGCCATCTGTGGTATGGGAAGGGGAGTCCGGCAATACCAGCACGGATCCGAATACATCCCCAGATTCCGAACTGTTAGATATAATCGGAGGCTCCACCACCGAAATAACATCATCAGCCCACGAAATAATGGCTGTTATCGCCCCGTGGACTGAGCCTTTCTTGGCCTACCTAAATAGGCAGGAGCTCCCCGAAGACCAAAATGAAGCACGCTGCATCGTTCGGTGTTCTAAAGCTTACAAGGTCCATGAAGGGGAACTCTATAAGAAAAGTGTCACCGGAGTGCTCCAAAGGTGCATCTCCGAAGAGGAAGGACGGCAGCTCTTGGCTGAAATCCATGCGGGACTGGGCGGGCACCACGCCGTGGCTCGCACACTAGTCAGCAAGGCCTTCCGTACAGGTTTCTATTGGCTGACGGCCCGAGCAGACGCATAGGACCTTATCCAACACTACGTCGGTTGCCAGCTCTTTGCCAATCTGAGTCATATGCCCCCCACCGCTCTCCAAACAATCCTCATAACTTGGCCCTTTGCGGTCTGGGGGCTGGATATGGCTGGACCCCTTAAAGGGGGGAGCCAAAAGAAAAAATACTTATTGGTCATGGTAGATAAGTTCACCAAATGGATAGAAGCCAAACCAGTGAAAACGGCCGAATCCGAACTAGTGATAGACTTTATATCCGGGGTCGTACACCAATACGGTGTCCCCCATAGCATCATCACGATAATGGCTCAAATTTTATAGCCGATGAAGTGAAAGCTTGGTGCGGCAAAATGGGCATTAAGCTCGACTATGCTTCCGTCTACCATCCTCAAACAAATGGTCAGGTCGAACGGGCAAATGTTCTCATCATGAGCGGCATCAAACCCAGACTAGTGCGATCCTTGACAGAGTCGGATACTCATTGGGTCAAGGAGCTCAACTCCGTACTCTGGGGGTTGCAGACCACGCCGAGTCGCACCACCGGATATACACCATTTTTTATGGTGTACAGTGCGGAAGCAGTACTACCTTGCGACATAATACATGATTTGCCACGCGTACGCATGTACGAAGAGAAGGAATCCGAGTTAGATCGGCACGATAATTTGGATGCCCTGGAGGAGGAGCGCAATGTCGCTAAGGCCTGTTCCGCATTCTATCAGCAACAGGCTCGACGATACCAAAGCAGAGAAGTGCGGGCCAAAACTTATAATATTGGCGAACTCATTCTACGCTTACCGGAGAAGAAGAAGGACAAGCTCAAACCCAAGTGGGAAGGCCCCTTCATCATCGACAAAGTTCTCACTGGAGGAGCGTACCGCTTATGTAATGTGTCTGATAACAGACTCGAGCCAAACCCATGGAACGCGGCTAGACTCCGGAGATTCTACGCCTAGCGCCGAACTCAGTGTTCGTCTCCTTCACCCTCCTTTTTCAATTATGCTCCCTCCCTTTTCCTTTCTCGCTCTTTTTCTTTTCACACAAAGTTTTTAATACAGTGCGGATTTCCGGATTACTCTGGCTACACTATGTGTGCAAGTAATACCTGGGGGCTTCCTATACGGAAGCTAAACATAACTTACTCTAAATGGCTTTTTGCCCATCATACATGTATTTTCCATGTGTGTCTTTTATTCACCATTATATGCATCGATATGACTTAAGACGTGGCCAAGCTGGGTTGCCTGGCTCCTGTGTTTATGCCCTACGTTCCCGTTAATTCGGCTAGGGCATAAGGGGAGCACCTCTGTGATTGTTACTGCCGGTTGAGCCGGATGTGTACCTCAGACTGGGTGAAGCCGAAAGCTAGTTTCCTTAAGAGAATATTCGGTCCGTGAACAAAAGATGTCTTCATTTATTATAACATTAATCCCTAGAAGTTTTGTATCCTGCACTTTGGTTCACAGTCCGGACATGTGCCTTGACACATGCTTACCCAGGGAAAGGAACCCTTAACGGAACTATTCTCCCTGGAAGATGTTTCTTACTATCAATGTAAAATAACATAACTAGTTGGGTACTTGTCTGTTCAAGCACTTATGACACCTACGCCTAGTTTCCATGCATACTCCGGTTTTGTATAACCGAGCGGGTATTCGAACACAACCAGGACTTTAGGATCCGGGGGCTGAAGCTAAAATCTCTGCCATGACAAATGATTTTAATCCGGCTAGGGGCTACTTATGTCCATCGAATTACACAGTCATTTGGACTGACTATATTCATCCTCTATACTATCCAACAGGCTATCTAGCTTACAATCCTGTTGAGAATACTTTGCGTCTAACGCCACCTGGTCATATACCAGACTCACGGGAATTTCTTGCCCATCTGGCCCGGCTGGTCCAACTTCAGCCATATGGTTTGGGTCTAGCTTGGTGTAGCGAGTCTTCACCATAGCCCATGCTTCTCTTGCACCTTGCCGGCAGGCTGATATCTTCCACAAACGGAAGTGCCGCCGTGCTCCTTGAAGCATGTCCACAAGCCCCCCCCCCCATGCCATTTGGCGGGGAGCTTGATGGCCACAGAGACTGCACAATGCCCTGCATCACCTGCCGAGCTCACTCGTGCATTTGTGAGAAGTCCTGCAGTAAGTCACCTACAGATGCGGCCTCAGGGCGACCCGTTAGCATTCCTACAAACACAACTTTTTTCAATATACTTCCTCGCCGAACTATACTATAGTTCGTCTAGGCACTTACCATAAATGCCGCGGCGAAGCCTTTTGTTCTCCTTTACAGAGTCTGCCAGCTGCGCACGGACGTCTTTCAATTCCACATCCAGCTGAATATTGGCATCTTGGAGAGCATTCTTCTCCTGCTTGACTTGCGTAAGAATGCACTCGCCGGCCTTTAATTGCCTCTGGAGATGCGACTCGTCATCCCTCCCGCCCTCTGGATTTACTCCGGGGTTGTCTATAGAACTTTCTGTTAAATTTGTCCTACCAGCCAGTTGCTAACTGTTGCATTTTCATATAATTGAGATAAATGTTACCATATGAGGCCTTCCGGGATTCCTCTAGCTGGGCAACTGTGGCCCTCAGTTGGGTATTGCACTCCTCTAGCTCCCGAGACAATTGCTCATTCTTATCTACAAGAACCTGCGCATAAATCAATACTTAAAACTGTTGTTTCAACCGTTTCAAGTCTCAGGAGCTACTACTATACATGCTCATCAAATTTTCTTACCCGTATATCTTTGGTATACTGGACTGTCTCCCGGGCGAGTCCGCTCTGAGCAGCTCGGATGTATGAGTCTCCCGAATTGAAAGCATTAAATGCCTCTTTGGAAAAGATGTTGTGGCGAAGCACGGCCCGTCGATGCTGGTGATTCATGGCACTCTCTACTTCCGAATTTGTGGCAGAGAGCATATATGCGTCCTTTGTCGGAGGACTATGCGGCGTCGGCCCTACGTCCGCCTCCTCTCTCGAAGTTGGTCCTGGAGCCCGACTGGTGGAGGTGTGGTTGGCAGAATCCCCGGATATAGTCCGGATTCTCCTTCTCCTACCATGATGTTAAGGGCGCTGTCATGCTTCAAATAAACAATAATTATGAGACATGTTGTTTTCTTACCTCTGTAGAGGCGTGTCGTCTCTAATCGCCTTCCTCTTGAGCCTACCCAATCCGGACGCCTGTGGCTGATGGGTCCCTAGGGGCTCGGCCCTGTGCTCCGAACGTCGCTTCTGAAAAAGCACGACGTATTAGGGATAAGGTGTGACATCAGGAAAGAATCCTCTACGGAGGATCGAGTCTTTGTCTTAGCTTACACGCGATGAAGGTAACAGTCCAGGATAATCAGCGGTGATAGCCACTGGGGCACCGTCGCGGCTCGCCCGATAAAATATCCCGTTGACAAGCTCCACGGCCGTGTCTGGGTCTTCTTCGAGTCCTGGATCCAGGGCCCTTTCGGGGTCCTCTGGCTGCGGGGAAGGGCTGGAGATTCCTTCCACGGCCCTCTTCAGTCCCTGCTCAGAAATATCGATGTAGGTAACTTTAGCGAAGAACGCCACAGTAAGTGAAGCAATAAAATAAATGACGACTTACCCAGTTTGGGGGATTGTACATGGAGAATCCGTCCCGCAGTTTGATATGGAGGAAGTCTTCCTCTTTTCGTTTGTATAGGTCGGACAGTATCCTTGCCAGAGCGGTGGGGGAGTCTGGACCCTTACGCCACAGCGGGTGGCATCGTCCGTCCCGTTGTAGTGCCACATGGGATTGCTCCGATATTGAAGCGGTTGCACTCCCCGCATTATGCATATTGCCATCACCTCGACTATCGTCAGTCCGGATTTGGCCAGTAACTTTATCCTGCTCATCAGGAAATGTACTTCCCTGGAATCCTCTTCTTGGGGGCCTCGGGGGCGCCAGCTTAGATGTGCCCTCGGTTGGGTGTTACTGAACTTGGGTAGTCTTGTCCGGACTAGATCCGGAAGGGGAGCGTCGTCAATATAAAACCACTCTGAAGCCCAGTTGTCTGGTGCCTTCTTGGGAATACCGGATAGGTATCCGGTCTCAGCGATACGCCATACTTCGGCCTCGCCCACTTGACATAGGGATTCTCCCTGGTTGCGGGGGACAAGGCAGAACAGCTTCTTCCACAATCCGAAATGAGCCTCGCAGCCTAGAAACAGCTCACAAAGGGCGACATACCCTGCTATATGTAGTATGGAGGCTGGGGTAAAGTTGTGCAACTGGAGGCCGTAGAACTCTAGAAGACCATGAAGAAATGGATGAATAGGAAACCCTACGCCCCTTAACAGATGCGGAATTAAGCATATTCGCTCCTCTGGAGTCGGATTGGGGGATCTCTCTGCTTGTTCTCCTCCGTTATAGGTGGCCACTCCGGTTCAGACGGGGACCATGAACGTCGGTGGGAGGAGCCCTTGGGTTTCTAACTTTACCAAACGGCTATGGCAAACTGAACACTCTCCCCAGTCCCCCGGCTTGGGGCAAGGGGAGCGAGTAGAAGAGCTGCGACGACCGGCCATGTTGGAATGGTTTTTTCTGGGTGCTCTGTTGGATGCTTGCTCGAGGAGGGAGAGTGAGGTTTGGATCTGGGAATCCCCATCTCTTCAAATAGACGGCTAGCCCGAAGGACCGAGGGTGGCAAATGCAAAAATGCCTTGACTCCTCGCATTCGCTCGACACGTGGAAATGGTCATTATTGAAACACTGAAGCCGAGGAGTACAACATTTATGAAGATGCCGGACACTGTTCGTCATGATGGGAACATTGGAGTATACGGAGGAGGAACCCACCTTGCAATGCCGAATACAAGACTGCGCGCCAGAATCATCGTCATTGAAGCCTGGTTCAAGGGCTACTACGGGAGTCCTGGATTATGGGGTATCCGGACAGCCGGACTATATACATCGTCCGAACTATAGAAGCGTCAAGATACAAGACTCAAGACTTCGGCTCGTGTACGGATGGGACTCTCCTTTGCGTGGAAGACAAGCTTGGCGATCCGGATATTATGTTTCCTTCCTTGTAACCAACTCCATGTAAACCCTAGCTCTCCGGTGTCTATATAAACAGGAGAGCATGGTCCTTAGAAGGCCGATCACAATTACAATCATACCATCATAGACTAGCTCTTAGGGTTTAGCCTCTACGATCTCGTGGTAGATCTACTCTTGTACTACTCATATCTTCAATATTAATCAAGCAGGAAGTAGGGATTTACCTCCATTGAGAGGGCCCGAACCTAGGTAAACGTTGTGTCCCTTTCTTACTGTTACCATCAGCCTAAGACGCACAGATCGGGACCCCCTACCCGAGATCCGTCGGTTTTGACACCGACAAACGGGGCGAGGCATAGTGCATCTACGTGTAAAATGCAGTTCTACACATTAAATTAAAATATAAATGGCATTATTATATTTGGATGAGATCATGAATCTTGCAAATTTGCGTATGGACGAAAATCGGTCTATCAGACACACATACTCTATTGAATTCTAGCATGTGCATGTGTTTATTTCATATTATCCATCCATAGAGTGAGAGCGGTTTGAAATACAGGCAATGGATGCTTTTGCAATTCATATATAAACATTAATTAGTGCACTCCATGTTGTTAGTGTGAAGCACTTTATACATTTGTCACTTGCATGGATACATTCCAAATTGCTAGCTGCGAAATAAAATACATGTCGAATTCAACATAAAGGGGGTTTCGAAGATTCGAATTCATAGGAAGTGCATTCATCTATTTGAACCCGAGATAATGGCATTTGTAAATCAGATGTAAAAGGGGGCATCAATCTTTGTTGTGAGTTTGAACATGCTATATATATTCATACGCGTATCTAACTTTTTTTGCAACCAAGGAGATTATACCTGGAACCATGCATGAACTGAGGTAAGTTGCATATTTTTTAATATATACTCGTGTACAATGTATATTAAAATGTACCCCCTCCATTCCAAAATAATCATAGCTTTAGGATTTTCAAGAGTAAAGATTTGTGAAGTTTGACAAATCCTGAAAGTTCAATTCAAGAGAACCGAAAACGTTAGTGCTTCTGCTCCCAATATTGAACGAAGCGCCAAATAGGCCTCTGGTCACCCGAAACCGCGCGAGACTAATGCTTTGGTGGTAGGAAATTACTGTCCTGACTCTGCCCTGTGTAGCCTATCAACCCGATGTCCAAAATTCTAAACCGGGGTAGGTTTGTAACTTCACCAAGACGCCAGTCTCAACCGCCTCCGAGAAGCATTCATACGTTGTGGGCGCCTAAAAACCCATGCGCTCGGCCGAAATCTATCCCGCCCACATTTGGGACACCTGACATGACTGTCCTACCCCCAACCCGCAATATGTCCGAAATTTTAGATGGGGCCAAAGTTTGTAACTTTCCCCAAATTTTAAACAAGCGCATCTCAAACCGAAACATTGTTCCCCCTTAGTTCCCCGCCTCCCTCTGTTTCCCCATTCATACTCCGTGGGCGCGAAAACGCCCTCTCCACCAGCCGCGAAACCCGAGCCTCCTCCGTCCTCCACCCCATAGCGGCCAATCTACCGCCGTCCTCCTCCATCACGCCAGAGTCGGTACCCCGACGTCGTCGTCCAACGCAACCGTAACCGCAACGCCCTCAAGGGACTTAGCAGCTGAAGCCGAGGCAGAGCTGCCTCCACGACGCCGACGCCAATGTGCGTCGTACCAGAACCACTCCGACCACGCTGTCCTACGCCTCACTACTGCAGCTCCACTGTCACAACCATCCACCGCAACGAAGCTGTTCCCGCTACACCGTCATTCGCCGCCTCGGATCTGCTTCCCCGCCGCCGACAGACGGCCACCGCACCACACTCAACAACTTGGCCATGGGTTCGTCCAAGGCTGCACCGTCCTCCACAACTTCTGGTTTCCGGCGAACAACAAGATCGTAGGAAAAATAGAAGGAGGACACAGCACTGCCAGCAGAAAGAGGTACTCATCTTCCCTTATTCATGCAAATCTTACGTCTCCACTCACACCGTATTCATCCCACGAAAGAAACTAGTTGAGCGCTTCTTACTGCATCTTCTTCGTGATACTAAATGCACAAGGTTTCCTCCCTTTTACTATTTCACCTTTGCTAGAGGTCGGTAGCCTGCCTGGATTTCAATTCAGGGTCAATCGAACCGTAATTAAAAGAAGCAGCACCCGCTTAGGCGCGCGGAGCACCTAGTCTGCCTGTTCCCCGGGGAAGCGGCGCATCAGTGTCTATCATAGGGGTGTGGGGCGCAGGAGCTGCTTGCGCCCTATCTGGAGGTCGGTGGGGCTTGAATGGATGGGGGAGGTGCCAAGCACGGCAGAGCGGTGAGGTCGAGGGGAGGGCGCAGGCAGGGGAGGAATATTGGGCCGGTGGTCGCTGGCGTTTCGAGGAAGATCATCAACACTAACTGGCTGGAGGTAGATGAAGGCGATCTGCCCGTTCTTTGTACATCGGACGGTGCAGAAAAAATGGACTGACCTATTTGCTTTCAGTCGACTGTTATTTTCATAGAATCCTGTAGTAATTGAGTGTGCCATGCATGTTGTAGAGGTATCATATGTCTCCGTCATTTATTTCTCACCGACCTGCTATCTGCTACCTTTACACTATACTAATTGTGCACACACTTCACCCATACTCACACTATTGTTTTTTTATGCATGGGTATTTCAGACTCTGACGCAGTGTTGATGAATGTAGAAAAGAAAAGATAGAAGTCGCTCCAGTGTAATTCGAAGATAAGCACTAAGCGTTTCAGCGCTCTAATGGGTGCAGTGTCAGCAGTTGGAGACAGTAAACGTAGCTCTGCAGTTGATGATCTCAATTGCCACACACAACCATCCCAGGTGCTTGCTTTAACTTCGCGCTGTCAAATGTGGTTGCATGTTGCATATGGTGTCTAGCTTGTATTGCTTCCAATTTGGTTAAATTGCATCTTCTTACTTTACACATTATACCTTTGATAATGACATGCCTTCCTGTTTTTGATACATACTACATATGTCTATTAACCATGTTCGTACATCAAACTAATGCTCTTTTGTATGCCTCGTCAATCACTTATGATGAGACAGTCACCCGGGTGGGTTACTGTGAGACGCCCTACTCGTTTAAAGAGTGCAGTGTCATCCTCCCCACATGATTCTCAAGAAACAGCAAGGCTAAATGAAGATAGTCAACGTAGCTCTCTAGTTGATCACCGCAATTCCCCCACACCACCATCGCAGGTGTTTGCTCTTACTTGGCAGTGTGATATGTGGTTGCATGTTGCATATGGTGTCTACCTTGTAACGCTTCTAATTAGGGTAAATTGCATCTGCTTAGTTAACACATTATACCTGTGAATATGACATGTCTTCCTGTTTTTGGTACATACTACGTCTTTCTATTAACCATGTTCTTACATCAAACTACTTTTCTTGTGTATCACTCATCAATGCTCCTAATTTGTTAAATTGCATCTCCTTAGCTTGCACATTATACATGTTAATATGACACGCCTTCTTGTTTTTGGTACATACTACATCTGCCTATCAGACCATGTTCTTACATCAAACTACTGTTCGTGTGTATCCTGCGTCTATCGCTTATGATGAGACAGTCACGCGTGTGGGTTCATATGAGACGCAATACTCTTATAAAGAATGCAATTTCATCATCTCCACATGATTCTCAAGAAATAGCAAGCCTAAATGAAGATATTGAACATTGCTCTGTACCTGAAGACAGCACTTCCCCTACACCACCATCACAGGTGCTTGCTCCAACTTCGCAGTGTGATATGTGGTTGCATGTTGCATACAGTGTCTAGCTTGTAATGCTTCTAATTAGGGTAAATTGCATCTGCTTAGTTTACACACTATACATGTGAATATGACATGCCTTCCTATTTTTGGTACACACTACATCTATGTGTTAACCTTGTTCTTACATGAAACTACCTCTCTTCTATATCCTGCATCAATCACTTACGGTGAGTCACCTTTATTCATTGCATATTGCATATTATTTCTAGCCTGTTGCTATGTATTGCTTCTAATTTGGTCAAATACATTTGTTAGGGCACCCTTTTAATTTGGCAGAGTGATATTGGTTTCATCTTTCATATGGTTTCTAGCTTGCATCGATTCTAACAAGTTCAAGCACCTTGTGCTTAGTTTACACTTTATACATCATACATGTCAATATGTCACGCCGTCCTGTTTTTCATACATATTCCATCCTCCTATCATGCGGCTGCCTTACATGAAAGTAGTGTTCCTCAGTATCATGCATCAATAAGTTCTGAAGAGCAAATTTTATTCCTTTTTCTTGTGGGTTTGACTTGACAAGGCAAAATCAAGAAAGAGGAAGGAAAAGAGTAAGGAAGGCGATGATGGTGGTCCTCTGCAGCAACGTAAACGGAGCATCTGTACCGATTCTCCTTGTACTGATAGTGCATTACATGGTCCAAGTCTCCGCTCCCCTACTCCACCATCCAAGGTGCTTGCTCTAGCTTGGCAGTGTGATATCTGGTTGCATGTTGCATATGGTGTCTAGCTCGTATTGCTCCTAATTAGTGTAAACTGCATCTGCTTAGCTTACACATGATACATGTGAATATGACACGCTTTCCTATTTTTGGTACATACTATATCTGTCTATCACACCATGTTCTTACATGAAACTACTCTTCTTGTGTATCTTGCATCAGTCACTTATGATGGGACACCTTTAAGTTGGCAGTGTGATATTGGTTTGCATCTTGAATATGATTTCTAGCATGTATTGCTTCTAGTTTGATGAACGCCACCTATGACGAGACAGTTTTAACTCGGCAGAGTGATATTGATTGCACCTTCCATATGGTGTCTTGCAGTGTTTCTAATTTGTTGAAGTGCCTTCTGCTTAGTTACCACATCATAGGTGTGAATATGTCACACCATCCTATTTTTCATACATATTCCATCCTCGCATCATGTGTTTGCCTTTCATCCGAGTAGTGTTCGTCAGTATCATGCATGAATGAGTTCTGAAGAGCGAATTTTATTCCTTTTTCTTATCGGTTTGACTTCACAATGCAAAATCATTATAGCTGAAGGAAATTAGTCTGGGAGTGGATGACAGTGGTCCTTCAGAGCAACTCAAACAGGGGGTCTCTAAAGATTCTACTCCGCCATCCTCCCAACAAGATTCGCAAGACAACACAAGGCTGGACAGTCACCGTAGCTATGTAGATGATGAGCACATCTCCCCTACTCCACCATCACAGGTGCTTGCTCTAACTTGACACTATTATATGTGGTTGCATGTTGCGTATGATGTCTAGCTTGTATTGTTTCTAACTTGAATTGTATTTGCTTACTTTACACATAATGCCTGTGAATATGACACGTGTTCCTGTTTCTAGAACATACGTGTACATGATGAACACATCTCCCCTACTCCACCATCACAGGTGCTTGCTCTTACTTGGAACTGTTATACGTGGTTGCGTTTTCCGTATGATGTCTAGTTTGTATTGCTTATGATTATGTAGAATTGCATCTGCGTAGCTTACAACTTATACATGCAACGATCACTTACCCATAAGACACATTTAACTTGGGACTGTGATGTAGGTTGCATCTTGCATTGTATTCTAGCTTGTACTGCTTCTGATTTCTTGAAATGGCACTTACAACGAGACACTTTTTACCTGATAGAGTGATATTGGTTGCATGTTCATATGGTGCCTAGCTTTCATTTCTTCTAATTTTGTTGAAATGCCTTCTGCTTACTGTTTTTTCATACATATTCCATCCTCCTATCGTACGTGTGAATATGAAACGCTGTCTTTTTTGTATATATTCCATCCTCGTATCCTGCGCTTGCCTTACATCAAAGTAGTGTTCGTCTGTATCATCCATCAACCAGTTATGCAGAGCTAATTTTATTCATCTTCTTGTGGTTTTGACTTCATAAGGCAATATCAGAAAATAGGAAGGAAAAGAGTAAGTTAGGGGATGTTGGTGGTACTCCGCACCGATGCAAACAGAGACTCTCTAGATTTGCCACTGCTACTGCTAATGAAGTTGAAGTCCCAAGTCTACATGATGAGTTCATCTCCCGCACTCCACCATCGCAGGTGCTTGCTCTAAGTTGACAGTGTGATAATTGGTTTCATGTTGCATATGTTGTCTAGCCTGTATTTCTTCTATTTTGATTAAATTGCACCTGCTGAGTTTATACGTTATACATGTGCATCTATCTATCATACCATGTTCTTACATCAAAGTACTACTTTTGTGTATCCCGCATCAGTAACTCATGATTGGACGCTTTTAACATGGTAGTTTGATAGTGGTTGCATCTTGCATTGATTTCTACATTGTATTGCTTCTAATTTTTCGAATTGCCACTTATGACAAGACACTTTTAACTTGGCAGAGTAATATTGGTTGCGTCTTTCATATGGTGTCTAGCTTGCATTACTTCTATTTTCTTGAAAATCCTTCTGCTTAGTTTGCACATCGTAGCTGTGAATATGTCATGCCGTCCTGTTCTTCTTACATATTCCATCCTCATACAGTTGTCTTACATCAAAGTATTGCTTGTCTGTATCATGCATCAATGAGTTCTGAAGAGTGATTTTATTCTTTTGTGTTGTGGGTACAGCTTGACATGGCAAAGTCAAAAAAGAGCAAGGAAAATAATATAGTAGGGAGTGCTGTTACTCGTTGGGTGAAATGGAAAAGGTTCTGCCGTCAAGATTCTGCTGGTACTTATAGTGCAATAGAAGGTCCAAGTCCATCGGCTAAATCTACAAACACAGTATCACCTGCTCCACCAGCTGCAGCATCCGCTTCAACTGTACCAGCATCTCAACCAATTACTCGTTCGTTTGCTCCGGAACTGGCCAGTTCCCAAGCTGCCTTCACACCTAACACTACTTCCGAAGCACTGCTGACACAACAGGACTTGGCAAGATCAGATGAACCTCATGAGCATCAACACCAAGACAGTACCTGACCAAGTCAAGTTGCAGTTGCATGCTCCTTTATATGTACTCTCACAGTTTGATGTACACTAACACTTTCCATATTCGTTATTGAACTAGCACCACGGCGCAAGCGGAAACAAACATCAGGGATAATGTTTGACAGATTAACAAAATCTAAAGGAGGAAGAATGGAGATCCATTTTGAGGCAGGTTTAAAAAGGCCACGTGATGCTACAGAGTCAGCCAAGTTAGTATCAGAGGCAGCCGTTGCCGTTAGGTGTCATGCGCGTATCCTCCCAACGTGGATCCAGTACAGGAATGAGAAAGACAATACCCAGTTTAACACCTTCCTTGACCATTTATCCGTAAGTAATGTTATTCATCGCAATTAGTAATATTGTCTTGCTCTGTCCCATACTTTCTAGCTTCCTCCTAATAAGACTCACATTCTTTTTTCAACAGATGAGGTTCAAGTTGGATCCGAAAGATGATGCAACTAAACAAGCATGCACTCATGTTTTTTAGTCTGCTCTGTGACAATATCGGTACCACCTTAGAAAATCTCACTTTGAAGGCAAGGCTAACAATGAAATTGCCCAAACATCTCTAGTGGAATATATTACAGATGAAGACTGGACAGCCCTCGTTAAACACTGGTCTGATCCAAAGTATCAGGTAGGCTATATGTATTTGATCAGACCACATATTGAACTTGTATTTATGTATGTGCCTTACAAGTGTATCTTCTTCTAGGCTAACTGTTTGAAGAACAAAACCAACCGTTCTAAAGTGAAATTCCAACAGACAACAGGATCTCGTAGCTATATTGCACACTGCGAGGCTCTTGTAAATAGCTGCTACTTCCTTCTTTTTTGTGCCATATTATCGTATCTATATTGACTTGTTCCAAATACAGAGGAAAGCCCGTGTGGACCAAAAAGAACCTGAACCGAATGCAGTGTAAATCTTCAAGGATTGCCACACCAGCAAGATGAAGGGCATGAGAACACCAGCTCAAGCCGCTGTTGTAAGTCCTTACTCCTCCTGCCTTGAACTGATTGGTATTGTGATGTGTTCATTTAACTACTTGGTTTGCAGCCAATGTCAGTTACTCTGTTCACTTTTATACACAGTTGTCTTAACGTATCATTTCACCTGACATGGTTTAAAAGAGATGAAGGATATTCTTTTGGTCTTGATCTGTAATCTAGTTGTTATGTTCATGTGCGCACACAATAATAAAATAGCCTGTTTGTTTTATATCTGTTTGCCCATGATATGAATGATGTCATACTATGTTCATCCTACTTTAAAACATGTCTCTTTATCCTTAGATGTCAACGAATGTGAGGAAATAGACAATACAGTAGGCATGCTACATGGACATATGTTTCGAAAGTGATTTTATTATGTAGTTGGCACTACAATACATGCTAATGTATTACAGTAGTTCACCAAAATAAGTTATGTATAAACGTTTAACCTACTTTGTTTATTTTTGTCTCATTAGTAACT
This sequence comes from Triticum dicoccoides, assembly GCF_002162155.2. Taxonomy (NCBI): domain Eukaryota; kingdom Viridiplantae; phylum Streptophyta; class Magnoliopsida; order Poales; family Poaceae; genus Triticum; species Triticum dicoccoides. The sequence goes on from NC_041389.1 coordinate 557,542,363, forward strand.
TATCTGGTACACTAATCTACAAGTTCAAACTTTTAGGAAGCTATGGAACAGATGATTGAACAGCCACAACCACCTAAAGGTGACGAGGCTACTACAGGCACAATGTCACCTCTTGCTGTAGTGCCTCAGTATCTCTCCACTAACAGTGCAAAAAGCACCTTCCTGCGTAATTCTGGGTTGGTTGTCAAGGTAACCTCGTCCAAATCGCCTACTGAGCAAAATCTTCCTGCTAGACAGAGTGATATATCTGTGCTCCAGACACAAGTCCAGTCCCTAATGGATGTTGTTTCGGAAACAAGAATAGTGGTTGAGAAATGTCGTCAAGATATGAATGGTTTTGAAACCAGACTATCAGACATTCGCTTCATTGTTGAAGAGCAATGGCGGAAAAAAGGTGGAGATCGTGTTGCTCCATCAGATTCTACAGCCTAAAACATTAGCACTCAGGTCAAATGATATGTGCTTCTATACATCTGATGGTGCTTTTATCTGGAAGGACTGTAAACTTTATGCCAACAGGCCTTTTGTTGTATGATTGGAATTTATTTTGTTGCGATATAACATTTATGATGCTGCCACAGGCTACAGTAATTACGACGCTATTTTTGTATAGTGTAGGTTTATCTTAGTAATGTATTCGACCGAAAGCTTCGTAGGAGCCCAACATGCCAACATTCTTCGGGCCCATTCCAATTGGGCTAAAAACGATTACGGGTCGAAATTGGCATGTAGCCCACTAAAAATATCTGGGCTTAAATTAGCATAAGCTTTCAAATTTTTCTGGTAGGCCTGTGCCCATAGTGGGCCTTTAACAGGCCTAAACATAATTTGGGCCCTCAGTAAAAATAGGCCGTTTACAGGTGTAAATATCTCGAGCCCATAAAAAACATGGGCCTTTAATAGACCGAAAGTGAGATTGGGCCCTGATTGTGCCAAATAACCCACTAGACTTAGCAGGCTGAAATGGTGGCCCATTTACGATGCGGATATTTGACAGGCCAAAATTCGGACGGGACGTAAATGCGCCGACCTAATACACGGGCCTTTAACAGGCCAGAACTTTGGTCGGGCTAGATTATCATCATTTTTATATGGGCCATTAATGGGCCCGATATGAAGTTGGGCCACATATGGCCCATGGTTTACGTCCGGCATTAACAGGCCGAAAATGACAACAGGCCGAAAGTGGCCCAAATCTATAGTGGGCCTCTAACAGGCCGAATGACAGACATGGCCGAATATGACCCAAATCCTTCACGGTCGTTTATGGGCCGAAAGTTTTGATGGCCTGTAAATGGGCCCAAATGAAGCCGGACCTTTAACAGGCCGGAAATACACCGGGTCGTAATTCGGCCCAATTACTTAGCGGACTATTAACGGGCCAGAAGTGACCATGGGCCGCATTGATGAAAAGTTTAGACCAGGCCGTTGACGGGCCAATTTGACAGAGAATGTTGGTACTTTAGCTGGGCCGGCCCATTATGGTCTACAGAATCTTGTGGGCCTTTAGCTGGGCCGGCCCATTGTGGTCTGCAAAATCTTGTGGGCCTTTAGCTGGGCTGGCCCATTATGGTCCGCTAAATTTTGTGGGCCTTTAGATGGGCCGTCCCATTATGGTCCACTAAATCTTATGGGCCTTCGGTTGGGCCGGCCCACTTAAACTTTGTGGGCCACTTTTGGGCCGGTCCACATGTCAACATATCATAGGCCCATCTCGACCGTTGGATGAGTGACACATGTGCCAACGCGGAGCTGACATGTGGATCCGTCAGCCAATGAGAATTTTACACGTGGAAAATCGGCATTGGTCGTGGCTGTTAACGGGTTATTAGATCCAAAATCCAACCCGATAGCTTAACGGCGTTCTGTTACGGTGGATGCCACGTGTCGGTCACCCTTGACGAAAACACTTCTGTGACACGCGATTTATCATCATGGAAGTGGACACTTCCGAGATGATAATTTTGGTAATGTCATGGAACACTTCTACGACAGCAAAGGTATGACTATCTTGATTTTGTCATAAATTTGTCATGGATGTACATGCATGACAAAAAACGCGACCTACTATGACAAACACGTATCATCACGGAAGTGTATTTTTTTTGTAGTGATGCCATCAATCACACACACCCCTTTGATCTGGCTGACTGTTTCTATTTTGTTGCCTAATCGCAAACGGTTAATCCTTCTGAAGTGTATGCCCTCAATCGCACACACCTTTATCTAGCTGTCCATTTCTGTTGTTCCTCCTCATCACAAATAGTTCATCCGAGCCGTATGCTGTGTATCGCACACGCCTTCACCTGGTTGTCCATTTCTTTTGTTCCTCCTCGTCACAAACAGTTAATTGAACTGAATCGTATGCCCTGCATCGCACACGCAACTAAAATCTGAACCGTGTTTGATGCATCCGTCATCGCAAACGTTTTAAGCATTTTTGACGGTTCTCTGACACCATCGTTTGCGATTATTGCATTGCACACAGTTTCTAGAAGGGTCTCTGATCATAGTGTCGCGTTAGCAGCATCTTGCAGTAGTGAGTGGATCACTGGACAGTGGTGAAGAATATCCTGAAGTACCTGAAAAGGCAAGGATATGTTTCTCGTTTATGGAGGTGACAAAGAGCTCGTCATAAATGGTTACGTTGATGCTAGTTTTGACACTGATCCGAATAACTCTAAGTCACAAACCGGGTAAGTATTTATCTTGAATGGCGGAGTTGTTAGTTGGTGTAGTTCCAAGCAAAGCATTGTGGCGGGATCTACGTGTGAAGCGGAGTACATAGCTACTTCGGAAGCAGCAAAAGAAGGAGTCTGGATGAAGGGGTTCATATCCGATCTAGGTGTAATACCTAGTGCATCGGGTCCAATGAAAATCTTTTGTGACAATACTGGAGCAATTGCCTTAGCAAAGGAATCCGGATTTCACAAAGGAACCAAACACATTAAGAGACGCTTCAACTCCATCTGTGATAAGTCAAGGAGGGAGACATAGAAACTTGCAAAATACATACTGACCTGAATATAGCAGACCCATTGACTAAGCCTCTTCCACGAGCAAAACATGATCAGCACCAAGACTCCATGGGTGTTAGAATCATTACAATATAATCTAGATTATTGACTCTAGTGCAAGTGGGAGACTGAAAGAAATATGCCCTAGAGGCAATAATAGAGTTGTATTTTATATTTCCTTATTTCATGATAAATGTTTATTATTCATGCTAGAATTGTATTAACCGGAAACTTGATACATGTGTGGATACATAGACAAAATACCATGTCCCTAGTAAGCCTCTACTAGACTAGCTCGTTGATCAAAGATGGTTAAGTTTGGTAATGATAGGCACGTGTTGTCATTTGATAAACGGGATCACATCATTAGGAGAATGATGTGATGGACAAGACCCATTTGTTAGCTTAGCATTATGATACTTCAGTTTATTGCTATTGCTTTCTTCATGTCAAATACATATTCCTTCGACTATGAGATTATGCAACTCCCGGATACCGGAGGAATGCCTTGTGTGATATCAAACATCACAACATAACTAGGTGATTATAAAGATGCTCTACAGGTATCTACAAAGGTGTTTGTTGGGTTGGTGTAGATCGAGATTAGGATTTTTCACTCCGAGTATTGGAGAGGTATCTCTAGGCCCTCTCAATAATACACATCATAAGAAGCCTTGCAAACAAAGTGACCAATGAGTTAGTTGCAGGATGAAGTATTACATAACGAGTAAAGAGACTTTCCAGTAACGAGATTGAACTAGGTATGAAGATACCGACGATCGAATCTCGGGCAAGTAACATACCGATGACAAAGGGAATAGTGTATGTTGTCATGATGGTTTGACCGATAAAGATTTTAATAGAATATGTGGGAGCCAATATGAGCATTCAGGTTCCGCTATTGGTTATTGGCCGGAGAGGTGTATCGGTCATGTCTACATAGTTCTCGAACCCGTAGGGTCCACACGCTTAACGTTCAATGACGATATTGTATTATATGAGTTATGTGATTTGGTGACCGAATGTTGTTCGGAGTCCCAGATGAGACCACGGACATGACGAGGAGTCTCGAAATGGTCGAGAGGTAAAGATTGATATATAGGACGATGGTATTCGGACACCGGAAGTGTTCCGGAGGGTACTAGGTACATATCGGGTCATCGGAAGGGGTTCCGGGCACCCCCGACAAAAGATATGGGCCTTTTGGGCCACGAGGGGAGACGCACCAGCCACCAAGGGCTGGTGTGCCCCCCCATATGGGCCGAACCAGGAGGATAAGGAAAGAGGGGAAGGGAAAAGGAAAGGGGGATGCGGCCTCCCCCTTCCTTCCCTCCTCCCTCCTCTTTCCTTCCTCTCCGGCAAATAAGGAAAGGGGGGACCGAATTGGGAGAGACCCCAAGTAGGATTCGGCCTACTTGGGGCACCCTTGGCTGCCTCCCCTCTCCCCCACCTATATATACATGGGGAGGGGGCTCCTAGTACACACAACAACAATTGTTAGCCGTGTGCGGCGCCCCATCCACAGTTTACACCCCGGTCATATTCTCGCGATGCTTAGGCGAAGCCCTGCGCGGATCACTTCACCATCACCGTCACCACGCTGTCATGCTGACGGAACTCATCTACTACCTCGACACCTTGCTGGATCAAGAAGGCGAGGGGCGTCACCGAGCTGAACGTGTACAGAACTCGGTGGTGTCATACGTTCGGTACTTGATCGGTCGGAGCTAGAAGAAGTTCGACTACATCAACCGCGTTGTCAAATGCTTCCACTTACGGTCTATGAGGGTACGTAGAGTCGTAGACACACTCTCTCCCCCTCGTTGCTATGCATATCCTAGATAGATCTTGCGTGAGCGTAGGAATTTTTTTGAAATTGCATGCTACGTTCCCCAACAATGCGCTACTTCGTAAGGCACTGATTTGGATCCAAAAGTTTAATGCGGTGGTTAGATTTTATCTTAATAATTTTCTCGTAGTTGCGGCTGCTTGCGAGGGTGTTAATCATAAGTAGGAGGTTTTTTCAACTAAGAACAACACCTAAGCATCGGTCCACCCACATATCAAATTATCAAAGTAGTGAACACGAATCAAGCCAACATGATGAAAGTGATATGATGAAATTCCCGTGTACCCTCAAGAACGCTTTGCTGATCGTAAGAGACCGTTTTGGCCTGTCCTTCGCCTCAAAAGGATTGGGCTACCTTGCTGCCCTTTCGTTACTGTTACCGTTATTTGCTTGTTATAAATTATCTTGCTATCAAACAACTTGTTACCTACAATTTCAGAGCTTGCAAATATTACCTTGCTGAAAACCAGTTGTCATTTCCTTCTACTCCTTGTTGGGTTCGACACTCTTACTTATCGAAAGGACTATGATTGATCACCTATACTTGTGGATCATCATAGGTTGATGTATATCTTAATGTGTTCTAAATGGCTCATTGAAGAGGAGATGTTGTCTTGCAGAACATCTTTTTAAGAACACACTTATATGAGTCTGATTGTTAAACATCGCAATCTATGAGAGTAGGGTGCTCTCTAATAAACTCATGAAAGGTCTCGGAGTATGACGCATAAGCTCCACCCGCGGGGAAGACCCGTGGTAGCCTAGTATCGGTCAAGGCTTTCTGTGAAGCTAGATTCACAGAAAACTTGCAGTTCAAGGCCCAGTCCACTGTTCAAGTTGCTTACTAGTGTAGCATAGAGTTCTAGGTGGAAGTTCAACTTAACAGTCTCCACTGCAGTACCGGTATATAAAACAGTGTTTTGGAACCAATGGCAAATTGTGTGTGCCTCTGGGATCTGGTGTGCTATTGCTGGAATTTTGTCTACTTTGGGTCAGCCCAATAGCAGTTTCGAAATTCCTAATAAAGCCTAGAGGCCCACGCAGCCCATTCGTGCAAGGCAAGAGGTGGAACCAAAATGTAGTCCCACATTGCTAGTTTGGTGGGAGTTGGATCTCCTTATAAGGGATGTTGTTTCCCCACATGTATGAGCATGCGAACAAGAGGGACATTCACGCGCGCTCCTCCTCCGCTGCCCGCCTTGCCACGACGCGCCGCGGGTTGTGGTAATGAGCCCAGCCAATGTTTAAATTTTTACAATGCACGACTGGTATACAAAAGGTCACACGAAAGTTGAAAAGATTTTTGCTATAGAATGTGAATGGTGCATCCCTTCGGCTGCTGACTGTTTCACTTCGTCTCCCTCTCTCTGTTTAACCTCCTGTTGATGCTCGTTCGTCTGCTTCTTCTGTGCCTATAAAAGCGAGTTTGCTCCTCTCGAGACACACACACCAGAACATCCTCTTCCTCTCGCCACCAAATTCCAATCTCTGAGGTACTCCTGCGATCTTCTCCATCCCGGCTTGCGGTGTGCACCGCAGGTCAGGACAGTAGGCCTCCGAAACCCCACCTCTTTGAGTCCTGGATGGGAGAAGGGTGATGAGGTTTTTGGGAAGCCTCTGCGCGACTACTGACTGGTTCATCACGGACAATCCGAAGCTGATGACCACTTCCCCAATGGCAACTTCTTCCCCGACGTTGACAACCTCTTCGACGACATGGCCGGCGAGGACGTCGATCCCAAGATTAGTGTTTCTGCTGTTGTTCCATATGTTCTCATACTCTTTATGTTTGAGGTTCTGCCACAATTTCTTGCTCTAATGTCTGCTCTAGATATGTTCCATTCTAGTTCATATATGCATATGCCATTTACTTTCTCTCTGTCATATTGCATGACTTGTTTTATCCCTCCTATAATAGTCATGTTTTATCTAGTATTTCTGTTAATAAAATCATTCAGTAATTTTCTCATATTTCCAACAGTAAGCTGTTGGGAAATGCTTTTGTTCCACCAACTGATTACACGCTTGTTTCAACCACCTCAGGTGTCTGCAATGTGACCCGCCCCTTTTGGCCCCGCATGTAGTCCACCTTGTCACTCCCTCCTCTCTCTATCTACGATATTGTGCCGCTCGCCGCAAACCGGGGGACCGCTGAGGGAGTCCTGGATTCAGGGGTCCTCGGACGGCCGGACTATGTAGCATGGGCTGGACTGATGGGCTGTGAAGATACAAGACCGAAGACTCTCACCTGTGTCCGGATGGGACTCTCCTTGGCGTGGAAGGCAAGCTTGGCGCACGAATATGAATATTCCTTTATCTGTAACCGACTTTGTACAACCCTAGTCCCCTCCGGTGTCTATATAAACCGGAGGGCTTAGTCTGTAGAGGTAATCATAATCATACATGCTAGACTTCTAGGGTTTTAGCCATTACAATCTCGTGGTAGATCAACTCTTGTAATACTCATATTCATCAAGATCAATCAAGCAGGAAGTAGTGTATTACCTCCATAGAGAGGGCCCAAACCTGGGTAAATATCGTGTCCCCCGCCTCCTGTTACCATCAACCTTAGACGCATAGTTTGGGACCCCCTACCCGAGATCCGCCGGTTTGGACACCGACATTGGTGCTTTCATTGAGAGTTCCGTTGCGTCTTCACCAAAAGGTTTGATGGCTCCGTCAATCATCTACAACAATGTAGTCTAGGGGAGGTTTTCCTCCCCTGACAGATCTTCGTATTCGGTGGCTTCACACTATGGGCTAACTCGCTTGGCCATCTAGAGCAGATCAACAGCTACGCCCCTGGCCATCAGGTCAGGTTTTGAAGCTTGAATTATGTTACCGATATCCGCGGAGACTTGATCTTCGACGGATTCGGGCCCATGGCAGCCGCTCCCTGCCACCATGATGAACATGACCTAAATCTAGCATCGTACCGTGCCCAGGAGATAGCGCCTGTAACTGCTCTGGCCCTGGATCCAGAGCAGATTGCGTCGTCCGAGGACGGGAAGCTCAACCCCGCCGCGGAAACCGCAGACTCAGCAGCGCTAGAGCCGCACACAGATCCAACCTCGAGCGGGGCCTGTGTCACTAGAACCTCGAATTAGCCTCTGTCCATAGGTTTCAAACCGCGTGCATCAGGCGCCGATCGTTGAATTTAGCTCCGCGGACATCTTCCGGGACTCACCTTTAGGCGATGTGCTAAACTCATTAAAAGCCCTCTCCTTATCAGGGAACTCTTAGCCAAACTATATCCGGTTTGGATTGGAAGCTGATGACAGAGAATTCCGCTTCCCACCCACCAGCCACTTCATAGCCTCCATCAAAGACTTAACCGACATGCCTGATTACGGCTCCGAAGACATTGACGGTATGGACGACGATGCCGGAGAGGAGCAGGCACAAAAACCACCGCTTACAGGGCACTAGACAGCCACCTCCTCGTATGACGTATACATGGTGGATACACCCAAAGAGAACAACGACGACAATGAAAAGGATCCAGTCGAGGATAAGCCTCCTGAGATACAGCCAAAGCGCCAACGTCAGCGCTACCGCTCTAGACCACACCGTGGAAAAATCAACAATACCGGCACAGGAGAAAATGATACTCCGGATGATGCCGAAGACAACAAAGACCCCGTTGAGCCAACTTCCGAACAGGATGAACGGGAGGATGGGCGAGTCAGCCCTAATGAACAGGATGTTAAAGAAGACTCGGAGGACAGTAATTATCTTCCACCCTCCAAGGATGAGGCGAGCCTCGGCGACAAAGACTTTATCGTGCCTGAGGAGTCCATCGATCAGGAGCGCTTTAAGCGCCGGCTAATAGCCACTGCAAGGAGCCTGAAAAAGAAGCAGCAGCAGCTTCAAGCTGGTCAAAATCTACTCAATGACAGATGGACTAATGTCCTGGCAGCCGAGCAATACGGCCTCAAGCACCCAACCAAAAGTTACCCGAAACACAAATTGTTACCCCAATTCGATGGCGAGGCGCTGGAGCCCGTCCTACCAGCGCATAATGCGGCTGACCGACCACAACGTGGCCGGGACAAAGCAGCAACTCAAGTCGAATACCAGCCTGCACATCCTCGCCGTAAAAACGGAGACACAATAGCTCGGGGATATACATATGACCTGCGGTATGACCTGGAAAATAGAGCAGGTCAAACCAGATCGATCTATGGATCACGGGGGCATGCCCCGATGCGCGAGATGGCCATCCGGCTGGACGTGACAAACATAACCACGCCCGGGCCAAAAACCGCAGACGAACTACATCCGAGCTATGTCGCGAATTGGCCCGATATAGAGGCGCCGCACACCCCTCTGCTTCACTGATGAAGTAATGGAACATGAATTCCCGGAAGGGTTTAAACCCGTGAACATCGAATCATATGATGGGACAACAGACTCCACGGTATGGATTGAGGATTTTCTCCTCCATATTCTTATCGCCCGCAGTCATGACCTTCACGCCATCAAATACCTCCCGCTAAAACTCAAGGGACCTGCTCGGCACTGTTGAACAGTTTGCCAGAGAACTCAATTGGCAGCTGGGAAGACTTGGAAGACGCTTTTCTCGACAACTTCCAGGGTACATATGTCCGACTTCTGGATGCCGACGACTTAAGTCACATAGTTCAACAGCCCGGAGAGTCAGCCAGGAAATTCTGGACTAGGTTCTTAACTAAAACGAACCAGATCGTCGACTGTCCAGATGTAGAAGCCCTAGCGGCCTTTAAACATAGCATCCGTGACAAATGGCTTGCCCGACACCTCGGCCAAGAAAAGTCGAAGTCTATGGCAGCCCTCACGACGCTTATGACCCGCTTCTGCATGGGCGAGGATAGCTGGCTAGCCCATAGAAATAACAATACAAGCGAACCTGGCACTTCTGAAGCCAGAAATAGCAACGGCAAACCCCGATGCAACAAACACAAGCATCGAAGCAACGGTGACAACACCGAGGACACGGTGGTCAACACCGGATTCAGTGGCTCTAAGTCCGGTCAGCGGAAGAAGCCATATAAAAGAAACAATCCGGGCTCGTCCAGTTTGAACCGCATACTCGATCGTCCATGTCAAATCCACGGCACTCCTGACAAACCAGTTGCCCCAAAGTTCAACTCATGGTCGTCCTGCCCGATCACCTTCGATCGCAGAGACCATCCGACCAGTATCCGTCATGGCGATTTAGCCGCACTGGTCCTCAACCCAATCATTGATGGATTCCATCTTACGCGAGTCCTCGTGGATGGTGGCAGCAGTCTAAACTTCCTCTATCAAGATATAGTGCGCAAAATGGGTATTGATCCCTCAAGGATCAAGCCCACAAAAACCACCTTTAAAGGATTCATACCAGGTGTAGAGGCCCGCTGTACGGGCTCAATCACACTGGAGGTGGTCTTCGGATCCCTGGACAACTTCTGAAGCGAAGAGTTGATCTTTGATATCGTCCCCTTCCGCAGTGGCTATCACACACTGCTCGGATGAACCGCATTCGCTCGATTCAATGCGGTGCCACACTAGGCTTATCTCAAGCTCAAGATGCTCAGACCACGCGGTGCCATAATAGTCAATGGAAACACGGAACGCTCCCTCCGTACACACTGCTGCCCTCACAGTAGAAGCACAGAGCGGCCCTTTCAGGCAGAACCTTAATTCAGCGGCCAAGCTCCCGGGCACTGTCAAACGAGTCTGAACTACTCTGCAGCAGGACAGTCCAGCTCGTCAAGAGCTTGACTAGCAATTCGGTCTCCATCCCAGTCCCGACCAAATGGCGGCATTCGTGCCGCGCGTACATAACTACACACTCAAAATACCATGGGCATAGACGGAGGCACAACTAGATCGTGGTCCATAATACAGCTCAACCTCCCGTGGACCCACATACTTTCACTTTTTCTTTTTCTTTTCACGTTTCTTTTTCCAGGCCTTTCCTGGTGGCCTGATTGTCGGACCTATCAAGGGACGGATACACCAAGACGGCAAGAAGCATTGACGTATAAGGGAATTTCCAGGTAGTCTCTTTAAAAGATTGTTATGCTTGTTTTAAGGACCCGCACGCAGCTCTCCCTTGGTCGTGGCATGTTAAATAGCCATGTTGCTTATCGCACTACTTGTACAAGTCTGCTTTGACGTATTAATCAAACTATAATGGAAAATAGTTTGCGGCCCAATTTCTGCGGCATTAGCCTATTACTTCATTTTTTTTATATTCTTATCAACTGCACCCGTACACTCTGGGACGCCTTAATTCACCAGGGGCTTCATTACGCCCCATAATACGGCAACAAAGTCCGAACACTTTTTTACAGTATAATTCAGCACCCCGAACTTTAGCATTATATGCATCGGCTTCGAATCATGTCTTTGGTCAATAGTTGGGTTGCCCAGCTCCTGTGCTTACTACCTTATGGTCCGCTATATCGGCTAGGGTAGTAAAGGGAGAACTATTGTGATTGTGTCCTGGTTTATCCAGATGAGCACCTCAATAGAGAAAGCCGAAAACTGATTGTCATGATGTGGCGTGAGCCGATCAGATACTCGAGAGGTTACAAATCTTTCGCGATTTTTTCCACATTATGCGATGAATCGGTTTTTATCCGATCAGGTATTTACAGTACCCCAAGTTCGAACTTACGAAAACTAGGGGCTGCGCCTAAATTTCTATTGTCAAACTCCTATGGCTAAGTGAGGGTGATAAAGCCACATAGTCCGATTGCCTGGTTCATTGCGCTAAATACCTTCTTCAAGGACCAAACCTTTCGATCAAGAGTGTTTAGATTCCATCCCGAACACCCCCGTACTAACTACATGGGGGCTGAAGCCGACGACTGGCCAACTCTCAGATTCAATTTAAACGGCTGCACAGGAGGTAAAATTTTAAATAGAAAACAAGCATTATATTACATCACGACCTTGTTTCATAGTACAGGACAGGATAACATGAATGTATTCATTCAAAGATAATATCTGTTGGGGATGGTTGCAAAATTAAAAAAATTCTATGCATCACCAAGATCAATCTATGGAGAGACTAGCAACGACAGAGAGGGGAGTGCATCTTCATACCCTTGAAGATCGCGAAATGGAAGCTTTGCAAGAACGTGGTTGGAGGAGTCGTACACGTAGCAATTCAGATCACGGTCGATTCCGATCTTAGCGCCGAACAATGGCGCCTCCGCGTTCAACACACGTGCAGCCCGGTGACGTCTCCCGTGCCTTGATCCGGCAAGGAGGAGGGAGAGGTTGGGGAAGACAACTCCAGCAGCAGCACGACGACGTGGTGGTGGTGGAGCAGCGATTCTCCGGCAGGGCTTTGCCAAGCTCAAACGGAGGAGGAGAGGAGTTGGAGAGGGGGAGGGCTGCGCCTTGGATGTGGTGTTGTTGCCCTCCCTCTTCCCCTCTATTTATAGGGTGAAGGGGAAAGGGGGCCGGCCCCTCTAGCTGAGATCTAGAGGGGGGCGGCGGCCAAGGGGAGGGGGCTTGCCACCCAAGCCAAGGGGGGCGCCCCCCTTAGGGTCCCCCCCAACCCTTGGCGCATGGGCCCTAGCAGGGAGGGCGCCCAGCCCACTTAGGGGCTGGTTCCCTTCCACATACAACCCATAGGGCCCTCCGGGGCAGGTGGACCCTCGGAACCCCTTCGGTGGTCCCGGTACAATACTGGCAAACCCCCGAATACTTCCAGTGACCGTATGATGACTTACCGTATATAAATCTTCATCTCCGGACCATTCTGGAACTCCTCATGACGTCCGGGATCTCATCTGGGACTCCGAACAACATTCGGTAACCACATATAGACTTTCCCTATAACCCTAGCCATCGAACCTTAAGTGTGTAGACCCTACGGGTTTGGGAATCATGCAGACATGACCGAGACATCTCTCCGGCCAATAACCAACATCGGGATCTAGATACCCATGTTGGCTCCCACATGTTCCACGAGGATCTCATCGGATGAACCATGATGTCAAGGATTCAAGCAATCCCGTATATAATTCCCTTTGTCAATCGGTACATTACTTGCCTGAGATTCGATCGTCGGTATCCCAATACCTCGTTCAATCTCGTTACCGACAAGTCACTTTACTCATTGCGTAATGCATGATCCCATGACTAACTAATTAGTCACATTGAGCTCATTATGATGATGCATTGCCGAGTGAGCCTAGAGATACCTCTCTGTCATACGGAGTGACAAATCCCAGTCTCGATTCGTGTCAACCCAACAAACACTTTTGGAGATACCAGTAGTGCACCTTTATAGTCACCCAGTTACGTTGTGACGTTTGGTACACCCAAAGCACTTCTACGGTATCCGGGAGTTACATAATCTCATGGTCTAAGGAAATGATACTTGACATTAGAAAAGCTTTAGCAAACGAACTACACGATCTTGTGTTATGCTTAGGATTGGTCTTGTCCATCACATCATTCTCCTAATGATGTGATCCCGTTATCAATGACATCCAATGTCCATATTCAGGAAACCATGACCATCTGTTGATCAACGAGCTAGTCAACTAGAGGCTCACTAGGGACATGTTGTGGTCTATGTATTCGCACATGTATTATGGTTTTCGGTCAATACAATTATAGCATGAACCATAGACAATTATCATGAACAAGGAAATATAATAATAACCATTTTATTATTGCCTCTAGGGCATATTTCCAACAGTCTCCCACTTGCACTAGAGTCAATAATCTAGTTACATTATGATGAATCGAACACCCATAGAGTTCTGGTGTTGATCATGTTTTGCTCGCGGAAGAGGTTTAGTCAACGGATCTGCGACATTCAGATCCGTATGCACTTTACAAATATCTATGTCTCCATCTTGAACATTTTCACGAATGGAGTTGAAGCGGCGCTTGATGTGCCTGGTCTTCTTGTGAAACCTGGGCTCCTTGGCAAGGGCAATAGCTCCAGTGTTGTCACAGAAGAGAGTCATCGGGCCCGACGCATTGGGAATAACTCCTAGGTCGGTAATGAACTCCTTCATCTAGATTGCTTCATGCGTTGCCTCCGAGGCTGCCATGTACTCTGCTTCACATGTTGATCCTGCCACAACGCTTTGCTTGCAACTGCACCAGCTTACTGCCCCACCATTCAAAATATACACGTATCCGGTTTGTGACTTGGAGTCATCCAGATCCGTGTCAAAGCTAGCATCGACGTAACCCTTTACGACGAGCTCTTCGTCACCTCCATAAACGAGAAACATATCCTTAGTCCTTTTCAGGTACTTCCGGATATTCTTGACCACTGTCCAGTGTTCCATGCCGGGATTACTTTGGTACCTCCCTACCAAACTTACGGCAAGGTTTACATCAGGTCTAGTACACAGCATGGCATACATAATAGACCCTATGGTCAGGCATAGGGGATGACACTCATCTTTTCTCTATCTTCTGTCGTGGTCGGGCTTTGAGCCGAGCTCAATTTTACACCTTGCAGTACAGGAAAGAACCCCTTCTTGGACTGATCCATATTGAACTTCTTCAATATCTTATCAAGGTATGTGCTTTGTGAAAGACCTATGAGGCGTCTCGATCTATCTCTACAGATCTTGATGCCTAATATGTAAGCAACTTCTCCAAGGTCCTTCATTGAAAAACACTTATTCAAGTAGGCCTTTATGCTTTCCAAAAGTTCTATATAATTTCCCATCAATAGTATGTCATCCATATATAATATGAGAAAAGCTACAGAGCTCCCACTCACTTTCTTGTAAACGCAGGCTTCTCCATAAGTCTGCATAAACCCAAATGCTTTGATCATTTCATCAAAGCGAATGTTCCAACTCTGATATGCTTGCACCAGCCCATAGATGGAGCGCTAGAGCTTGCATACCTTATTAGCATTCTTAGGATCGACACAACCTTCTGCCTGCGTCATATACAATTCTTCCTTAAGGAAGCCGTTAAGGAATGCCGTTTTGACGTCCATTTCCCATATCTCATAATCATAGAATGCGGCAATCGCTAACATGATTCGGACAGACTTCAGCTTTGCTACGGTGAGAAGGTCTCATCGTAGTTAACCCCTTGAACTTGCCGGTAACCCTTAGCAACAATCCGAGCTTTATAGATGGTACCATTACCATCCGCATCCGTCTTCTTCTTAAAGATCCATTTATTTTCTATCGCTCGCCGATCATCGGGCAAGTCTATCAAAGTCCATACTTTGTTTTCATACATGGATCCTACCTCGGATTGCATGGATTCAAGCCATTTGTTGGAAATTGGGCCCGCCATCGCTTCTTCATAGTTCTAAGGTTCACTGTTGTCTAACAACATGATTTCCAGGACAGGGTTGCCATATCATTCTGGTGTGGAACGTGTCCTTGTGAACCTACGAAGTTCAGTAGCAACTTGATCTAAAGTGCCTTGATCATCATCATTAACTTCCTCTCTAGTCGGTGCAGGCACCACAGAAACATCTTCCTGAGCTGCGCTACTTTCCGGTTCAAGAGGCAGTACTTCATCAAGTTCTACTTTCCTCCCACTCACTTCTTTTGAGAGAAACTCTTTCTCCAGAAAGGACCCGTTCTTGGCAACGAAGATCTTGCCTTAGGATCTGAGGTAGATGGTATACCCAATGGTTTCCTTAGGGTATCCTATGAAGACTTATTTTTCCGACTTGGGTTCGAGATTTTCAGGTTGAAGTTTCTTGACATAAGCATCGCATCCCCAAACTTTTAGAAACGACAACTTAGGTTTCTTCCCAAACCATAATTCATACGGTGTCGTCTCAACAGATTTAGACGGTGCCCTATTTAAAGTGAATGTGGCTGTCTCTAAAGCATATCCCCAGAATGATAGCGGCAAATCGGTAAGAGACATCATAGATCGCACCATATCCAATAGAGTGCGATTACGATGTTCGGACACACCATTACGCTGAGGTGTTCCAGGCGGCGTGAGTTGTGAAACAATTCCACATTTCCTTAAGTGCGTACCAAATTCGTGAGTCAAATATTCTCCCCCATGATCTGATCGTAAGAACTTTATTTTTCTGTCACGTTGATTCTCTACCTCACTCTAAAATTCCTTGAACTTTTCAAAGGTCTCAGACTTGTGTTTCATCAAGTAGACATACCCATATCTACTTAAGTCATCAGTGAGGGTGAGAACATAATGATAGCCACCGCGAGCCTCAACGCTCATTGGACCGCACACATCAGTATGTATGATTTCCAATAAGTTGGTTGCTCACTCCATTGTTCCGGGGAATGGAGTCTTGGTCATTTTGCCCATGAGGCATGGTTCGCACGTGTCAAATGATTCATAATCAAGAGACTCCAAAAGTCCATCTGCATGGAGCTTCTTCATGCGTTTGACACCAATGTGACCAAGGCGGCAGTGCCAGAAGTATGTGGGACTATCATTATCAACCTTACATCTTTTGGTATTCACACTATGAATATGTGTAACATCACGTTCGAGATTCATTAAGAATAAACCATTGACCAGCGGGGCATGACCATAAAACATATTTCTCACATAAATAGAACAACCATTATTCTCGGATTTAAATGAGTAGCCATCTCATATTAAACAAGATCCAGATACAATGTTCATGCTCAAAGCTGGCACTAAAAAACAATTGTTGAGGTTTAAAACTAATCCCGTAGGTAAATGTAGAGGCAGCGTGCCGATGGCGATCACATCGACCTTGGAACCATTCCCGACGCACATCATCACCTCGTCCTTTGCCAGTCTCCGCTTATTCTGCAGCTCCTGTTTTGAGTTACAAATATGAGCAACCGCACCGGTATCAAATACCCAGGAGCTACTACGAGTACTGGTAAGGTACACATCAATAACATGTATATCACATATACCTTTGGTGTTTCCGGCCTTCTTGTCCGCTAAGTACTTGGGCAGTTCCACTTCCAGTGACTGTTTCCCTTGCAATAAAAGCACTCAGTCTCGGGTTTGGGTCCATGCTTTGGCTTCTTCCCGGCAACTGGCTTACCGGGCGCGGCAACTCCCTTGCCGTCCTTCTTGAATTTCTTCTTACCCTTGCCTTTCTTGAAACTAGTGGTTTTATTGACCATCAACACTTGATGTTCCCTTTTGATCTCCACTCCCGCTGATTTCAGCATTGAAAATACCTCACGAATGGTTTTCACCATCCCCTACATATTGAAATTCATCACAAAGCTCTTGTAGCTAGGTGGAAGCGACTGAAGTATTTTGTCAATGACCGCGTCATCCGGGAGATTAACTCCCAGCTGAGACAAGCGGTTGTGCAACCCAAACATTTTGAGTATGTGCTCGCTGATAGAACTATTCTCCTCCATCTTACAACTGTAGAACTTGTCGGAGACTTCATATCTCTCGCCTCGGGCATGAGCTTGGAAAACCATTTTCAACTCTTGGAACATCTCATATGCTCTGTGCTGCTCAAAACACTTTTGGAGCCCCGATTCTAAGATGTAAAGCATGCCGCACTAAACCAGGGAGTAATCATCACTACGTGACTGCCAGGCGTTCATAACGTCTTGAGTTGCTGGAAAACAGGTGCTTCACCTAGCGGTGCATCAAGGACATATGCTTTCTTGGCGGCTATGAGGATAATCCTCAAGTTCCGGACCCAGTCCGTATAGTTGCTACCATCGTCTTTCAGCTTGGTTTTCTCTAGGAACGCGTTGAAGTTGAGGGCAACATTAGCGTGGGCCATTTGATCTACAAGACATATTGCAAAGATTTTAGACTAAGTTCATGATAATTAAGTTCACCTAATCAAATTATTTAATGAACTCCCACTCAGATAGACATCCCTCTAGTCATCTAAGTGATACATGATCCGAGTCAACTAGGCTCTGATCATCACGTGAAATGGACTAGTCATCATCAGTGAACATCTTCATGTTGATCGTATCTACTATACGACTCATGTTCGACCTTTCGGTCTCTTGTGTTCCAAGGCCATGTATGTACATGCTAGGCTCGTCAAGTCAACCTAAGTGTTTTGCATGTGTAAATCTGGCTTACACCCGTTGTATGTGAACGTTAGAATCTATCACACCCGATCATCACGTGGTGCTTCGAAACAACGAACCTTCGCAAAGGCGCGCAGTTAGGGGGAACAGTTTCTTGAAATTTTATGAGGGATCATCTTATTTATGCTACCGTCGTTCTAAGCAAACAAGATGCAAAAACATGATAAACATCTCATGCAATCAAATAGTGACATGATATGGCCAATATCATTTTGCTCCTTTTGATCTCCATCTTCGAGACGCCATGATCATCATCGTCACCGGCATGACACCATGATATCCATCATCATGATCTCCATCATCGTGTATTCATGATGTTGTCTCACCAACTATTACTTCTACTACTGTGGCTAACGGTTTAGCAATAAAGTAAAGTAATTACATGGCGTTATTCAATGACACGCAAGTCATACAATAAATTAAGACAACTCCTATGGCTCCTGCCGGTTGTCATACTCATCGACATGCAAGTCGTGATTCCTATTACAAGGACATGATCAATCTCATACATCACATATATCATTCATCACATCCTTTTGGCCATATCACATCACATGGCATATGCTGCAAAAACAAGTTAGACATCCTCTAATTGTTGTTGCAAGTTTTTACGTGGCTGCTATAGGTTTCTAGCAAGAACGTTTCTTACCTACGCCAAAACCACAACATGATATGCCAATTGCTATTTACCCTTCATAAGGACCCTTTTCATCGAATCCAATCCGACTAAAGTGGGAGACACAGACACCCGCTAGCCACCTTATGCAACTAGTGCATGTCAGTTGGTGGAACCTGTCTCACGTAAGCATACGTGTAAGGTCGGTCCGGGCCTCTTCATCGCACGATGCCGCCGAATCAAGATAAGACTAGTAACGGCAAGTAAATTGAAAAAATCGACACCCACAACAACTTGCGTTCTACTCGTGCATAGAAACTACGCATAGATCTGGCTCATGATGCCACTGTTGGGGATCGTTGCAGAAATTAAAAAATTTCTATGCATCACCAAGATCAATATATGGAGAGACTAGCAACGACAGAGAGGGGAGTGCATCTTCATACCCTTGAAGATCGCGAAACGGAAGCGTTGCAAGAACGCGGTTGGAGGAGTCGTACACATAGCGATTCAGATCGCAGCGATTCCGATCTTGGCGCCGAACAACGACGCCTCCGCGTTCAACACACGTGCAGCCTGGTGACGCCTCCCGTTCCTTGATCCAGCAAGGAGGAGGGAGAGGTTGGGGAAGACAACTCCAGCAGCAGCACGACGGCGTGGTGGTGGTGGAGCAGCGGTTCTCCGGCAGGGCTTCGCCAAGCTCAAACGGAGGAGGAGAGGTGTTGGGGAGGGGGAGGGCTGCGCCTTGGATGTGGTGCTACTGCCCTCCCTCCACCCCTCTATTTATAGGGGGGAGGGGGAAGGGGGTCGGTGAGGGAGTCCTGGATTAAGGGGTCCTCGGACAGCCGGACTATGTACTTTGGCCGGACTGTTGGACTATGAAGATACAAGATAGAAGACTTCATCCCGTGTCCAGGAAGGACTCTCCTTTGCGTGGAAGGCAAGCTTGGCGATTCAGCTATGTAGATTCCCTTCTCTATAACCGACCTGATGTAACCCTAACCCCCTCCGGTGTCTATATAAACCGGAGGGTTTAGTCCGTAGGACCAAGAACAACAATCATAATCATAGGCTAGCTTCTAGGGTCAGCCTCATCGATCTCGTGGTAGATCAACTCTTGTAATACTCATATCATCAAGATCAATCTAGCAGGAAGTAGGGTATTACCTCCATAGAGAGGGCCCAAACCTAGGTAAACATCGTGTCCCCCGCCTCTTATTACCATTAGCCTTAGATGCACAGTTCAGGACCCCCTACCCGAGATCCGCCGGTTTTGACACCGACATTGGTGCTTTCATTGAGAGTTCCACTGTGACGTCGAAGATAAGGTTGATGGCTCGCCTTGTTATCAAGGACAACATCATCTCTGGGGGAGCCCTAGCCTCGGACCAAACCCTCCGGTTGGGCGGTTTCATCATGACCGCCCTCACGGCTGTCGAGCCCATGATGACCTCTCAGGTCATCGAGAATCGCCTTCGCGTCAGCTCGGAACTTGCTGAGAAGATGGATCCGATGGAGCTATCGTCTTTGAACGAGCTTATAGATCGCATCGCCGCCCTGGGAGTCACTACAGACTACGATCAGATTGGGCTTAGATCGATCAAAGGGAGATTAATTCCCCTCTGATAACCCATCAGATAGCGGGTGGAGGAGCAAAGCGATAACTTTCCTCCCATACTAAGGACGGACTATGTCCGGACTACCGAGCTCACCGAGCCGGATACCCATTCGCGGGAAGACGTGCCCCAAGTCCCGGACTTAGAACCGGACTGTGGGTCCGAAAAGTTGGGTAACATCCCAGAAGCTAGATCGTTAAATTCGGAAACCCTTCAAGCCCTGGGTCTTAGACCAGGTCAGGATTCGGATTTAAACCCGCCCACCCGCCAAGATGCAAGGGATCTTTCCCATATCAAACAACAACCCCAAGAGACAGTACATCACTTTTGTGCCAGATTCCTCCTTGTAATGAACAAGGTTAAGGACTGTCTCGAGGAAGACGCAATCTCGTTCTTTTGCAAAAAATTGCACAGGCAAGGGAATCCTAAACGCCATAAGACGCCGTCACATATCACACTTTGCTGACTTGGCGGCCATAGTACAAAAGTACTGCGCAATGGAAAGCGCCTGAAAAACCAAGGTAGCCTTTTGGGACCCACTGGCCCTCACTAAACCCCTCGTCCGAACAAAAAGGTTGTACCCTAATCGGTCACCTGATCCAATCACGAAGAAACCGAAGCCCACTACAGGGCTCAGGACTGTATTGGAGGGATGGCTCAATAGGCCATGCAAAATTCACACCACACCAGATACCGTACCAACACATAGCCTTAGAGCATGTTGGATACTCCGGCAGGTGGCCAAGAGTGGCGAGGATCTCCTCATCAATAATTCCGCAGAGCATCATCCCGCAGAAAACAACAATACAATGTTGACAATCTTTGAGACTTTCGCCTCGAATAACAGGCGTAAGCGAACATTCCGCAGCATCGCTAAAGTCTGTCAAATAGCAGCAATAAACCCTTGGAACGACACGGCCATAACTTTAGCGCCAGTGACGAACTGCAATTTAGAACAGTTTGGGCACCAGCCACTTTAGTCCTTAGTCCAATTGTGGACAGCTTCCGGCTTACCAAAGTGCTCATGGACGGCGGCAGCGGATTAAACCTCATTTACGAGGAAACCCTCAACAAAATGGAAATATACAATAGCCGCATTGAGCAAAGCAGCACAACCTTCCGAGGAATCATTCCTGAACGGGAGTCACGATGTGCGGGAAAAATCACACTAGATGTGGTATTCGGCACGTGGATAATTACAGGTTCGAAGAAATAACATTCCAAGTGGTCCCCTTCAGCAGCGATACCACGCCCTCTTGGGGCGAGATGCATTCGCGAGCTTCCAAGCTATACCCCACTATGGATACATGAAGCTCAAGATGCCTAGACCCAATGGAATCATCACCCTTGCTAGTGATCCGGACATAGCACTCCGTGCCGAAAATAAAAACCACTGCCCTGGCCCTAGGGGCACTATCCGAAGCCCTCACAGTCGAAGAGCTAACCGTGTTACACTCCAAAGTGGATAGGGATGATGTGATACTCGATAAACGATCCAAGTCCACCTCCTTTAAACCAGCGGACGAAATTGTCAAATTCCAAGTCCACCCAACGGACTCTACAAAGACAGCATCCATCGGGGCAAAGCTGGACCCCACCATCGACGCCGCACTGTGAACGTTTCTACGCAAGAATTGGGACATCTTCGCCTGGCACCCCTCAGACATGCCAGGAATCCCATGCATGCTGGCCGAGCATAGCCTCAACATATTGAAGGGATATAACCGGTTAAGCAGACACTTAGACGCTTTTCCAAACCCAAACGACAAGCCATGGGAGAGGAGCTGACCAAGCTACTTGAAGCCGGATTCATTAGAGAAATTAAACACCCGGATTGGCTAGCAAACCTGGTGATGGTACCAAAGAAGGACAAATCCTGGCGCCTGTGTGTTGATTTCAAAGACCTAAATAAAGCCTGCCCTAAGGATCCCTTCCCTCTCCTCGCATTGATCAAATCATCGACCGCGGGACACGATACACTATGTTTCCTCGACGCATACTCCAGATACTATCAAATCAAGATGGCGGAGTCAGATCAAGCCGCAACGGCATTCATCACCCCATACGGCCCCTTTTGCTTCAACACTATGCCTTTCAGGCTTAAAAACGCTGGGGCAACCTACCAACGCATGATTCAAACATGCCTGGAGAAGCAAAATTGGCAAAACAGTTGAAGCATACATGGACGACGTGGTCATTAAGACCAGACACGTCGAGTCTTTAATAGACGACCTGAGGCTCACATTCGACAACCTCAGACCATATGACATCAAGCTCAATCCGGAAAAATGTGTTTTCGGCGTTCCCGCCGAAAAGCTGTTAGGCTTCATCGTCTCCCATAGAGGAATCAAAGCAAACCCTGCCAAAATCCGAGCTTTGTCATAGTTGGCTACCCCAACAGATCTTAAACAAATCCAGAAACTAACTGGATGCGTGGCCATCAAAACACAAGAGTATGGCGCATACTCCAATTGGATCACAAGTACTGGCCATCAAATCACAAGATTCGGCGACATAGTCGGCCTCTGTCCATTCGGCGACAAAGATGGGCCGGATCACAAGTACTGGCCGACTTTGTCGCCGAATGGACAGAGGCCGAACTCCCTAAAGAGTATGGCGCATACTCCAATTGGATCATGCACTTCGACGGCTCTAAAATGCTTGCAGGTCTGGGAGCAGGTATCGTCCTAACTTCCCCCATCGGAGATACTGTCCAATATGTACTCCAAATATTATATACAGACTCCAATAATGCAGCCGAATACGAGGCTCTATTGCATGATCTTCGGATGACCGTCTCCATGGGCATCAAGCGCCTGGAAGTGTGTGGGGATTCAAACCTCGCAATATGCCAAATAAATGGAGACTTCGATGCCAAAGATCTGAAAATAGCGGCTTATTGAAATGTCATCCTCAAAATGTCACCTCGATTCGAGGGGCTCGAATTCCATCACGTGGTTTGAGAAAACAATCAAGCGGCGGATGTTCTCGCCCACATTGGCGCTAAGCGCGACCCAGTCCCACCTAACATCTTTCTGGAAAGGCTTTTCAAGCCATCCGTGGTGTGGCAGGGGGAGACCGGCAATACTAGCTCAGACCTGAACACAACCCCAGACACCAAAGGCACTAACATAGTCGGGGGCTCCGCCACCGAAATAACACCCTCGGCCCATCTAATCATGGCTGTCATTGCCCCATGGACCGAACCCTTCTTAGACTACCTTAATAGGCAAGAACTCCTCGAGGATCGAAACGAGGCACGTTGCATAGTTTGGTGCTCTAAAGCCTATAAAGTCCACAAGGGGGAACTCTATAAGCGAAGTGCTACCGGAGTACTCCAAAGATGTATCTCCGAAGAGGAAGGGCGATAGCTCTTGGTAGAAATTCATGCCGGACTCGGCGGCCACCACGCCACAGCTCGGGCCCTTGTAAGCAAGGCCTTCCGTACAGGTTTCTATTGGCCTACAACCTGGGCAGACGCATAGGACCTCGTCCAACATTACGTCGGATGTCAGCTTTTCGCCAACCAAAGCCACATGCCGCCTACCGCTCTCCAAACAATCCCCATAACTTGGCCCTTTGCGGTCTGGGGGCTAGATATGGTCGGACCTCTTAAAGGGGGAAGCCATAAGAAAAAATATTTGTTGGTCATGGTAGATAAATTCACCAAATGGATAGAGGCCAAACCTGTTAAGACAGCCAAATTCAGACCAGTGATAGACTTTATATCGGGCGTCGTAAACCGTTATGGTGTCCCCCATAGCATCATCACCAATAATGGCTCCAATTTTATAGCCGATGAGGTGAAAACTTGGTGCGCCAACTTGGGCATTAAGCTCGATTACGCCTCTGTCTATCGCCCTCAAACAAATGGTCAAGTCGAATGCGCCAATGGTCTCATTATGAGCGGCATTAAACCCAGACTAGTGCGATCCCTAAAGGAATCAGACACGCACTGGGTCGAGGAGCTTGACTCCGTACTCTGGGGGCTGTGGACCATGCCGAACCGCACGACCAGATATACACCCTTCTTCATGGTGTATGCTGCAGAGGCTGTCTTGCCCTGCGACATTATTCATGACTCACCTCGAGTGCGCATGTACGAAGAGAGAGAAGCCGAGTTGGATCGGCAGGACAATTTAGATGCCTTGGAGGAGGAGCGCGATGTCGCAAAAGCCCGTTCCGCATTCTATCAACAACAAGCTCGCAGGTATCAAAGCAGAGAAGTATGGGCCAAAACTTATAATATTGGCGAACTCGTTCTACGCCTACCGGAGAAGAAAAAGGACAAGCTCAAGCCCAAGTGGGAGGGTCCCTTCATCATTGATAAAGTTCTCACCGGAGGAGCATACCGCCAGCGTGATGCAGCAGATAATCGACTCGAGCCAAACCCATGGAACGCGGCCAGACTCCGAAGATTCTACGCCTAGCACCGAACTCTTTGCTCGTCTCCTTCCATATGTCCCTTTTTACTTACTTTTAATTTGTATACTCTCCCTTCAATTTTTTAGCCCTAAAGCTATAGTGTGACTCAATTACACACTCGTGACTGATACGTCTCCAACGTATCTATAATTTATGAAGCATTCATGCTATTATATTATCTGTTTTGGATGATTACGGGCTTTATTATACACTTTTATATTATTTTTGGGGCTAACCTATTAACCGGAGGCCCAACCCATATTGATGTTTTCTTGCCTATTTCAATGTTTCGGAGAAAAGGAATATCAAACGGAGTCCAAACGGAATGACACCTTCGTGAGCGTGATTTATGGAACAAACGTGATCCAGGAGACTTGGAGTTCAAGTCAAGGAAGCTTCGAGGTGGCCATGAGGGTGGGGGCGCCCCCCCCCCCTACTGGGCGCCCCCCCTATCTCGTGGGCCCCTCGAGCGTCCCCTTACCGACTTCTTTCACCTATATATCTCCATATACCCTGAAAACATCACAACGGAAGATAGATCGAGAGTTCCGCCGCCGCAAGCCTCTGTAGCCACCAAAAACCAATCGGGACCCTGTTCCGGCACCCTGCCGAAGGGGGGATCCCTCACCGGCGGCCATCTTCATCATCCCGGCGCTCTTCATGACGAGGAGGGAGTAGTTCACCATCGGGGCTGAGGGTATGTACCAATTGAGGGAGTCCTAGATAAGGGGGTATTCGGACAGCCAGACTGTATACATCGTCCGGACTATAGAAGCGTCAAGATACAAGACTCAAGACTTCGGCCCGTGTCCGGATGGGACGCTCCTTTGCGTGGAAGACAAGCTTGGCGATCCGGATATTATATTTCCTTCATTGTAACCGACTCCATGTAAACCCTAGCTCTCCGGTGTCTATATAAGCCGGAGAGGATGGTCCTTAGAAGGCCGATCACAATTACAATCATACCATCATAGGCTAGCTCCTAGGGTTTAGCCTCTACGATCTCGTGGTAGATCTACTCTTGTACTACTCATATCTTCAATATTAATCAAGCAGGAAGTAGGGTTTTACCTCCATCAAGAGGGCCCGAACCTGGGTAAACATTGTCTCCCTTGCTTCCTGTTACCATCAGCCTAAGACGCACAGATCGGGACCCCCTACCCGAGATCCGTCGGTTTTGACACCGACATTGGTGCTTTCATTGAGAGTTCCTCTGTATCATCGCTTTGAGGCTTGATGGCGTCCTCAATCGTCAACAACACGGTCTAGGGTGAGACTTTTCTCCCCAGACAGATCTTTGTGTTCGGCGGCTTCGCGTTGCGGGCCAATTCGCTTGGCCACCTGGAGCAGATCGACGGCTACGCCCCTGGCCACCAGATCAGGTTTGGAAATTTGAACTACACGGCAGACACTCGCGGAGACTTGATCTTTGACGGATTCGAGCCTGTGCCAGGAGCGCCGGATAGTAACGACGAGCACAGTCTAGACCTGCTGTCGGACAATGCTCGGAACATCATCCCTGCAATAGCCCCAGATCTAAATCTAGAACAGGTTGCGTTGCCCGAGGACAGAGGGACGGACCCCGCCCCGCAGGCCGCACGCTCATCGGCGGTGGAGCCGAACACAGGTCACATCTCTATGGAGACCTGTATCCCCGGACCCCCGGACTCGTATCTGGTCGTTGGTCCCGGTCCGCTCACTCTTGAGCCAGCCGAGCCAGGTTGGGCTCCGGTAATGGAGTTTACCGCTGCGGACATCTTTCAGCACTCGCCCTTTGGCGACATGCTAAACTCATTAAAGTCTCTCTCCTTGTCAGGAGGCTCTGGGCCGAACTATGTCCGGCTCGAGTGGGAAGCAGGCAACGAAGGAATTCGCTGCCCACCCACCACCCACTACATTTCCACGATCGATGATTTAACCACGTGCTTGACTTCAACTTCGAAGACATCAACGGTATGGACGACGATGCCGGAGACGTACAGGAGCCACTGCTCATAGGGCGGTGGACAGCCACCTCTTCATACGATATATACATGGTGGACACTCTGAAAGAAACCAATGGCAATGAGGCAACGGAGGATAACCCCTCCAAGAAGAAAGCAAAGCATGGGCGTTGCCTGCGCCGCTCCAAGCCCCGCCAAGGCAATACCGGCACCGGAGACGAAAACAATCCGGACGGTGCCGACGATGAATACAACCCCGAACAGCCCGCCTTCGAGCAGGCCGAACAGGAAGATGGGCATGATAGCCCAGATGAACAGGCGACGGACGGGTATCCAGAGGAGGACAACTACATGCCCCTCTCCGAAGACGAGATTAGCCTCGGCGACGACGAGTTTGGCATACCCGAAGACCCTGCAAAACAGGAGCGCTTCAAGCGCCGGCTTATTGCCACTGCGAGAAGCCTAAAGAAGAAGCAGCAGAAGCTTCAGGCTGATCAAGATCTGCTCATAGATAGATGGACAGAAGTCCTGGTAGCTGAGGAATATGGACTCGAGCGCCACACGGCTGACCGACCACCTCGAGGTCGGGATAAAACGGCACATCAGCCCAAATACCAGCCCGCACCCCCGCGCCAGTTTACTACGGCCCGGGGCAATACTCAGGACCTGCGCGATAAACTGGATAACGTCGTAGGACAACCAAGATCGATCTACGGATCACGGGGCGCGCCACAACACATGACGATGACCGTCATACCGGATACACTACCAGCAAATCAGGCCGGGCCGAATATAACCAGTCAGATGAAGTCGGACTGCATCGCGACATAGCCCGGCACAGAGGCACCGCACACCCCCTCTGCTTCACTGATGAAGTGATGGATCATGAATTCCCAGAAGGGTTCAAACCCGTAAACATCGAATCATACGATGGCACAATAGACCCCGCGGTATGGATTGAAGATTTCCTTCTCCACATTCACATGGCCTGCGGAGACGATCTACATGCCATCAAGTATCTTCCCCTTAAGCTCAAAGGACCCGCCCGGCACTGGCTAAACAGCCTGCCGGCAAATTCCATTGGCAGTTGGGAAAACCTGGAAGACGCATTTCTTGACAACTTCCAAGGCACATATGTGCGACCTCCGGATGCCGATGACTTGAGCCACATTACTCAACAGCTCGGAGAATCAGCTAGGAAATTCTGGACTCGGTTCCTAACTAAAAAGAACCAAATAGTTGACTGTCCGGACACTGAAGCCCTGGCGGCCTTCAAGCATAATATCTGTGACGAGTGGTTTGCTCGACACCTCAGCCAGGAGAAACCCAAGTCTATGGCAGCTCTCACGACACTAATGACCCGCTTTTGCGCGGGCGAGGACAGTTGGTTGGGTCGCAGCAGCACTACACCGCATTCTGGCACTTCAGATGTCGGGGACAATAATGGCAAGCTACAGCGCAATAGACACAAGCGACGGAACAACGGAGACAACACCGAAGACACGGAGGTCAATGCCAGATTCAGCGGATCTAAATCCGGTCAGCGGAAGAAGCCATTCAAAAGTAACAATTAGGGACCATCCAGTCTAGACCGTATACTCGAGCGCTCGTGCCAAATTCATGGCACCCTGGACAAGCCAGCCAACCACACCAATAGAGACTGTTGGGTATTTAAACAGGCCGGCAAAATAAACACTGAAAACAAGGACAAGGGGCTGCACAACGACGATGACGAGGAGCCCCGGCGTCCGAACATGGGGGGACAGAAGAAATTTCCCCCATAGGTGAAAACGGTCAACATGATCTACGCCACCCACATCCCCAAGCGGGAACGGAAGCGAGCACTACGGGACGTGTACGCGATGGAGCCAGTCGTCCCCAAATTTAACCCATGGTCAGCTTGCCCGATCACCTTCGATCATAGGGATCATCCTACTAGCATCCGTCACGGCGGCTCAGTCGCATTGGTTCTAGACCCAATTAATGACGGATTTCACCTCACAAGAGTCCTTATGGACGGAGGCAGCAGCCTGAACGTGCTTCATCAGGACACAGTGCGCAAAATGGGCATCGATCCTTCAAGGATTAAGCCCACCAAAACCACCTTTAAAGGTGTCATTCCTGGAGTAGAGGCCCGCTGTACAGGCTCTATAACATTGGAAGTGGTCTTCGGATCTCCGGATAACTTGTGAAGCGAAGAGCTAATCTTCGATATCGTCCCTTTCCGCAGTGGTTACCACGCACTGCTCTGACGAACCGCATTTGCTAGATTCAATGCGGTACCACACTATGCATACCTCAAGCTCAAGATGCCAGGCCCGCGTGGGGTCATAACAGTCAATGGAAATATGGA
The DNA here is from genome assembly GCF_002162155.2 of Triticum dicoccoides. NCBI lineage: Eukaryota > Viridiplantae > Streptophyta > Magnoliopsida > Poales > Poaceae > Triticum > Triticum dicoccoides. The sequence goes on from NC_041389.1 coordinate 557,571,204, forward strand.
TCGCTCTCTCCGTACAGAAGAGCACACTGCAGCCCTTGCGGCTGAAGTACAATGCGGCCTCCTCCGGCAAACCACCAATCCAGCGACGACAACCTCAAGCTCCGCCAAGCGAGGGCGGAACACCCCTCAACAGGATCAGCAGGCACGCCAAGAGCATGACTAGCAGTCCGGCCTTCGCTCAAATCCCATCAAAGAAGCATTTGTGCCACGCGTACACAATTACGCACTCAAAATACCATGGGCACAAGCGGAGGCGTAGCAGTAGCTCAGTCAACAGTACGATATCGTTTCGTAACCTTTCCATTTACCCTTAAGGACATTGCTTTAGTGCAGCTTCTCTAGAAGAGTCGGATTGTCGGACTTACATAGGAGAGGAAACCCAGGAGGCAACAGGCTTTGGGCACAGTAGGAAACACCTAGGTGGAATCTATTTTCGATCGTTGTTTCTGCTTTATCTATCTGTACGTAGCCTGCCCCTGGATAGGATATGTTAAATAATCATATTTATCTCCGCTTAATGCATTCATTGTAAACATACGCTTAAACGTATTACTCATCAATGGGAGACCATATATAGCGTCAACTTACTATTCTTATTTGAGCATTTTTTTTTACAAATGTCTATTTGATTTTGCATCCATACACTTTGGTACGCTTAGTTTGCCAGGGGCTTCTTATGACGCCCCATAATATGGCAAGACAAGTCCGAACACTTTCAACAGTGCGGCACCCCGAACTTATAGCATTATATGCATCAGCTCCGAATCATGTCTTGGGTCTACAGTTGGGATAGCCCGGCTCCCTTGTTTTGGTGCCTTACGTTCCGTTAATTAGGCTAAGGTAGCGCAAGGAGAACTACTGCGATTGTGCCCTGGTTCTTCCAGACGAGCACCTCAGTAGAGAAAGCACAAAACTGACCGGCATGATGTGGCGAGAGCTGGTCGCTGTTCGAGAGGTCTTAAAATCCTTAAAGATTTTTCTGCTTTAGGCGATAATTCGGCTTTGTCCGATATAGGCGTGTATAGCGCCCCAATTCGGCCTTCCGGATTCTACGGGCTTCGCCGAAATTTAAAATTGTAGACTTATATGGCTAAGTGAAAGTTATAAAGCCGTATAGTCTGATTGCCTTGTTCGCTGCGCTGGACACCTCCTTAAGGGACCAAACATTTGGATAAAGAGTGTCCGGGTTTTCCACGAACACCCCAGTACTAGTTACGCGGGGGCGGAAGCCGGCGACTGGCCTACTTTCAGAATTTGATAAACAGCCGCACAGAAGGTAATATTTTAAATAACAAAAGCGCTACATAGCGCAAGTAACTTCGTCTTTAAATTACAAACATGATAGAGGTGAATTCATTCAAAAATTATGTCTTTGGTACATTCATCGGCCACAAGGCAAGCACCCTTCATCACGCCATCATAATACTTCTCGGGGACGCGATGCGGCTTGCCCTCCGGCGGCTCGTCCTTCACCAGCTTCTCCGCATCCAGCTTGCCCCAATGCACCTTTGCACGGGCAAGGGTCCGGCGGGCACCCTCAATGCAAACGGATCACTTGATAACTTCCAGTGGCGGACAGGCATCCACCATCCGCTTGATCAGGCCGAAGTAGCTGGTGGGCAGAAGCTCACCAGGCCATATCCAGACTATGAGATCCTTCATAGCCACTTCGGCCACCTTGTGGAGTTCGACCAACTACTTCAGTTGGTCACTCAGAGGCGTAGAATGTTCGGCCCCAGCATACTGGGACCAGAACAGCTTCTCCGTTGAGCTCCCCTCCTGGGCACGGTAGAACTCTGCGGCATCTGATACGCTACGTGGCAGATATGCGAATGCCCCTGGAGAGCTCCGGACTCGGGTAAGTAAAAGAAACGCCTCCTCCACATGTTTGCTTTGCATAAAGAATTTCTTACCCGCCGTTATCTTTTTGGCCTCCTGGATCTCTTGCTATGCCCTATCGGCTTCGGCCTTGGCGTCTTTTTGTAAGTTCCTTCGCAAGCTCGGCCTCTTTTGCTTTCATCTCATGCTCCGCTGACTCGAGCTTCTTGCCGAGCTCCTGGAGCTCTTCTTGTACTTTGCCCACTCGGGCTTCTTGCTTTTTGTGCTCCTTACGCTCCAAGGCTGCTTTGTGTTCGGCCTCGGACAGCGCCTTCTTGAGAGACGCCACTTCGGTGGTGGCCTCTGTTACCAAATCACGATGTTTCATCGTTAGCATAATCAAATTTTATTTATACTTTACTGTGTGAGAGAGTGGAATCATTTACCTTTGCTCTCCTCGAGCTGCCTCCTCGTGAGGCCGAGCTCTCCCTGTGCCCGCTCCAAGTCCTGTGTTAAGTCAGCGATTTCGGCCATGCGAGCAGCAGCGGCCAGCAGCACAGCCTGTTTATTTACATTCAAACTTATTGTTAGACTCCTGCGGATTATAATTGACCCTCCGTTTGGTTTTTCCTTCCGAACACCAAACAGAGTATCAGGGGCTACTACCTATCGGGTGGTAATTTCACACATTCTTACTTACCTCAAAGCCTGTCAGGAGGCTGGTGCAGGCTTCGGTTAGTCCGCTCTTGGCAGACGAAACCTTCTGAATCACTGCACTCATAAGAGTATGGTGCTCTTCATCTAGGGAAGCGTCGCGAAGCGCTTCCAGCAGACAATCCGGCGCCTCGGGCGCAACAAAAGTCCTTGATACAGACGGCCCTCCCTCCCTAACGAGGGGCTGCCCGCCTAAGTCCGGAACCACTGAAGGCTCCAGAACAGTGTTCGGCTGAGAACCCGGCTTACCGTGGCTCTCATCAACACGATCCATGGGGATCTTGAACCCCGCAAGTCCGACGTTTGGGACGCCGCCTTGAGGCGCCTCCAGGGCCACCTCCCCCATCTCTGGGAGCCTTTGGGACAACACCTCTGTGTCGTCCGCAGGCCGAGGAGAAGTGGCCGTCGGGAGTGAGTTCATTGCTGACTCACTCAGGGAGCCGTCCGAAGACGACACTTCGGGGTGGGCCCTGGTCGGGTTGCATACAAGTTCGGCATTATAACAAAACTATGAAGCAAAATTACGATGAAGTGCGGATACTTACGATTGCACTAGGGGCTTCTTCCTGGACAGCCACCCTTCCTCGCTATCGGCAGCGGTGGCGAAGTAGTCCGGAAGGGACACCTTTCCCTTCTTGGATGTCCCAGTCTCTCCCACTAGGGCGGGCTTCCTCTCCCCCCCCCCCCAATGCAGGGAGGTGGAGTTTCTTCTTGTTCCTCCCCGCCTCTGCGGGAGGAATCTGCCTCGTCGTCATCGGACGACAAGGGTATGACGGCCTTGCGCTGGGGGCCTCTCCTAGCCCCCTGGTCCACCGTCTCAGGCCCCCCATCCTTTCCGGATAGGGCGGCCTCCTCTTCTTCTCCTTCTTCTCCTTCGGGGGAGGAGTCTTCCTCGTCCTCTTCAGATGAGGCTTTCGGTGCAGCCTTACGCCGGAGACCCTTTTGTGTCACTGGGGCCTTCTTATCAGCCTTCTTCTCCGGCCCCTTGTAGGGCGCCGGGACCAGCATCTTCGTTAGGAGATCAGTAGCTGGGTTTTCCGGCAGAGGAGCCAGACAGTCTATTTGCTCCGCTGTCTCTATGTACTCCTGAACAAATATACACAATCACTTAGGAATTCCCCATGAATATATTGGGAAGAACCGAACACAGTGGCAGCCTGAGAACTCACCTGGATAGGGTGTCGCGCGGCGTGTAGCACACGGTCCTCAATTATGAGAGGAGGTACTTCGGAGGCCTTGAACAACACCTTCCACGCGTTTTTGTGCTTCATGCCGTAGAGCCTCTGGAGCGTCTGGTGTTTGGCCGGGATGAACTCCCATAGATTAAATACCCGCCTCTAGCACGGCAGAATCCGGCGAACAAGCATGACCTGGGTCACGTTGACAAGCTTGATGTTCTTGTCCTTCATGCCCTTGATGCAGTTGATGAGTCCGGTCAGCTCTGTAGATTCGCCCCATAACAGGCCCTTCTGTTCCCAGGAGGTGAGCCGCATAGGGGTTCTAGATTGGAACTCAGGGGCCGCCACCCAGTTGGCATCACACGGCTCGGTGATGTAGAACCACCCCGACTGCCACCCCTTCATGGTTTCCGCAAAGGAGCCATCGAGCCATGTGACGTTAGGCATCTTGCCCACCATGGCTCCTCCGCACTCTGCTTGTTGGCCGCTCACGATCTTCGGCTTCACGCAAAAGGTTTGCAGCCACAAGCCGAAATGAGGCTTGATACGGAGGAAAGCCTCGCATACGACGATGAACGCCGAGATGTTGAGGACGAAGTTTGGGGCTAGATCATGGAAATCTAGCCCGTAGTAGAACATGAGCCCGCGGACGAAGGGGTGGAGTGGAAACCCCAGTCCACGGACGAAGTGGGCAAGGAACACGACCCTCTCGTGGGGTCCTGGAGTTGGGATGACCTGCCCGCTGTCTGGTAGCCGGTGCGCTATGTCTGCGGCCAAGTATCCGGCCGCCCGAAGACTTGCGATGTTCTTCTCCTTCACGGTGGAAGCCACCCATTTGCCTCCTGCTCCGGACATGTTTAGCTGTGCGGAGAAGACTTGGACTAGGGCGCTGGAGCTCGAAGAGGCAAGAGTGGGAAGAGGAGGAAGAAGGCATGGGTAAGAATGGAGAACTCTTATCCCTTTATAGAGGCGACGAAAGCGGAGCGCCTCCCCACTAGCCAGTTGAGAATCGCTTACTTCCCAAGCACCACGATTGATGGCACGGGGGGATTACCCATACCCATATTGATGAGAATCCCGTGATAAGGGGACATGATCTCTGTTTTGACAAGATGTGTCAAGGAAACTGCCTCGCAATATGCGCTCTGGCTGGTTGTGAAAAGAAAAACGGTTTGGATAATAACCTAACCGTAATGACATATCACGTCGTCTGAAAGGTCGTCAGCTGAAGTATCATTCTCTCTACGGTGGTATGTGAAGATCATTTTGCAGATCCGGACACGGTCTACGTGTTCGATAATAACCTTGGAGTATTCGGAAGGAGGAACCCGCCTTGCAATGCCGAAGACAAGACTGCGTGCCGGACTCATCGTCATTGAAGCCTGGTTCAGGGGCTACTAAGGGAGTCCTGGATAAGGGGGTATCCGGACAGCCGGACTGTATACATCCTCCGGACTATAGAAGCGTCAAGATACAAGACTCGAGACTTCGGCCCGTGTCCGAATGGGACTCTCCTTTGCATGGAAGACAAGCTTGGCGATCCGGATATTATATTTCCTTCCTTGTAACCGACTCCATGTGAACCCTAGATCTCCGGTGTCTATATAAGCCGGAGAGGATGGTCCTTAGAAGGCCGATCACAATTACAATCATACCATCATAGGCTAGCTCCTAGGGTTTAGCCTCTACGATCTCGTGGTAGATCTACTCTTGTACTACTCATATCTTCAATATTAATCAAGCAGGAAGTAGGGTTTTACCTCCATCGAGAGGGACCGAACCTGGGTAAACATTGTGTCCCTTGCTTCCTGTTACCATCAGCCTAAGATGCACAGATCGGGACCCCCTACCCGAGATCCGCCGGTTTTGACACCGACACCAGTAGCTATGTGTTTGCTCTCTCTCTCTCCCTCTCTCTCTCTCTCTCTCTCTCTCTCTCTCTCTCTCTCTCTCTCTCTCTCTCTCTCTCTCGTGTTCTCTCTATGGCACGATCTTGATGTATCGCGAGCTTTGCTATTATAGTTGGATCTTATGATGTTTCTCCCCCTCTACTCTCTTGTAATGGATTGAGTTTTCCCTTTGAAGTTATCTTATCGGATTGAGTCTTTAAGGATTTGAGAACACTTGATGTATGTCTTGTCGTGCTTATCTGTGGTGACAATGGGATATTCACGTGATCCACTTGATGTATGTTTTGGTGATCAACTTGCGGGTTCAGTGACCTTGTGAACTTATGCATAGGGGTTGGCACACGTTTTCGTCTTGACTCTCCGATAGAAACTTTGGGGCACTCTTTGAAGTACTTTGTGTTGGTTGAATAGATGAATCTGAGATTGTGTGATGCATATCATATAATCATGCCCACGGATACTTGAGGTGACAATGGAGTATCTAGGTGACATTAGGGTTTTGATTGATTTGTGTCTTAAGGTGTTATTCTAGTATGAACTCTATGATAGATCGAACGGAAAGAATAGCTTCATGTTATTTTACTACGGACTCTTGAATAGATAGATCAAAAAGGATAACTTTGAGGTGGTTTCGTACCCTACCATAATCTCTTCGTTTGTTCTCCGCTATTAGTGGATTTGGAGTGACTCTTTGTTGCATGTTGAGGGATAGTTATATGATCCAGTTATGTTATTACTGTTGAGAGAACTTGCACTAGTGAAAGTATGAACCTTAGGCCTTGTTTCCTACCATTGCAATACCGTTTACGCTCACTTTTATCGCTTGCTACCTTGTTGTTTTTATAATTTCAGATTACAAATACCTTTACCTACCATCCATATTGCACTTGTATCACCATCTCTTCGCCGAACTAGTGCACCTAATTACCATTGTATTGGGTGTGTTGGGGACACAAGAGACTCTTTGTTATTTGGTTGCAGGGTTGTTTGAGAGAGACCATCCTCATCCTATGCCTCCCACAGATTGATAAACCTTAGGTCATCCACTTGAGGGATTTGCTACTATCCTACAAACCTCTGCACTTGGAGGCCCAACAACGTCTACAATAAGAAGGTTGTGTAGTAGACATCAAGCTCTTTTCTGGCGCCTTGCCGGGGAGGTGAGTGCTTGAAGGTATATCTTTAGATCTTGCAATCGAATCTTGTTGTTTCTTTTTTTATCACTAGTTTAGTCTATAAAAGAAAACTACAAAAAAATGGAATTGAGTTTATCTCATACGCTTCATCTTTATAATATCTTTCGTGAGAATGATGGAAAGGAAAATTGTGCTCAAGTGCTAGAAGAAGAAATCTATAAAATGTTTGTCACTAAATCTTTGAATGATGAGCATGATTGCAATGTTGTTAGTATGAACTCTTTGAATATCCATAGTAGTAATGATGATTGCATTTGTAATGATGATTGCACTAGTTATGATGAAAATGTCTCTTATAAGCATGTTAACTTTTGTGGAGTGCATAGAGTCTGCAAGTATACACCAAATAGGGAAGATAGATATTGCAAGAGGCATAAGCATTTAGAAACTAAATGGTTGCAAGAAAGGCTAAATGTGAGTGCTGAAAATTTAAGATATCTTTACCATACTTGTGAACTTTGCAATGAGCATGGTCATTTAAATCTCCTATGCAAATTGTTTCATGATCGAATCATGTCCAAAAATTGTGATGACTTGATTTCCCTTGCACATCATAATGAACTTAGTTTTCTTTTGGGTTATGAATAATTGAAACGTGCAACTAAGCTTATTCCCGAATTTAACCTTAAGAAATTTCTTGATATTGATCTAGAGGAAATTTATATGTATTGTGCGGTGAATTGCATTGAAAATCCTTATATTGCCAATTACTTAAAGAAAAGAAAGCAAATAGAAGATGAAGAGAATACTAATGAAAGGGAAGATACTTCCCAATATCCTCCTATTATTTCTTATGATGAATCAGGTAATGAGGAGGAGCCTTCTATTCGACCAATCTCATTAATAAGGAGCTCAAAGAAGAAGGTTGAACCCACACATAATGTGAAAAAGAAAAAGAAAAGACGGAGCAGCAAAGGTAAAAAGGTATCTCTCCCAAATGATGTTGCTCCTACTACTCATTGTGATGATGATAATTGATATACTATTGGTGCTATCCATACTATTAATGATGAGAGTGATTAATGATATGAAAAGGCCCAAGCTTGGGGAAGCTATGCTTGATGAGAATGACATATTTGAGAATATATTTGCTTAAATTAATGTTTGTCCCAATCTTGGGGATGCTATGTCTAATGAAGATGATATTTCTAGTCTCCCAAGTTTTGTTATGCAAAGTTGTTATGATGATAGCATGCCTCTTACTTATGATTATATTGATGAAAGTGGGTTTGGAAGAGTGTCAACTTTAGAAAGTAATGATCCCACTATTTTGGAGGATGTTGAATCTTATTGTGATGAATATGAAAGTGGATTTGGAAGAGTGTCAACTTTATTTAGTGATGATTCCACTATCTTGGAAGAGGTTTCAATCGATTATGATGAGAACAAAGTTGCTACTTATGATGATTATTGTGATGAAACTTATGCTATAAGAAGTAATGATGATTATATTTATAAAACTTGCCATGATTATGATTACCCTTTTTCTGAACATTACTCTTTTAATGTGGAAACAATTTATAGTATTCAAGTCTCTTATGATACTCCCACCATTCCGAATGAGAAGAATTTTGCTTATGTGGAGAGTAGTAAATTTTCTATGCTTGTAGATCATGAAAAGAATGCTTTAGGTTCTGGTTATATTTTCATGATGCTACTGAAAATTATTATGAGGGAGGAATATATGCTTGTAGGAGTTGCGATAATATCAAGTTTCCTCTCTATGTGCTTAATGTTTTGAAGTTATGCTTGTTTTGCCTCCCTATGCTAGTTGATTATTGTTCCCATAAGTTGTTTGCTCACAAAATACCTATGCATAGGAAGTGGGTTAGACTTAAATGTGCTAGTCATATTCTTCATGATGCTCCCTTTATGTTTCAATTCTTATCTTTTATGTGAGCATCATTGAAATCATCATGCCCAGCTAGAGGCATTTAAGAAAAGCGCTTGTTGGGAGACAACCCAATATTTACCCTTACTGTTTTTGTGTGTCCACATGATTATGATACTGTAGTAATCATGTTTTATAGCTTTTGTTTCAATAAAGTGCCAAGTAGAGCCTTTGGGAAGACTTGGGTGAAGTCTATATGATCTTGCTGTAAAAAAACAGAAACTTTAGCGCTCACGAGATTAGCTGTCATTTTTTACTGGAGAGTGATTTTAGCTTGATTATTTTTTAAGATGATTAATAGACAAATTTATCAGGTCCACCAATTTATTTCATAATTTTTGGGGTTCCAGAAGTATACGTTTGGTACAGATTACTACAGACTGTTCTATTTTTGACAGATTCTGTTTTCTATGTGTTGTTTGCTTATTTTGATGAATCTATGAGTAGTATCGGAGGGTATGAACCATAGAGAAGTTGGAATACAGTAGATATTACACCAATATGAATAAATAATTAGTTCACAACAGTACCTAAGTGGTGATTTATTTTCATATACTAACGGAGCTTACGAGTTTTGTTTTGAGTTTCGTGTTGTGAAGTTTTCAAGTTTTGGGTAAAGATACGATGGACTATGGAATAAAGAGTGGCAATAGCCTAAGCTTGGGGATGCCCAAGGCACCCCAAGGTAATATTCAAGGACAACCAAGAGCCTAAGCTTGGGGATGCCCCGGAAGGCATCCCCTCTTTCGTCTTCGTTCATCGGTAACTTTACTTGGAGCTATATTTTTATTTACCACATGATATGTGTTTTGCTTGGAGTGTCATTTTATTTTGTTAGTATTTCCTTTCTGTTATTTAGAATAATGTTTTGCATCTATATTTTCAATAAAAATGTCAAGGATAGCCTTTACCATGCTTATTTTGCAAGTATACATGTTGCTGTTTCAAAACAGAAAGTTTACCGCTGTTGCAAAAATTCCCTAGAAAAGTCAGAGAGTGATATAATGTTGAATCTTTTTGCATATTGAGCTCTGAAAAATCTTATACAGCTTAGTATTTTTCTTATAATTTTTGGAGTTAAGGAAGTATGATGAATCTTGCATTCTTTACAGACTATACTGTTTTGGCAGATTGTTGTTATGTTTGCATTGTTTGCATATGCTTGCTTGTTTAATGATTCTATTTGAGGATAGGAGTATTAAATATGCAGAGACATTTAGTATGCAATGTTGAATAATAATGTTAGTAATATGTTACAGTAGAAAATGATAAGGTTATTGCATTGTTTTATACTAACTTATCTCACGAGTTCTTGTTGAGTTTTGTGTGGATGAAGTTTTTGAGATTTAGGGAAACCGTAGTATAAAAGGAATTAAGGAGACACGAAAGCTCAAGCCTGGGGATGCCCAAGGCACCCCAAGATAATATTTCAATAAGTCTCAAGCATCCAAGCATGGGTATGCCCCGGTAGGCATCCCACCTTTCTTCTTCGACAATTATCGGTTAGTATCGGTTGAACCTAAGTTTTTGCTTCTTCACATGAGTTGTGCTATGCTTGCAATGTAATTTTAGTTTGCTTTGCTTGCTATTTGAATAAAATACCAAGATCTGAAATTCTTTTATGAGAGGGAGTCTTCACATAGCTATATCATTATTTAACTACTCATTGATCTTCACTTATATCTTGTTGGAGTAGTTTGTCATTTACTCGTGTGCTTCACTTATATCCTATGAGTAAATGGTTGAATGAGTTGAATGTCATAAATCTGAAATTATATATGTTTTATATGCTTACCCCCTTGGGAGTAATGACTTCACATCTAAGAAGTAGAGGTAGTAAATTTATTTGAGGTTAGCAAGCATTGCATTGGTCATTTGAACAATTCATGGAAGAATATTGAAGGAAGAGAGATTTCACATATAAATATACTATCTTAGACATCTTTTATAATTGTGAGCACTCGTTAAGTATGACATGCTAAAGAGTTGATGTTGGACAAGGAAGACAACATAATGGGTTATGTTTTCTCACATCTCAGTTAAAGTATATTGTCATGGATCATTCAAACATGTTGAGCTTGCCTTTCCCCCTCATGCTAGACAAAATTCCTTGCACCAATTACAGATACTACTTGTGCTTCCAATATCCTTAAACCCAGTTTTTGCCATGAGTGTCCACCATACCTACCTATATGCGGTATTTACCTGCCGTTCCAAGTAAATTTGCATGTGCCAAACTCTAAACCTTCAAATAATAATCTGTATTGTATGCCTGAATCGCTCATGTAGTGACTAGGGTCTGTCAGTATCTTCCATGCTAGGTGGGTTATTCTCAAGATGAGTGGACTCCGCTCATCATTCACGAGAAAAATGGTTGGTAACCGGGATGTCCGGTCCCATGATCAAAAAGATCAAAATCAAATCAAAAATAATTGCAAACAAAACTCCCCTAGGATTGTTGTTGGTATGGACAGTACCCCGTTGTTTCGGATGGTCGTGGAGTGTGATTGTTTGTGGAGGGGGAGTAAAATCTTTACCATTCTGTTTGGGAACCGCCTATAATGTATGTAGTATGGAAGATATTGGGAACTCTTGGTTGTTATGTTGACAATGAGATCATACCTCTCAAAATTATTTATCTCTATTTCAAAATCGAGCTCTGGCACCTCTGCAAATCCCTGCTTCCCTCTGCAAAGGGCCTATCTTTTACTTTATGCAAGAGTCAAGGTGATCTTCACCTTTCCCTTTTTCATTTTATCCTTTAGCAAGCACCTCGTGTTGGAAAGATCCTGATATATATATCCAATTGGATGTAAGTTAGCATGAACTATTATTGTTGACATCACCCAAAGGTGAATACGTTGGGAGGCAACACTATAAGCCCCTATCTTTCTCAGTGTCCGCTCCATAACCATAAGTATTACGTGAGTGTTAGCAATTGTAGAAGACTATATGATAGTTGAGTATGTGGAGTTTGCTAATTCAAACCTCTGACATAGACCCTTCCTGAAAATAAGATGAATTGCAATTGTTTGATGACTAAGAATGAAGTTTGCTAGTTTTCAAGAAAGTTTCTGGTCTATGCTTTAACATGTGAATAGCTTGTTACTTGATCATGAAAATTTTTATGAGATGAACTACTGTTATGACATATAATCATGCTAGAAAAGGTGATTGAAATTATCATTGGTCAAACTTGTGCACCTACTAGCATTCACACTTCATAAATTCTTTCTTTTATCATTTACCTACTCGAGGACGAGCAGGAATTAAGCTTCGGGATGCTGATACGTCTCCAACATATCTATAATTTATGAAGCATTCATGCTATTATATTATCTGTTTTGGATGATTACGGGCTTTATTATACAATTTTATATTATTTTTGGGACTAACCTATTAATCGGAGGCCCAGCCCATATTGTTGTTTTCTTGCCTATTTCAGTGTTTCGAAGAAAAGGAATATCAAATGGAGTCCAAACGGAATAAAACCTTCGGGAGCGTGATTTTTGGAACGAACGTGATCTAGGAGACTTGGAGTTCAAGTCAAGGAAGCTTCGAGGTGGCCACAAGGGTGGGGGCACGCCCCCCCCTACTGGGCGCGCCCCCTGTCTCGTGGGCCCCTCGAGCGTCCCCCGACCGACTTCTTTCACCTATATATCTCTATATACCCCGAAAACATCACAATGGAAGATAGATCGGGAGTTCCGCCGCTGCAAGCCTCTGTAGCCACCAAAAACCAATCGGGGCCCTGTTCCGGCACCCTGCCGGAGGGGGGATCCCTCATCGGCAGCCATCTTCATCATCCTGGCGCTCTTCATGATGAGGAGGGAGTAGTTCACCCTCGGGGCTGAGGGTATGTACCAGTAGCTATGTGTTTGATCTCTCTCTCTCTCTCTCGTGTTCTCTCTATGGCATGATCTTGATGTATCGCAAGCTTTGCTATTATAGTTGGATCTTATGATGTTTCTCCCCCTCTACTCTCTTGTAATGGATTTAGTTTTCCCTTTGAAGTTATCTTATCGGATTGAGTCTTTAAGGATTTGAGAACACTTGATGTATGTCTTGTCGTGCTTATCTGTGGTGACAATGGGATATTCATGTGATCCACTTGATGTATGTTTTGGTGATCAACTTGCGGGTTCAGTGACCTTGTGAACTTATGCATAGGGGTTGGCACACGTTTTCGTCTTGACTCTCCGGGAGAAACTTTGGGGCACTCTTTGAAGTACTTTGTGTTGGTTGAATAGATGAATCTGAGATTGTGTGATGCATATCGTATAATCATACCCACGGATACTTGAGGTGACAATGGAGTATCTAGGTGACATATGGTTTTGATTGATTTGTGTCTTAAGGTGTTATTCTAGTATGAACTCTATGATAGATCGAACGGAAAGAATAGCTTCATGTTATTTTACTACGGACTCTTGAATAGATAGATCAAAAAGGATAACTTTGAGGTGGTTTCGTACCCTACCATAATCTCTTCGTTTGTTCTCCGCTATTAGTGGCTTTGGAGTGACTCTTTGTTGCATGTTGAGGGATAGTTATATGATCCGGTTATGTTATTATTGTTGAGAGAACTTGCACTAGTGAAAGTATGAACCTTGGGCGTTGTTTCCTACCATTGTAATATTGTTTACGCTCACTTTTATCGCTTGCTACCTTGCTGTTTTTATAATTTCATATTACAAATACCTTTTTCTACCATCCATATTGCACTTGTATAACCATCTCTTCGCCGAACTAGTGCGCCTATACAATTTACCATTGTATTGGGTGTGTTGGGACACAAGAGACTCTTTGTTATTTGGTTGCAGGGTTGTTTGAGAGAGACCATCTTCATCCTATGCCTCCCATGGATTGATAAACCTTAGGTCATCCACTTGAGGGAAATTTGCTACTGTCCTACAAACCTCTGCACTTGGAGGCCCAACAACATCTACAAGAAGAAGGTTGTGTAGTAGACATCAGTGACGCACCACCCTTAAAATATGTGCGCTCGTTATACCTGGGGGCTTCTTATACAGAAGCTTAATATAATTACATTCCGGGCTTCGCACCCCTTGCATATGCGACTTTCTTCCATATGCACATTTTCTTCGCCATTATATGCATTGATATGACTTAAGTTTTGGCCAAGCTGGGTTGCCTGGCTCTTGTGTTTATGCCCTATGTTCCCGTTAATTCAGCTAGGGCATAAGGGGAGCACCTCTGCGATTGTTACTGCCGGGTCCTTCGGATGTGTACCTCAGACTGGGTGAAGCCGAAAGCTAGTGTTCTTAAGGGAATATTCGGTCGGTGAACTAAAGATGTATTTTACCTTTCATAATACAAAACCCCAGATGTTTTCATATACTGCGCTTTTAATCGTAGTTCGGACATGCACATTAGTGCATGTGTACCCAGGGAAAGGAACCCTTAACAGAACTATTCTCTCTGGAAGATGTTTCTTACTACCCATGTAATATAACATAAATAGTTGGATACTTGTCTGTTCAAGCAACTACGACCCCTACACCTGGTTTCCACGCGTACCCCGGCTTCTATAACCGAGCGGGTATTCGGAAACACTCCGGACTATTGAGTCATGAGGTTGAAGCGAAAAGGTCTGCCATGACAAATGATTTACAATCCGGCTAGGGACAAAATATGTCCATTGAAGTACATAGTCACTATGACTAAGACATTTCTTCTTCTATGCCCTCCAACAGGCTGTCTAGTCTACAGTCCTGCTGGGAATACTTTGCGGCTAATTCTACCCGGTCATATACCAGGCTAACGGGGATTTATTTCCCATCTGGCCCTACAGGTCCGACCTGTGCCATATGATTCGGATCAAGCTTGGTGTACCGCGTCTTTACCATCGCCCAAGCTTCTCTTGCACCTTGATGACAAGCAGATATCTTCCATAGCTGGAAGCGCCGCCGTGCTCCCTTCAGCAGCTGCACAATCTCCCCCATGCCTCCTGGCAGGGAAACGGAAGGCCACAAGGCTTTGGCAACGTTGTGCATAACATGCCGAACTTGTTTGTGCAGTTGCGCAAGCTCTTGCAGCATATCGTTTGCGGATCCGGGCATCTCTTCTTCGGGACGACCAGTCAGCATACCTACAGACATAACGCTGTTATACTGCCTCTTCGCTGAACTATGTATATAAAAAAATAGTTCATTCAAGCACTTACTGAAAATGCCGCGTTGAAGCCTTTTATTCTCCTTCACGGAGTCAGCTAGCTGAGCACGAACATCTTTTAATTCTATGCTAAGCCGAGTATTGGCACCCAGGAGATCATTTTTCTCCTGCCTGACCCGTGTAAGTATACGCTCGCCAGCATCTTGATGCCTTTGAGCTCTCTGTTCATCCTCTTGTAGGATATCTGGATTCACTCCGGGATTATCTGCAGAATCTGTTCGGCAGCGTGTCAAAACCGCTGGTATACGTAATAACATCTATTCGATAGAGGAAAGTATTACTAGTCGAGGTCTTTTTGGATCCCTCTAGTTCGGCAGTCTTTGCCCTTAGCTGGGTTTGACACCTCTCCAGCTCTTGAGATAGCAGGCTATTCTTCTCTGAAAGAACCTGTTTATAGAATGATCCTTAAATCAGTTGTACCAACTATTTCAAGTCTCAGCGGCTACTGATATACATACTTATCAGATTTTACTTACTCGTATGTCTTTCAAATATTGGTTTGTGGCTCTAGCAAGCCCATCTCGAGCAGCTCGGATGTACGCATCAGCCGAGCTGAAGGCATTGAAAGCTTCTTTGGAGAAACCAGGGTCGCTTAGTGCGGCCCGCCAACGCCGATGATTCATGGCGCTCTCTACTTCGGAGTTTGTAGCAGATAGTCTATCTGAATCCTCTATATGAGGGTTGTCCGGTGTCACTCCCGTATTGATCTCCGCCCACGAGGCCGGCTCTGGAGCCCGGCTGGTGGAGACGCGGCGAGTAGGGTCCCTAGATACAGTCTGGCGGATGCTCTTCCTGCCAAGACACGGAGGACAGTGTCATACTTTAAGATGACTATTGGGGAGCACGTTTGAAACCATACCTCTTTGATGACGGTTTTGCCGCATTTCCGCTTGCCTTCCTTTTTGGAAGCCTACCGGCGTAGGCACTCCCTGTTGATGAGTTGCCTCGGGTTCGACATTGAGCGCCGACCGCTTTCCCTTTAATAAACATAAGCTTTGTGTTGTGTGTAAGGCGGAAAGAGCGAATCCTTTTTGGAAATCAGTCTCATATTCACTTACATGTGATGTAGGGAGGAGGCCAGGATAGTCAGCAATGATGGCCACTTCGGTGCCGTCACAGCTCGCCTGGTAGAACACCCCTTCGACAAGCTCCACAAATATATCCGGATCCACTTCGAATCCGGGGTCAAGGGCTTGGTCGTGGTCCTTGGGCTGTGGAGCGGGTTGTTGATCCCCTTGGTAAACTTCCGCCATTCCTGTTATGGATGTGCAGAGTAAAAATTCATGCTAAAGGACTGGGAGAATGGATAGAGTTGAGTAAGGGATAGCGACTCATCCAGCTGGGAGGGTTGTACATAGAAAATCCATCCTGTGGCTTAATGCGGACGAACTCCTCTTCTTCTCCTTTGTACGGCTCGGACAGTATTTTCACTAGAGCATTGGTGGAGTCCGGGCCTTTCCTGCCGCAGCGGGTGGCATCGTCTTCGCCATTGAAGTGCCACATGGGACGCCCTCGGTACTGGAGTGGTTGTACCCCCCGCATTATGCATACGGCCATGACCTCGATTATTGTTAATCCGGATGCAGCAAGCGTTCGTATCTTGCTCATCAACTGCTGGACCTCTCTGCTATCTTCCTTCTTGGGGCTCCGGGGACGCCAGTTGTGGCGCTTCACCAATGGAGTATTTATGAACTCAGGGAGACCCATTCGAACTGGGTCAGGAAGGGAGATGTCCTCTATGTAGAACCACTCGGAAGGCCATTCTTCGGATACCTTCTCGGTGTGCCGGATAGGTATCCGGTCCCGGCGATGCGCCATATCTCGGCTCCGCCGACTTGGAATATCGATCCCTCTTGGTTACGAGAGACGAGGCAGAACAACCTCTTCCATAGCTCAAAATGAGCTTCGCAGCCCAGGAAAAGCTCGCAAAGGGCGACATAGCCTGCGATATGCAGGATGGAGGGTGGGGTGAAGTTATGCAGCTGGAGACCATAGTACTCCAAAAGCCCGCGGAGGAAGGGATGGATTGGAAATCTGACGCCCCTCAGCAGATAAGGGACAAGGCATACATGCTTCCCCGTAGATGGATTAGGAAAAATCTCCGCTTGCTCCCTGCCATCGAAAGTAGCTAATCCGGATCAGGCGGGGACTAGGTATGCAGGTGGGAGGAACCCCTGGGTTTGCAACTTCACTAATTGACCGTGGGATACGGTGCACTTCTCCCAATCACCCGGCTTGGCGCTGTGAAAGCAGGAGGAGGAGCTACGGGGTCCGGCCATGTTGGGATGGTGTTTTCAGGCGCGCTCTGATGATTCTTCACTTGGGGAGGATGGTGTGGATTAGATCTGAAGATCTTCGTCTCTTTAAATAGATGGTTTATTCAAGTGGTTAGGGTGGCAAGTGTAAAAATGCCCCAGCTCCTCGCATTCGCTTGACACATGGAAGCTGGAAATTATTGAAGTACAGAAGCCGAGGAAGCATAACATTAAATGAGGAGCCGAGTACTGCTCTTTACAACAGGTACTTTGGAAGAATTTGAAGGAGGAACCCGCCTTGCAATGCCGAACATAATCTGCGTGCCGGACTCATCGACATTGAAGCCTGGTTTGGGGGCTACTGAGGGAATCCTGGATTAAGGGGTCCTCGGACAGCCGGACTATGTACTTTGGCCGGACTATTGGACTATGAAGATACAAGATAGAAGACTCCGTCCCGTGTCCAGGAAGGACTCTCCTTTGCGTGGAAGGCAGGCTTGGCGATTCGAATATGTAGATTCCCTTCTCTGTAACCGACCTGATGTAACCCTAACCCCCTCCGGTGTCTATATAAACCGGAGGGTTAGTCCATAGGACGAAGAACAACAATCATAACCATAGGCTAGCTTCTAGGGTCAGCCTCATCGATCTCGTCGTAGATCAACTCTTGTAATACTCATACATCAAGATCAATCTAGCAGGAAGTAGGGTATTACCTCCATAGAGAGGGCGCGAACCTGGGTAAACATCGTGTCCCCCGCCTCCTGTTACCATTATCCTTAGACGCATAGTTCGGGACTACCTACCCGAGATCTGCCGGTTTTTACACCGTCAGCCGGCCCCTCTAGATGAGATCTAGAGGGGGGCGGCGGCCAAGGGGAGGGGGCTTGCCCCCCAAGCCAAGGGCCCCCCCTTAGGGTACCCCCCAACCCTAGGTGCATTGGCCCTAGGGGGATGGTGCCCAACCCACTTAGGGAATGGTTCCCTTCCACATACAGCCCATAGGGCCCTCCGGGGCAGGTGGACCCCCGGAACCCCTTCGGTGGTCCCGGTACAATACCAGCAAACCCCTGAATACTTCTGGTGACCGTATGATGACTTCCCATATATAAATTTTTTCCTCCGGACCATTCCGGAACTCCTCGTGACGTCCAGGATCTCATCTGGGACTCCAAACAACATTCGGTAACCACATACAGACTTTCCCTATAACCCTAGCATCACTGAACCTTAAGTGTGTAGACCCTACGGGTTCGGGAATCATGCAGACATGACCGAGACATCTCTCCGGCCAATAACCAACAGCGGGATCTGGATACCCATGTTGGCTTCCACATGTTCCACAATGATCTCATCAGATGAACCACGATGTCAAGGATTCAAGCAATCCCGTATACAATTCCCTTTGTCAATCGGTACGTTACTTGCCCGAGATTCGATCATCGGTATCCCAATACCTCGTTCAATCTCTTTACCGACAAGTCACTTTACTCGTTGCATAATGCATGATCCCGTGACTAACTACTTAGTCACATTGAGCTCATTATGATGATGCATTACCGAGTGGGCCCAGAGATACCTCTCCATCATACGGAGTGACAAATCCCAGTCTCGATTCGTGCCAACCCAACAAAAACTTTCGGAGATACCTATAATGCACCTTTATAGTCACCCAGTTACGTTGTGACATTTGGTACACCCAAAGCACTCCTACGGTATCTGGGAGTTACACAATCTCATGGTCTAAGGAAATGATACTTGACATTAGAAAAGCTTTAGCAAACAAACTACACGATCTTGTGCTATACTTAGGATTGGGTCTTGTCCATCACATCATTCTCCTAATGATGTGATCCCGTTATCAATGCCATCCAATGTCCATAGTCAGGAAACCATGACCATCTGTTGATCAACAAGCTAGTCAACTAGAGGCTCACTAGGGACATGTTGTGGTCTATGTATTCACACATGTATTACAGTTTCCGGTCAATACAATTATAGCATGAACAGTAGACAATTATCATGAACAAGGAAATATAATAATAACCATTTTGTTATTGCCTCTAGGGCATATGTCCAACAATATCCTTAGCACATTGCTCCGCCACAATGCGGGATCCCTCCAGGACATCGTCAAAATACCGCTCGGGCGTGCGATGCTCCTTGCCAGAAGGTAGTCCTTCGGTCGCGAGCTTGACGGCATCCATCTTCGCCCACTGAACTTTGACACGGGCGAAGGCCATCCGCGCACCTTCGATGCAGACTGACCGCTTAAGGACGTCAAGCTGGGGGCAGGCATTGACCAGCCGCTTCGCGAGCCCGAAGTAGCTGCTGGGTATGGCTTTGGCAGGCCACAGCCGTACTATCAAATCCTTCATGGCTAGTTCGGCCACCCTATGCAGTTCGACTAGCTTTTTAGCTGATCGCTAAAGGGCACCGGATGTTCTGGCGCAAGGTATTGTGACTAGAACAGCTTCTCCATTGAGCTCCCCTCTTCGGCTCAGAAGAACTCTGCAGCGTCGGAAACACTGCGTGGCAGATTCGCAAACGCCCCTGGAGAACTCCAAATCCGGGTTAGTAAGAGATCCCTCTTCTTCACATTTTTGCTTTGCATAATGAAGGCCTTACCCGCTGTAATTTTCTTGGCCTCTTGGATTTCCTGGTGGGTGCCCTGGGCTCCCACCCGGGCATCTTGCGCGCTCTGGCGAGCCTTGGCGAGTTCGTCTCTCGATCCACAATATCGCGCTCCAAGGACTCGCATTTCTTAATGGCGTCCTAGAGCTCTTGCTGGACCTCATCAAACCTGGCCTCGTGTTTTTCATGGGCGGCTTGCTCCTTGCCGCTTTCTTTTTGGCCTCGGCCAGCTCCTTTTTGAGAGCCTCCACCCCGGTCGCCCCTCCTACAAATAAAATGGCACTATGGTCATTACAAATCATCTATCCTTTCTGATATACAAAAGGTTATTGCGTAGCTTGTTTATCCTCTAGCTGTTTTTTCACGCGGCCGAGCTCTTTCTCGGCACGCTCCAGACTCTGCTTCAGTCCGGAAACCTCGGTAGTATGAGAGGTCGCAGCCAGTAATGACGCCTGCTTGTTCACATTGACTCATCTGATTAGTCTCCTATGAAACTTGTTTGATCCTCTGTCCGGCTTTTCTTTTCGAACACCGGACAGTGTCTCAGGGGCTACTGTCTATACTGACATTCTTTTTACATAATTGCGTTGCTTACCTCAAAGCCTGTTAGAAGGCTTGTGCAGGCTTCGACCATTCCGCTCTTCGCGGACTGAATCCTCTCAACCACCGTACCCATAAGGGTATGGTGTTCCTCAACAATGGAAGCACTTCGCAGCGGCTCTGGCTGGACAGAGGTCATCGGCGGAATTGGCGCGCCTCCTTCTTTTGAAGGAGGCTGCTTGCTAGGTTCCGGAGCCGCATAGGTCTCCGGGATCGTATTTGGCTGGGGGCGAACTGAATATGGCCCCCATCGCTAGTCTCCATGGGGATTTGCTCCCCCATGTGTTCGGCGGCTGAGGTTTCACCCTCCGGCACCGCCCTGACGTCCTCCTGAGTCTCTCCCTGGCCTGGGATCCTTTGGGACAACACCTCGGTGTCATCCATGGCCTTGGGAGAGGAGGCCGCCAGAATGGACCCGCTGTCCATCGCCTTCGGGTCCAGCGAATTCCACGAAGATGAGGATCGCTCGAGGTCGGACCGAGCCGGACTACAAATGCATGATTCAACATGTTAAGACTATGAAGTAGAGAGGCCGAATATATGAATGCGTCCTGGTTTTTTAGTACTCATGATTCGGCCAGGGGCTTGTCTCGGGGGCGCCGCTCTGGGCTGCTGTCGACGTCCCACGCGGAGTTATCCGTGAGGGAACCCTTCCCCCTCTTGGACGCCTCTGCATCCAGATTTGTGGAGGCCGCCCTATTCTTCCTTCCCCCCCTCAGGGGGAGAGTTGCTTTCCTCCTCCTCTTCGTCCCCGGCGGCGGAGGAGTGAGTCTCGGTGTCTTTAGACGTCATGTCCGAAGCACCCTTGCAACGGTGACCGCTTTTGGTCTCCTTGGCCCTCCCTTTGGCCTTCTTCTCCGGTGCCTGGTAGGGCGCCGGAACCAGCATCTTCGTCAGAAGCGAGATGGCCGGTTCCTCGGGCAGCGGAGCCGGGCACTTGATCCGCTCCGCGTTCTTTGTCCAGCCCTGAAAATAAATAGGAGGCTCAGGCATCTTCCCTGAATAAGTAAGTAAAGGATTCACCTTGAAATGCGAAAAACTTACCGGACTGGCGGGATGGGTCAGGTTGTACCCACGGTCTTCGGTTTCCTTCGGCCATGTCTCATTGGCCTTGAAGAGCACCTTCCAAATGCATTCGTGCGTGACGCCGAAGAAATGTTGCAGGGTCTGGTGCTCAACCGGATCGAACTCCCACAAATTACAGGTCCGGCTTTGGCATGGAAGGATCTGGCGAACTAGCATCACCTGGATCACGTTGACAAGCTTGATGTTCTTGTCCACCATGCTCTGGATGCGCGTCTGCAGTACTGTCAGCTCGTCAACGCAGCCCAATTCAGGCCCTTCTCCAGCCAGAGGTGAGCCGCATTGCGGCTCAGGACTTGAATTCGTGAGCCGCGTCCCAGGTGGCGTCGCAAGGTTCTGTGATATAGAACCACAATTGCTGCCACCCTTTGACGGTCTCTACGAAGGAACCTTCAGGCCATTTGACGTTGGGCATCTTGCTCACCATGGCGCCTCCACACTCTGCGTGTTGGCCACCCACCACCTTCGGCTTCACATTGAAGATCTTTAACCACAATTCGAAGTGGGGTGGGATGTGGAGGAAAGCCTCGCACACGACAATGAATGCCGAGATGTTGAGGAAAGAATTTGAGGCTAGATCATGGAAATCTAGCCCATAGTAGAACATGAGTCCGCAGACGAATGGGTGGAGAGGAAATCCCAGCCCGCGGACGAAGTGGGGGATGAACAACACCCTCTCATGGGGCTCCGGAGTGGGGATGATTTGCCCCTCGGCCGGGAGCCGGTGGGCGATTTCTTTGGCCAAATACCCCGCCTTCCGGAGCTTGGTAATGTCCTTCTCCTTGACAGAGGAGACCATCCACTTGCCCTGCGCTCTGGATCTGGACATGGTTGGAGTGCTTTCTTGGGGCGGAAAAGATGAGAACTTGGGCGCTGGAGCTCGAGAATGGGGGAGGCAGAGAGAGAAGGCGTGGGTGAAAGGGATGAATCCTTATCTCTTTATAAAGGCAGTGAATATCAAGCGCCTCCTCACTCGCCCTAAAAACTCGCCTATTCCCAAGGGTCGTGCAGATGATACCCATGCCCGTATTGATGAGAATCCCGCAATAAGGGGACACGATCTCTGCTTTGACAAGACGTGTCAATGAAACTGCATCTCGAAATATGGAGCAACAGGCTAAAAACGGTTCGAAATAATGGTCGGGCGACGACGTGATGTCACGCTACAAAAAGTTGTCAGCGGATTGGACTCGTGAAATATTATACTCTCTGTGGTTGTGTGTGGAATTTGTTTTGCAGAGCCGGACACGATTCTTGTGTTCAAAGACTATTTTGGAGTATTCGGAGAGGGAACCTGCCTTGCAATGCCGAAGACAATTCGCGCGTCGGACACCTCGTCATTGAAGCCTGGTTCAGGGGCTACTGAGGGAGTCCTGGATTCAGGGGTCCTCGGACGGCCGGACTATGTACCATGGGCTGGACTAATGGACTGTGAAGATACAAGACCGAAGACTCTCACCTGTGTCCGGATGGGACTCTCCTTGGTGTGGAAGGCAAGCTTGGCGCCCGAATATGAAGATCCCTTTCTCTGTAACCGACTTTGTACAACCCTAATCCCCTCATGTGTCTATATAAACCGGAGGGCTTAGTCCGTAGAGGTAATCATAATCATAATCATACAGGCTAGACTTCTAGGGTTTTAGCCATTACGATCTCGTGGAAGGTCAACTCTTGTAATACTCATATTCATCAAGATCAGTCAAGCAGGAAGTAGGGTATTACCTCCATAGAGAGGGCCCGAACCTGGGTAAACATCGTGTCCCCCGCCTCCTGTTACCATCAACCTTAGACGCAGTTCGGGACCCCCTACCCAAGATCCGTCGGTTTTGACACCAACAACCGCACCTATAGGCAACCATGCACTATGACAAGCACGCCATCAACGCTGCCACTACTGTTGCAATGAGGCAATGAGATGCGCAACGCCAGTGTCAAGTCTAGGAGTTAGAACCACGTGACACATGTGGTAAGCAATCCAAATAATTCTAAAAAAGAAAGTCAAGGAGTTAGAACCCTGGTGGGTTGGTTCCACCGCAAGGAACCTAACATCTGAGCAATGCTCATATTGCCATTTATTTGGTTTCATTATGCATAAAATCACATGTAATTCTATTGGGTCTATTTACAACCCCCAAAGCATGGTTCCTGTCGGAGATCAATTTATAGACCCATTATCTCAGACTCTTGGTTATCAGCTAAAAGGCCTTCGGTTTGCACATTTTCAAAGGTTCCACCTTCACTAGAATATGCATGCCCATGGAATATACCTTCCATTCGCGCTTTTCCTGGTCTGTTGGGTTAGCACTTGAAACAGACCATCGTCTTCTAGCTCGGAGGAACCATCGTCCAACCACCGACAACTGACCCTTTCAATAAAATGTGTGAGATCGTTCCTAGCAATGTTGTCAGAGTGTTTAGATGCATCATTGATTCGATCAGGATAGCAAACATGCCACCAGGATAGCTTAATATTGAAAGAAAAGGTGTCAAATTCTTGTTGTTGCATGTGTACCAACATTGCTTTCTCAGACCAAACTCTTACGTGGAGATGCTGCTGTAAATCAGCATCATGTTTCTTGTTCTGTACATTCTGATGCTTTATGAAGCCCTTATTCAACTTCACCGCAGCCACAACATGTGAAGAAAGGTCACAAAAAAGAACAAAACAAATGAGAACCAAAGAAGTGAAATATGTGCACCATGTCACTAACCATCACTTTAGGCAACACGGGTATAATCAATAGCTCTGCTTGCGAGTGGGAAAAGGTAACAATTACATATCCATTCATACCAAGAATGTCTTCTCCAAAATTATTCAGTTTTAATACATTGTAAGGCAAATGAAGATATTAGTCTCTAACCTTTTGATGATTGTGGTATGCTTCTTCCATTAGTTTGTGATAGTCTGTTCAAAGATAAACAAGATACTTTGTCAATCTTGAATAGCGGAGAATAGAAGGAAACATTCAAATTAAGCTATGCGAGAGTAAATGCAGCTGAAAATGGAAAACATGGATGACATCAACACTTTTTTTCTCAAAGGCTAAAGCCACTAAGTATGCATGTCCATTTTGAACAAAAACAAAGTGTGTGTCATGTCCATACAAGCAAGCTAGTAAAATTAATCTTTACTAGAACAAAGGAAAATCATAACTCAACGGCATACATATACAGTTATACATTGAATCATAACTCAAGCTTGTATAATTGTTGTTTTTGGATAAGTGCATCTATTTTATAATTGTTGCCATTGTATTCTTCATATATTATCATTAAAAAAATACATTTTGCATATAATTTAGTTTCAAACATTACATCAAAGTTCATTTTTCATCATTTGACAAAATGGAGAATTTCAATGTAGAGAATGACCATCCAAACAAGCTTCAGAATTGAGCCTCTCAGTCGAATTCCAAGTGGCAATTCTGTGCACATCCAAACAACAGAATTCATGTTCAATGTCAATATCAAAGTCAAGGAGATTTGATATTGGGGCCAATTCAATGCCATGGCCCTGAATATCAACATCCAAACAAAGCGCAATAGTCTTTAAAGGTTCAAAATGTAGACCATAACTAGATCAAGAGCAACATAAGATCCACAAACATGCAAGCTAGACAATAGTCTTCTGCCTCTTTCGGCTCTAAACATCAATTTCTTTATCCCTCCTTATACTAGAAGACTGAAAACTAGCTGCCAGATTATTCAGAATATTATGGATCGGGCTTGTACAAATGTATCTTGAGTACCTTTGAGAAAGTAAAGGATGTCTCCAACTCAAGTATTTGGAAAATGATAAAGGAAAGTAGACAACGAATAATTGTTGAATCGGACTGTAGGATACACAAGTACTGGAAATCCTGAAAGGAAAAAATGCACTTTGTTGAAGACAATTTGTCAAACTTCACTTTCAACAGCTCAAAATACACATAATTGGCATCACCTTATTACAGAACACATGTGTTGGTCCAGAGATGTGCCCTGAAAGAGCCCAACTCTAATGTGAGGTAGATATTTTATGAAGAGAACTGGAGACATCATTTCCAAAACCGTCTGATAGAAGAGGCAAAGGGGATGTTGAAGGAACTATGTATAGCAACTAATCTTTGTTGCACTGATAGAAAAGACGTGTAAATTATTGAGAGTCACCGGGAGGCTATCTGACCATGTAAACTATAGGGTGTCTACCGTGTCCTGCATGTTGTATTACATCATGAAACAATGACACTTTAGACCATAATTTGGTACTTCTCCACTTCTCGCCTCCTGGTTTGTGCAATCAGGAAATACAGAAGATTGCTTGGTATGAAATGTATGGAAAATAATCCTATATGACCTAGTCGCATGGACCCAAACTGGAGACACCCTTCCCTGCATGATATCTGGCAAAACGAGTCTCAAAGCACCTAATCGTTTAGCTTTACCATATATTGATTTATGTAATGTAAAGTTGTATTGTAGGCCGAGCTCAGTTGTACTTGCTATCACGACCGTCTATTTTGCGTCATGATCTGTGCAACTTGGAGCACCACTAGCCCACATCTGACTGCTCCAGCGTCATTACCACATGTTGACCGGCCCCATCCTCAACATCTTCTACCACTATTAACCTTGTGGCTTAGGCTTGGTGGCAGTCAGCGGGCAATTACCATTCCTCACATGTGAAGAGTTGCCCGACACAACACAAATAGAGGTTGTTAGGATTAATCTTGATTGTGTATCTTCATTATATTTTTGTTTAGCATGTAGTCTAGTGTAGGTTGATGGTTGTCCCGTGAAGCTTCATCTCAGCATGCGGAGGAGGCGTGATGCCGGGCTGCCGGGCGATATGCGAGCATGGCGAGATGCCGATGGCAGCGTGAGGCAGCATGTCCGTGTGATGCGGCAAGCACAAAGAGGCTGGAGTGTGACGGGCTGCACGAAGAGGTTGAACCGGGCGATCCGGTAAGTCATTATCAGTTGCATACATTGCTAGTTTGGTTGGGTCTGTGGCCGTTGACGAGGCTGCCCAAGTACTGGCCGTGCATTTAGTTCTGCATGTTGAGGCGGTCAGATGCATAGTTGTTAGGATCCTGGAGCGATTCCTGGAGTAGGATAAGGCTAGTTAGTGAGTGTGGTCGTGCATGCATGGATTAGTTTGTTAGTGGCCGAGCGTGGCGGCCTGTTAGTTCGTGCGTGACTTAGTGGCCCGGCCAGGTTGTGCGTGAGGGCCAACAGTCTATGTATATATATGTCACACCGATCAATGAGAAAAGTGAGGCCGAGAGGGCTGGGAAAAACACAATGTAGTCTCTTGTTCCACCAAGGAGAAGGGCCTCTCGTGCAAAGTAACAGCTGGTCTTCTTCTTGGTTGTGTGTGTGTGTTGAGTTCCCCACCATGTGTGTGTGCGTTCTTGTGTTCTTGAGAGAAGAAGAGAGAAACCTCAGGAGAGTTGTGCGAGGCAGCTCGAGGTAGAAGAAGAAGGTCGGCGCTGCGAGAGGAGCGGCGCCAACAATTGGCATCAGAGCCTTGTCGATCCGCGACGGTGACAGGGGCGTGACGGACTCCATGTGAGGTGGAGGAAGGCGGTGCGGCGGACTCCATGCGAGATGGAGGCCGGCGGCACAAGGAGGAGGCTGGTGGCGGCGCGAGGCCGCTGGTGGCTTTGACGGCGCGAGGCTGTTATGAGGAGAAGACGGTGTGGCGATCGGCGCCGCGAAGGCGTCGTCCACGTCAAGAGATGGTCGTTGCATGCGGCAGGAGGTCGTGTTACACGATGCTGCGATGGCGTCGTCCATGGCAAGACGGCATGGTGATTGGCGTCGCGAGGACGTCATCGACGACAAGATGGTCCATGGTGACCGGCGCTGCAACGGTGCCGGTGGCGGCGAGGGCCCGGTTGCGGCGTTGCGATGACGTCGTCAAATGGCGGTGGGTGATCCGCGTCGAAGATTGTGATGGACAGAGAATCAAGATTAGAGGGGAAAATGTTAGGATTAATCTTGATTGTGTATCTTCATTATATTTTCGTTTAGCATGTAGTCTAGTGTAGGTTGATGGTTGTCCCGTGAAGCTTCATCTCAGCATGCGGAGGAGGCGTGATGCCGGGCTGCCGGGCGATAGGCGAGCATGGCGAGATGCCGATGGCAGCGTGAGGCAGCATGTCCGTGTGATGCGGCAAGCACAAAGAGGCTGGAGTGTGACGGGCTGCACGAAGAGGTTGAACCGGGCGATCCGGTAAGTCATTATCAGTTGCATACATTGCTAGTTTGGTTGGGTCTGTGGCCGTTGACGAGGCTGCCCAAGTACTGGCCGTGCATGTAGTTCTGCATGTTGAGGCGGTCAGATGCATAGTTGTTAGGATCCTGGAGCGATTCCTGGAGTAGGATAAGGCCAGTTAGTGAGTGTGGTCGTGCATGCATGGATTAGTTTGTTAGTGGCCGAGCGTGGCGGCCTGTTAGTTCGTGCGTGACTTAGTGGCCCAGCCAGGTTGTGCGTGAGGGCCAGCAGTCTATGTATATATATGTCACACCGAGCAATGAGAAAAGTGAGGCCGAGAGGGCTGGGAAAAACACAATGTAGTCTCTTGTTCCACCAAGGAGAAGGGCCTCTCGTGCAAAGTAACAGCTGGTCTTCTTCTTGGTTGTGTGTGTGTGTTGAGTTCCCCACCATGTGTGTGTGTGTTCTTGTGTTCTTGAGAGAAGAAGAGAGAAACCTCAGGAGAGTTGTGCGAGGCAGCTCGAGGTAGAAGAAGAAGGTCGGCGCTGCGAGAGGAGCGGCGCCAACAGAGGTTCTATCCAGGATTCCTGCTTCATGGCGTGTATGCAGTAGAGAGAGAGAGAGCAGAAATGGGGAGGAGAGAGAGAGAGCAGAAGTCTAGAGACATGAGAGAAGGAAGAAGAGACAACATGCAACTTCTTAAGAGAGAGAGAGAAATAGAGAGAGAGAGAGAGAGAGAGAGAGAATGTGGAGACAACAGGTGGGACAGAGGTACTGCTGCTACAATAAGCATGCATAGATTACTATTCACATGTTATGCAAATCGCGCTGGGTAGCAAAGCATGGTTGAGATCTCAAGGGAAGGGAATCTGCCGTGAGAGGTATAGATAGGAGGTCCACCAGAGCTTGGCCTTGAAAAAAACATGATCATTCTGTAGCTAGTGTTCTTTGACCTGTCGAGCACCCATTACTCTAGTCGCCGCCCGTCCGATGTGGTCCGCCCTAGTTGCTTACCAAAAACGCCACCGACGTGCTCCTCTATGCCAGGCCCAATTCCCCTGCTCGGCGCGCACCATGCTACCAGTAACAACAACATTTGTTGGGGCCCCAGCTCACCGCCCCCTTGTTACTCAGCACATCCGACCATGGACACGCTCATCGACCTTTGAAACAAACCATGTTCGTTGGAAACTCCCTTTACCCGTGGGGCTCCATGCCTATCAGATACAATCATGTTCGTTAGAGACCCAGCTCACGGCACAACCCAAGCTGCTTGCCCCGTCATGTGAGCGTGTCTACACCCAGCCCAGGAGATGCTATCAACCAAGACAAGGCACGACCCAGGAGAGAACGAAAAGAGCCAGTTGGCTTACAAGAGTTGAGTTTGCCGAACCTTCTAACTATAAGTAGTTCTCTTTGTCGATCATTGCAACTTGGAACG
This sequence comes from Triticum dicoccoides, assembly GCF_002162155.2. Taxonomy (NCBI): domain Eukaryota; kingdom Viridiplantae; phylum Streptophyta; class Magnoliopsida; order Poales; family Poaceae; genus Triticum; species Triticum dicoccoides. The sequence goes on from NC_041389.1 coordinate 557,600,318, forward strand.
AAAGGAATAAGATAGGCTAGGAACATAATGCACCAGTGACTCACCTTGAGGGTGTGGACCGGTGGAATAGGTCGACTCCAACCACTGTTTTTGTTTGAAATTCGAATCTCCATGAATTACTTCCCTTCCCCAGGTTGATTGCTAGACCCACTAGTGTGTTCCTCACAGTTGTATTAGTTTCAGTTCAAATCCTGGACACCCGACACATCACCACGGGACGAGGTTCCACGACCGGCGGAAAAAGCAAGCTGTGGAGTGGCTCAAGTCGGAGAGTCGCGCCATTTACGACCTTCTCAATATGGAGTTTTGCCACGGATACATGGGAGAGGTCGCTCGGGAAGATGAGGATCTTGTAGCGCTTCACCGCCCATAGCTGGACACAACAAGGCGGCACTAGATCGAGTCAGGTGAGGCGAGGGGGAGGGTTAGGCTGTTGGCGATTGGGAGGAGCGAATAAAGGAGAGGACCGAGGAGATGGGATTGAGCGAGACGAAGCATAGGGAACGATCAGAGGAAGGAACATTCGGGCCGGAATTAACAAGGGTGATTTTTTCATACGTTCTTTTTGGATAGGAATAAAATAGAAGAGATTACCATCCATTATTGAAGTGATGAATTAACCGTGTCATGCATTACTAGATAAGATGTTGATTGCCATACTTGAATTGATTGTATTGCAAAATATTGATTGGGTTTGTCCAGCTAGATGAAAACCGTTTTAAACAGTAAACCGGGAGCATATGAAAATCGATGGAAGGGTGGGAGGGACAGACGAAGGGATCAGACTACGTAAGATGGGAGACATGACTGAACATATTTTTTAGGTAGTAGAGATTAACCTATAAATTTCCATACTCTTACTAAGTATTTCAACAATTACTCTATTTAATGGACAAACCTCTTGTTTTTTTGTGTGGAAATAGAATCTCGCTAAGGAAGACTTGATGAATAAGCAAAAAGATCAAGCTAGCTTTCTTTGAGTTGTTCCATCCTATGAAATATTGTAAATTTGTAAAGTTTCCTCCACCAGCTCAATTTATTGCATCATCGAGAGGGTGGTGAAGATGCTGATTTGTTTTGTTTCTTTGCAAGGAGAGGGTGATTAAGGCGATATAGTGATGACCGAGGAGGAAAGGAGTGGGAAATAGAATTAGTTTGTCGTTGTATGAGTAGAAAACCACATGCCGTCACACATGACCAGCGCACCAGAACAGCAACCGCCGTCGATGAAGAGAAACATAGACTAGAAGGATCCAAACTGTAGACATAGACGTATATGAACGAAGACCAGATCCAGTCGGATCCTCCAAGACAAATGCCAACCGGATCCCACAAGATCCTTTGGAGACAAACCTCCACACGCCTTCCAAAAATGCTTAAACATCACCAGGACGGGGGCTAGGCGGGGAGGACCTTATTCCAACTTCAAGAAGCTGCCGCCCCCTCATCTTCTTGAGCATGACAAACTCTAACAAAACTCAAAAAAGCACATAAAAAACGGAGCCCTCCCACCGGTAAAGGTCGGGATCCATCGGGTCTTCATGATCCAAGGACCATAGGAGATGAGATGGACAGGCGGTAGGGCCGACGAGAGGCAGGGAAACCCTAGAGGAGAGTTCCGCAGGAGGAGGCAGGAGCGAAGGACGATTTGATGAATAAGCAAAAAATATCAAGCTAGCTTTCTTTGAGATGTTCCATCCTCTAAAATTTTGTAAATATGTAAAGTTTCCTCCACCAGTTCAATTAATTGTATCATCGAGAGGGTGGTTAAGATCCTGTATTTTCTTTTTGCAAGGAGATGGTGATTAAGGTGATATAGTGATGACCGAGGAGGAAAATATTGGGAAATAGAATTAGTTTGTCTTATATGAATAGAAAACCACACACCATCATATTTGACGCACCGTCTGAATTTTAATCTTCGTTTACTCACTTTTTGTATTTCGTGGCAACGCAGGAGCATTCAGCTAGTCCATATAATAAGATCTTAATCTTTTGAGTTTTGACCCCTTTTGAATTTGCACGCCACATTCCTTAGGAAAAATTTAGGTTTTGTCCATTGGGCCGGCGCGAGACCACGATACTGATGGATGATGGAAGCTGGGCCGGCCCGGCCCTTGGCATGGGGGATTTCTTCTTGCATCCATCCGACACCGCGAGCAGCAAAGCGAAGCGAAGGAACACTCTTTCCCCTCCGTCCGTCCCCTCCTAAAACCCTAGCAGCCCAGGCGGCGGCCTCCCCCCTCCACCACCGCGCCGCCCAAACCCCCAGCCTCTCGCCGTCCGGAATGGGGCGCGTCGACGGAGAAGACAAGGCCGCGCTCTCCCCCGGCGGAGACGACGCCGCCGATCTCTCCCCCGACGATTCGCCGTGGAGCGACAGCGCCTGGTCCGAGGACGAAGACGATGACGAGGTCCGCCCCACCCTCCTCCTCGCCCCATCGATTTTTTTCTTATTATTATTAGTCGGATTGTCGCTGATGTTTGCCCGGGTTGCCGCCGCAGGCCTCGCTGTCGTTCGAGGACAGCGGCGAGGGCTCTGACGCCGACTCCGACGGCCTGGAGGAGGAGGATGACGCCGCGGCGGAAGAGAGCGACTCCTCTGAGGACGAGGTGATTTAGCTGCTCCATGGCCATTTTAGTTGCGTACCTGGGGGACGGACTCCCAAGGTTATTATCAACTGGCATTGTTGTGCTGCAGGTTGCGCCGCGGAACACCGTCGGGGACGTGCCGCTTAAGTGGTACAAGGACGAGGAGCACATCGGGTACGACATCTCCGGGAGGAAGATCAAGAAGCGGGACAGGGATGGCAAAATCGACAGCTTCCTCAGCAGCAAAGATAACGATGATGACTGGTACGAGGCTCCAACTCGATTGGCTGCTATATAGAATCGCGGGGTCTACCCTCAATGAGAACTTGACGATGGGATTAGTTATCCGTATGCTGCAACTTGCAGCTAAGAAAACAGGGGCTGAACAAACGGTTATCTTTTAGCTTCAGTATGAGTGCCTTTTATCATCTCACTCCAGTCTGTCATACTCCAGAACTAGCTATCCTATGCCCAACTCTGATTTTAGAGTTTGCATACTCAGCTGATATGAGAAAGCCTTGCCTAGTATCCCTGCAGTCTTGCACGATATGGAGTTAAATTGTTTTTCATCCCTTACATTCGTTCATATATTGTCTGATGCTAAGTTAGGTGGGTCTGGGTTACCTTACTGATTAAATGCCCCATCCTCACCTCTTGCCAAGTATAGGAGAAAGCTTTGGGATGACTATAATGGCGAGGAGGTGAAGATTACCAAGGAAGAAGCTAAGATAATTAGTAGACTGATGAAGGGGAAGACTCCACACGCCAATGTTGATCCTTATCCAGTAAGTGTAACCGCCAAAATCATCGTACATTCATTTGAAGTGCTCCTTTTGTAACTACTCTGTAAAAATGACCCAGTTGGCCTGCTTAGTGGTTATTGTTTGCCAGTCACTGTTGTTGTGTATCTATATGATAAACATTTAATAGTGAATTCCATGTTGGCATTTACTAAGTGTCATGCATAATACTTGTTCTTTATGGACATAATTTTTACTTACCTGTACGAGTAATAATTTAAGCTGTAGTTGACATGTCAGCGGTGATTATGTACATGCATGCAAATTGAAATTATTCTTTTACAATTCATGGTTTCCATCCATTCTCTCTACATATAACTATAATGTTCAACACGGACCGACTAAATTTCTCTTAGCATTATGTTGACTGGTTTGATTACGCTGATCATTTAAGTTAATTCTTTTACAGTTTACGATTTCCTTTCATTTTCTATACACATAACTATAATGCTCAACGTGGACTGAGTGAACTTTTCTTGTAGGATTATGTTGACTGGTTTGAATATGCTGATAAAGGCCATCCACTTTCTAACGCTCCCGAACCAAAGAGGCGATTTGTTCCCTCAAAGTGGGAGCAAAAGAAGGTATATCCTGAGTTTCCTCCTCTTTTATGTTATGTTAGAGCTTTTCATAAAATCTACATGCTCTTCAATTTATTTTAAGATACATTAAACTGCAGGGATGGTTTGTTAATCTGTTCGTTTGAGATCTGAAATATCTTGCTTAAGAAAAGAACTACCCCATTGAAATGTATTTTCTACAGAATGGTCTAAGAAATTTGTGCCACAACGAACTGATAATTGTTGGGCAGGTCATGGGTGATATTTTAGTACATGATTATGATGTGTTTCTAGTTTTCATGTTTTTGCTGTCTGCCTTGAATTGTTTACTGTTTAGATTAGATTTTCAGATTTCGCGGTACTAAGTTATTGCATGTTGCAGCAAAGGATTACTGATGTTAGTTTAATTTCCACTGTTGTCCGGTTGCCTAGAATTTTGTGGGCAACCATTGAATAAGACCATGTGATCTTAGTACTCCATAAACAGACTCAGTAGCCATACAACTAATTTGTTATGTATTTCTGAAACTGTTTCAGAAGTTTGGATTCTTGTTGTATATGCTTTCTCGCTGGGTAAGAATTATAGAGATTATGTGCTGTTAGTACTGGTCAAATAGTCTCAATTGCCACAGAACTTATTTGTTAGTTTCTTTCTGAAAGTGCTTTGGGATTGTATTTGTGCTATCATGTTTCTTTCCTGTCATTTATAACTAATAATTACTTGGCATTGCCATTTACTTTATATTTTACCCCATTGTTCTTTTTGGAAGGTTGTTAAACTCGTTAGAGCCATTCGTAAAGGATGGATCAAGTTTGACAAGCCAAAGGATGAGCCAAACTATTACCTCTTGTGGGGAGATGACACTGATACAGCAGACAATAAGCGGCAAGGCTTGAGCTACATCCCTGCACCTAAACCAAATTTGCCAGGTACTGGCATGCCATCATTTTGCAAGCCTGTCTTACCTGAAAAGTTTTTCAGCAATTAATTTGACCGGATGACCTCCCATTCTATTGAAATGGATTGAAACAGTCTTGGAATGGGCATTTCTGTTCCGTAGTTGATGTTCTATTCATTCATGATGCCATTAATTTCTTCTATTCAGGTCATGAAGAGTCGTATAATCCTTCTGTTGAATATATTCCCACACAAGAGGAGATAGATAACTACCAGCTTATGTATGAGGAGGACAGGCCGAAATTCATCCCACGGCGGTATAATTTCTTTCACATTGTCATTATGATTTTTCTTTTGCATGGTCCGATTCGTCTGGGGAAATTTTGTTATGTGACCCCTTTATTTTGTGCCGTTGATTATGCAGATTTGAATCTCTTAGAAGTGTACCTGCCTACGAGAAGGCACTTAGGGAAGGATTTGATCGGTGCCTAGATCTTTATCTATGTCCTAGAACTCGCAAGAAGCGTGTAAGTGCAGGATATATCTTCTTTTCATAACTACTCCCTCCATTCCAAAATAGATGTGCCTTTTCATAACAAAGTTGAGTCATCTATTTTGGAACGGAGGGAGTATATATGTGCCTTTATTGCCTGGATTCCAGTTTATCTTCTATTATCGTGATGCTGTTTTCAATGCATGATGATTATTTGACAATCCCACAGATAAACATTGATCCTGAGTCGCTCAAGCCAAAGTTACCCAGTAAGAAGGATCTGAGGCCATATCCACGAACTTGTTACCTTGAGTTCAAGGGCCATGGTGGTCCAGTGACGTCGCTGTCAGTTGAAGCAACAGGGCAGTGGATAGCATCAGGTATAGACTGTAGATATTTATTTTCTATGTTCTTCCTGAATATATATGATAATGTTCTGATGGTTCAAATGGTAATGAACTCAATGTGATTAGTTAATTTGCTTTGAACTCTGATGTTTGGTCAGACCATTTCATAGAAGGCCCTTAACACTTTTGGTGTAACCAACTTTATTAGTATGCATGATATACAAAAGTAGTAAATGATAGTGCTGTAATGCCAAATATTATTGACCTAATCTCAAGATTCCAAAAAGAGGAGGGTCTTATATTTGTAGAAGGGTGAGGAATTGGACAAGATAATTCCGTGAAAAGGCTCCTTTGCTCCATGAGTTGATCTCATCAACTTGAGCATGGCATTTTCTTATATTACAGTTCTTCTTTGCTGAAGGTTCATCTGATGGAACAATTCGTGTTTGGGAGGTTGAAACTGGTCGCTGTCTTAAGGTTTTCAATGTTGGTGCTGATGTCCATCATATTTCGTGGAATCCTTCACCTGAGAGGCCCATTCTGGCTGCTATTGTGTATGCCTTCGCCATTCACAAGTATACTTCATTTTCTGGCGTTACACATTCTCACCATTCATCTTATTTTGTGCAGTGGCCGTGATCTTCTGCTTCTTAACACTGAGGTGGGGGATGAGGAAACTCAAGTGAGGACAAAGCAGCTCCTCCATGTCGAGGAACCGACCCCTGAAGATGATGGTAATAGTTGTCACCCAAACAATTCTTCCACCACCCTTGTTCACTGTGTTCTTAAATATTTAATTATATTGCAGGTGATAAGAAACCAGCTGTGAGGTGGGTGAAGAATGACAAATTTGACGGAATCACATTGATTCATCATAGGGTATAATTACTTGAGTGTTACTTATCATTCTCCTAAATGCGTGGCTTTTTGTTCGCATGCTTACTCTTGTTTTATTGTTCAGGCTGCATCAACTGTGGAGTGGCATTCAAAGGGAGACTATTTCACGACAGTTGTGCCAACTGATATCCTCTTTGCTTTGTTTAATTTATTAGTGATGCATGAGCACAATAACGAATATGTTCTAAAATATTTTTCTCTAGATTCAATCTTGGAGCTGCCATGCAACATTCTAACTATATCAAGATAATCATTTGTGACGGTTCTATAGTGTGTGCCCCAGCAAAGTTGTCTTTTCTTTCTTTGTTTCAGAGCTGTGTGCTTTTCTTTCTTATTGGGTCACTCTTTCAGTTCATAGTTACTAGATATGCATCCCCGCCTCCATAGTGTGTACACAGATTCTTCAAATTTTGATTATCTATTCTTCCGTTTGTCTACCTTAATTCCTTTGTACGTGAATCAAGGGCTGTACTGTTGCATCAGCTCTCCAAGAAGCATTCTCACCATCCTTTCCGTAAATTGCCGGGACTCCCTGTTGCAGCAGTATTCCATCCAACTCAAAAGATGTTCTTTGTTGCCACTAAGAAGTTTGTTCAGGTTTATGATCTCCAAAAGGCAGAGGTAGTGAAAAAGCTGGAGTCAGGTCTCCGGGAAATTTCGTCTATCTCCATCCATCCTGGTGGTACGTATAAAACCAACTGTTTACTAATTTACCAAGATTGACTAATTTACCAGTTGATAAATCTCGGGCTGGTTCATATTGCCTTTGCATCTAAGCTGTAAACCAGTTGTTAGAACTAATTGTAGTGCAACACTGTTTGTTGGATTGCCTTATTAATGGCATTGCAATTCTTTCATGCAGGTGATAATGTTATTGTGGGAAGTAAAGATGGTAAAATATGCTGGTTTGATACTGATCTATCTACGAGGCCATACAAGATGTTAAAGTATGACTTCTCTTACCTTTAGTCTCATTGTTTCTGTATTTTGTTTTCAGTTTTACTCCCTCCGCAAACTAATATAAGACGTTTAGATCACTTCTTTAGTGATCTAAACGCTCTTATATTAGTTTACAGAGGGAGTACATTGGCAAGGCTAATGTTTTAGGCAGTTGATTGTTATTATTTTATCTTTTCTTTGTTCAAATTTAGTTCAGCCAACTTAATGTTTGTTATGGACCTTAATACAAGTTGTTTTATGTACCAATCACTAAATTCTTGAATGTACGATACGTACCACATGCTTTGCTACCTGATGTGGCCGTCGATTAATCAAACGACACTACATACCACATGCTTTGCTATCTACTGCGGCCACAGATCACTCCTTTACGCTAGTCTTCAAACTCATGTTCGAACTTATCCTTCTTGACAGTACCGCTATGCGCAAAAGTGTTATCTATTAAATGTCGATGATTTCTGCTGCTTAGTCTTCCGGTGCCCATGTTTGAATGGTCTTCACTGTAAAAACAACTTCATGTTTTTTCCGGTTCTAGTTATTGTCTTCTGGTTCTAAGTTATTGTCTTGTTTCTAAAAATCTCATTACATACAGTGTTCTTTTTTGGACAGTACCCACTAGTTATACTGTTCTGTATGAGTTCATATTTTGTATTTATTTTCTTTATTTCAGGAACCACTCGAAGGATATAACCAGTGTTACTTTCCACCGGAGATACCCTCTTTTTGCCTCGTCATCGGAGGATTGTACAGCTCATGTGTTCCATGGGATGGTCTATGCTGATCTCAACCAGAACCCACTTATTGTGCCACTGGAGATTCTTCGTGGCCATTTGAGTTCAGATAGAAGAGGTATATTGTCATACATCATGTGGTTTCTATAATTCACATTATTTTACATCTTCCGTTTGTAGATTCTTCTTATTTGCACTCATAGACATTTTAACTTTCATCAACAACAACAACAACAACAAAGCCTTTAGTCCCAAACAAGTTGGGGTAGGCTAGAGGTGAAACCCATAAGATCTCGCAACCAACTCATGGCTCTGGCACATGGATAGCAAGCTTCCACGCACCCCTGTCCATAGCTAGCTCTTTGTCGATACTCCAATCCTTCAGGTCTCTCTTAACGGACTCCTCCCATGTCAAAATCGGTCGACCCCGCCCTCTCTTGACATTCTCCGCACGCTTTAGCCGTCCGCTATGCACTGGAGCTTCTGGAGGCCTGCGCTGAATATGCCCAAACCATCTCAAACGATGTTGGACAAGCTTCTCCTCAATTGGTGCTACCCCAACTCTATCTCGTATATCATCATTCCGGACTCGATCCTTCCTCGTGTGATATGGCAGTGGCTAAACTCAGTTACATTCTTATGTTTTTCACTGGAAGAATGCAAGTCATATATGCTTTTGCATTGAACCTCACATTAATACATTGTAGTTTCCTTGATCCATATGGTGCCAGTTTGAGCTGAAGTATGTTTGATGTGCTATGTTCTCATATCTGATCACTTATTACAAATTACACTAAATTGCTTATAGCTGTACTTGCTTTTGATGGTCTATTTGGTGCTTGTAGTTTTTTGAGAATCAGGGACAGACTAGTGTAATATTGAGTCTGTAATGTTGTAGCATGTGTCTTGTCAAATTAAAATTATTCGTAAGGAAGAAAGTTAGATTCGGTTAATTGACCCAAGCAGTCTTTTGGGGCATATGGGCCCCGAAGGATGCATAATTGCAAATTCAAGGTTTGGGCAGGATCAAATTTGTACTCATAGAAGGAAATGTGCATTTATCATTTTGCGTCGCCAAAAGTTATTTTTGTTTATAACAACAATGATCTAGACATTGTGCATACACAAAGCTATGCTTTATGCAAATCTTGTAACGATAGGTTATGGTTTTGTTGCTGTGCAGGAGTTTTGGATTGCAAATTCCACCCAAGACAACCGTGGCTGTTCACTGCTGGCGCCGACTCGGTGATTAGGCTTTACTGTGATTGATGATGATGCCTTCAAGGAGCATGCAGTTTTAGGTGCCAATCTCGACGGGGGCTTTTCACGATGATGATGATGTTCTGCCGTTTTGCCAAGAGTCACATGCCGGAGCCAGGAAGGAATTACGCCTTGTTGCGATTTGTGATGTCAGTTTTGTTTGGAGAGATTGTTGTATCTTTTTTTATTCTTGTTATATGTGTAACAATTAGTAGATGAGAGGGAAAAGTTAGCTGTGTAATAACAGCAGGGTGTGGAAAGAGAAGTATTCTATTCCACACGTAAATTTGGAGCTGCCGCTTCTTTTTTCTTTTTGATGAGATGTATTCTTGTTCAGTTACATGGTCTCCAAGGCCATTGCAGCTGCGCATCAGCATGGCTGCTGCCGCCGCCGCCAACGTCCAAGGGACTTTTGGCTGCCTGCTGAGCCACATCGTCGTGGTGCCCACACTGTAGGATGGCTACGAAGACGCTCTTCAAATTTACCCTAAGAGATACAGATCTGTGTATTTATCCGAAGTGATTCCAAACAAGTCGCAATGAAACTTTCTCGATGATTTTGATGGCTTTGACACCAAATTATGGTTCCGATTTGAAGGGATATCACATAGATGGGCGCAGATTGGACGATGCGACTAATGAAATCTGGTTTGCAAGGTCGTTGTACAACTCGATGCAAATTGGAATTGGGGTGGGGATGAGCACTTTAAATAATCCCATTTTCCGCGTTAGTTCGTGTTGGTCACATGGCTTAATTAGGAGGGATTGTTCAGCGGGAGGATCTACTGCCACATTTCAGAGCATGGCCCACCACACGAACACGCACCACACCATGGTCTTCGTTGATCTCAAGATGACTGTTACCTCTCCAGTGATCTAAAACATCTTATACTTCCCATGTTTCTTTTTAGTCAGTATATAATATTTAGTTAAAGTCAAACTTTGTAAAGTTTGACTAACTTTATAGAAAGAAATATCAACATCTACAATAAAGCTATATTGTATGAAAATTAATTTCATGATGCATCTAATAATATTGATTTTATATTTTTAATCTTGATATATTTTTCTATAAACTTAGACCAAAGTTGACAAAGTTTGACTTCGACTAAATTTTATATGCAGACTAAAAAGAGACAGAGGAAGTATTTGTTTATAGAGGAAGTACTTGTCATGCATGATCACAAAGTTATACAAGATGAGCAGGCCTCACCTTGTGGTTGATAGCCGGACAGTCTTCATGCACGCGCCCCTAAGGACTAGCGTCCTATCAGATCTCGCCGTCGCACACGGACGGCAAAAAAACACTAACACCCCTGTTTAAAGGAAACAACAAGAATCTACGCCGGAGCTCTATCGATTCCACCCAGACACACGAACTCAAAGAGGATTGGAGCCCCAAAGACCAACACCGACTTTGTAGGGTAACCCATAAAAATAGTGTTAGTTGCATGCTTCGAACTTCTTGCCCTCTTTGCACTTGCAAACCAATTTCAATGGATGTGCAGATTAAACCGCCGTGTCATCATTTTTTATTGAAAAGGAGGATGACTCCGGGCCTCTGCATCTGGGCGATGCATGCAACCATTTTATTAATTATTCACAAATATCTTACAAAGTAATACATCAGTAAGTCTGAAGCCACCATCTTGACAACATCTGTCGCTACTCCTATCCACTTGATGAAGGGGTGTCGATTGTCCAAGCCGAATACCAAACATACCTCACACCAAAGCCTAACATTAAAGTCGGATGTCCCAACCAAGACGCATTGCCGGGTCCGGGGCACCCACCGGTCCGACACACTCTTAGAGGCCGCAACCGCCATCTCCCACCGATCCATCTTCAGAGCCGGTACTGACACATCGACCTTGCCAGGTCTATCGTCGACGCCACCACGGCGCCAGACAACGCTACCTCCCTACACGCGTCCATCATCACACATCCGTCACCGAGACCCTGCCGCGCCATGCCGCCGAGGCTCCACGTGTCGAGGTGTCACATGGTGAAAGAGCATGGTGCCCCCATGTGTGGTTTTGGTAATTGATGACATTCTCTATGGATTAATGGTTGCCTTGAGGTATATTAGTAGGATCTGCTCATAGGCTTTTCTTGAAGTCCATTTATTGGTTTCATGGAGTTTATGTGATGATCAATGTGTTATTCAAGGAATTATCCAAGGATTAGTCATAGAGAAGACATGATACAAGGTTGATCACAACTAAGTCAAAGAGTGAATCAAGGTGATCAACACACAAATCGTCAAGATGTATCGAGAGCGATCAAGTGATCCCATGGTATGGTAAGCATTGTATATTACGCTTTGTGTACTAACCCATGGTCTATGTGAGAGTTCTATGTGGGGTTAGGTTGCGTTGTGAAAGTTCAAGAGGAGCATCACTAAGAGATCACATGCTTGAAGCTTGACGTCCATTGTGGTGACAATGGACTTGTGAAGATGTGCTGAAGAGTGGCTCACCCATAGTGGTGTATGGGGGAGCAATCTACTAGTCTTCATCGAGCCAACGCAATCAAGAAAGATGGTCCAACTTGAGGGAGTCAAGATCGTCATCTTCTTGCTCAAGTGGACTTTGTGCAAGGCAAAGGTTTGCCCTTGATAGGTTTTCTATTTTACCGGTCTCATGGTGGTAGTTGGGAGACCAGTTTATAGGATCGATTGTTGTACTATCAAGGGGGGCTCTCAAGTGAGTAGCTTGATCGTATTTGCATCCTTGCATCATCTTTCTTGGTTCTTGTCTGGTTTTCTCTATGTGAGTTTTTGGGCTTTTGGTCATCTTCATGACAAGATCGAGTTCATCGAAAACAAAGTTCATATGCATCTTCTATGATGTTTTCGATGTTGGAGTTTTTGCCGGTTCTTCACGGATGGAGGTTTCACACCTATATATCATTAGGCATTTTTCTACTACCACTTCTTACTGTAACCAGTCGCTGTTGGATAGTATGTGTCGTCGTCTATCCAACAAGTTTGAGTTTGCTCTATTCGGAGCTCATTTGCAGAAGTTATAATAATTCTGGTTTTCCCGCATCCATCTGCTTTGCTTGGGCTTCTTTGTGGCACTCTCGTGGTAGTACCGCTCTGGGAAGCGGTAGTACCGCTTATAAATGGTACTTCCGCTATCCAGTACTGCAGCTACTACTGCTGCTTCTGGGAACTCGACTTTTCATGTCGGGTTGCGTGATAGTAGAATTGTAGTGCGAGCGGTAGTACCACTTATAAGTGGTAGAAGCGGTACTACCGCTCCACTTCCACTATCCAGTTGCTTCTGGATCTGTCACGCTCTCAGTGGTAGTAGCGCAACAGTGAGTGTGCGGTACTATAACTTATAAGCGGTAGTACCGCTCACACTGTACGGGTACCGGTGACTAGCCCCAAGGGTTATCATTTGTACGGGTTCGGTGACCGTCCTTAAGGGTACCTTAGTCGAATCACGACATCTTGCATCGTACGAGAGGGCATGAGGAGATTACGATGGCCCTAGTGGCATTTTGGGGAGCATTGTGCCTCTACACCGCTCCAAACGGAGATTAGCATCCTCAAGGGTGTGAACTTAGGGATACATCGTCGTCTCCGCGTGCCTTGGTTATCTCTTACCCGAGCCCTTTACTTATGCACTTTACTTTGTGATAGCCATAGTGTTTCTTGTTGTATATCTTGCTATCACATAGTTGTTTATCTTCCTTAGCGTAAGTTGTTGGTGCGCATAGGTGAGCTAGTTGTTTTATGTTTTGTGCTTGGCAAATTAAACACTAGTTTTATTCCGCATTTGTTCAAGCCTAAACCGTAACTATTTTAAAGCACCTATTCGCCCCCCTCTAGGCAACATCCACGATCTTCACATGGAACGCCGCTCCACTGCTGAGCCATCCACTGGTCCCTCAAGGCAATGCACACCTCCAAAAATGATGCCCCCACAGGGGGAACGACACGTGAGTGACGCCATCATCTGATCGACTGTTCAAGGGTTTTCCCCAAAATTAGCAAAAGGAGGCAGGAACTTCACCTCAATGATGCCTCCAAGAAGGAAACCGCCAAGGGTCTCACCATCACCGGCTCCGGCCACTGGCCGTAGACAAGGTTTTCACCCGGATCTTGTCCCATGAGCATCCATCCCACATCTTGTGCATTGACCAGACCACCTTCAAAGCCCCAGATCTGGCCTCGCAGATCCGGTGACCACCTATAGCAGCCCTGGCACACCGGCCATTGCCTGCGTGTGCCATCACTGGAGTTCGGGGAGAGGGCTGCCATCCCACCTCGCAAAACCGCAAGAGCCGTTGGGAACGGTCCCATGCGTGCTCGTCACCGTCACTGATCCGATCTAATCTGGAGCCGCCACCAAATCATCGGCGGAGTTACGCCTTGGTCAAGGACATCACCACGCCATGCCACCGTGGGTCGCCTGAGCTTCACCCGCCGCCACCTTCCAGGGCCGCCACCCCAGGATCCAGGCCAGGAGACCAGGAGACGCATGCATGCACCCAACTAGATCTAGCCGCTGCCCAGACCTCCACGGCGGTGGCGGTGGCCCGCAACCAGGCAGCCAAGCCTCCAGCCAAGGCTGCCGCCTGGAGCACGCCGTCGCGCCACCATAGATCAGATCGCGGCCGCGCTGTCTCGCGCTAGGAGATCTTGCCCCATCCTCTCCTACACGAGTCAGGGAGGATAACCCCCGCCACTGCTGTCGGCCGCCGGGCCTAGCCCATCGGCATCCTCCGGTGGCGTCATAGAGAAGGGAGGGAGGTGGTGGTGACCCTAGTGGCTAGGGTTTGGGGAGCCGCCTGAGTCGCCCATGACGGGGCGACGCGGGGACGACGATGATGATTTAGAAATCGTTATTTCCATGTCATCGGAGGACCCAAATAGCTAGACCAAAAAAATCAGCTATGTAATCCAGGGGAAAGTGAGGATATATATTTTTAAAAGGAGTGTGCGAGTTTTGTTTAAAAGAGCGCTTGTGGTATCAATATCTAAGGATGTGTGAGGGTATGAGTTGGGTAGACATCCAGTCAGATCATGGTGGATATTCGATCTTTGTAGCAGCTAGGCCAAGGTAGGGTGTCGTAATAGGCAGGGAGCAGTTACACGGCGGCAAAGACAGCAAAGCAATGTCTTTGCCGTTAGAAGTTCACTGTCGAGAAAATGGCCGTCGTTCAGCTAAGCAAGCAACTTCCAAGAAATGCAAGACAAGCGGACCTCACGCATAAGCAAGGGGGGGTCTAGCAGATAGTGCCCAAGCAAAAAGAAACAGTTTGATATTGTGCATGCAGTGCCAAAGAAGGTACTCCCGATTCCGCCCACTCCCCACCGTAATTGGATAACGATACCACTCGCCACGCCACAGCGAGAAGTTTGCTCCTTGCCGATTGCCTCCGCCACGGAGCCGCCTTGCAGTTGCAGCAGCACCAACGCCCGCGCCTGTGGCAGCCCTCGACGAGGTGAGGCCGCACGAGCACGAGTAGACGCGTCGACCGCTGATCCCCAACTGCAGATCTCCTCATAATCGTCGCCATCCTCGATTGGTGTTGATGCAGGAAGCTTTGGTGGCGGCTCTGGCTCTGGCGGGGATCCGTCGATGTGAGGCAGCTGATGCACTTCGTGTTCTTGTGCCCATTGATTTCTTCTTTTGTTTTATTTTCGAATTTTGGATTTGTTTCCTGGAGTTACTGCAGATCTGAAGTTGGTACTCCTACGATGGTTTATTAATTTGGTTACAGTCTATTTTAGAGCTGAACCAAACACGTTATGGATTTTGCTCATTTCGTTCACAGTGCCGGCGTAACCTCATTACGATTAAGTTTGCGTTACCTCCCTGAGCCAAACACCTCCGAGGCAACAGGTTACACGCGTGTATAAGCTACTCCCTCTGTTCACTCTTGTAAGACCTTGAAAATATTTTAGACAATGTACAAAACAATCTATTTTAAGTTTTCTCTGAAATGACTTATAAAAATGAACGGAGGGAGTAGCTTTTTAATCCATTTTAGCGTACACATATAAAATTAATTGATGAGCTGAAACAATCCATTGCACTAGGTAGGTACTCAATAGTTAATTAATCACCGGGTGCTTGCAACAATTAAGAACACTAGTAGTAGTGGTACTTGTTGACACGCTGGCGCATGCAGGTAGTGCCGCTCGAATATATGAACTCCACCGCCTCCCCGCCGGCCGTGGCGGTGCTCAGAGCTTGAGCGACAAGTCTATCTCATTCTCCGCCGTGGCCTCCCCGCCGGCCGTCTTGGTGCTGCGAGTGCCAGCCCAGCCGCCCATGCTCGCCGCGGGTGAAGTAGCGTAGCCCCAGAGCTCCCCGCCGCCGTGCAGCCAGCGGTGGGCGACGGCCGGGGAGGAAGGCGTGGCGTCGGCGTAGCGGCTGCGCCTGGCGAGGGTGCGCTCGAGCTTGTGGGCGTTCTGGTGGCCGCCGAGCGCCTGCGAGCTCAAGAACTTGCGGCGGCAGTAGTTGCAGGAGAAGGTCTCCCGCCCGCCGCCGCGCTGGTGCTCCGCGGCGACTGCAGCCGCAGAGGGGGACGCCGGGAGCCGGCCGTCTCGCTGTTGCGTGGTGGGGTTGAGGCGGAGTTCGAGTCTGACGCCGTGCAGCAGCAGCTGGTGCGACTGCGGCGCCTGGCCCTCCATAGTCGATGGCCGGAGCCGGCACGTCGAAGATGGTGCGCGCGGGCGGGAGTGTGTGGAGAAGGAGGCGCGGGGCGGTGTGAAGCGTGGACTAGCGCCCCGGTAATATATAGAGCAGCGAGCCCACTGAATGAACCAGCGCAGCGCTTGTCCGTTTAACTTGGTTGCCATGCCATTGCCAGATCTGGGTTCGACAAGATGTGGCCTCCCACATATCTCCTGACGCCGCCGTAAAATCAACCGTTCGGCGTATTATTTTTACTATAAATGACACTGGACGTCCTTATTTCGCCCACTAATCCCAAAACACTTATTGCATCGCATGACCCCATTCACGTCGTACCGGAAGGCGCTTCACTTGCACGCGGCGGCGCCGTTCGCGTAGGCGCCTTTGACCGGCGCCAACGACCTGCCGCCAGTGACAGCGGTCAAACGCGGCCAACCGGAAGGCGTCGCTAGGCGATTTTTCGTCAAAAGAGACCACCTGCCGAATCAAAATGACAAAAAAATCACCTCTGGATCAGATTGACAAAAGAGACCCCCACGGCCGTGGCGGCAGGCGCGCCAGGCAACGGGGACTGGTCTGGTGGGACACGCCGCCACCGTTTGAGGCGGCCGCCACTTTACCTTCTACGCTCGGGCTGACACACTGCCGCTGCCGCACGCGGGACGGTGGGCCGGCACTGTAGCTGCTGGCACCTGGAGCGCATTTGCTTGAACCGGACATACTCCCTCCTTACCGGTTTATAAGGCTCATATCTGAAATCTCACCAACCAAGGGAAATGTCTATTGGCTGGGATGAATTGAGCTGGTTTAGAAAGTGCCCAATAAGCTTTGGGCTTTTTCTTCGCGAAAACTGTGCGCGCCGCAATATTAATTCTCGGCCGTTCGACCCCCAACGCAATAACTCCAGCGCCCGCGTGCTCTATATGCTGCGCGCTAACGGCTGCATGCGCGCGCTCTCTCCCGCCTCCGCTCTGAACTTACTGCATGCGCGCGCTCTCTCCCGCCTGACCTCAAAACTAAACCGGCCCGTGCGCGCGGTCTCTCCCACCTCGCTCTCTCTCATCTGCATGGCGCATGCATAGGCCAGTTTCATTTTCATGGTTTGCATGCACGGCGCCAAACAACAAATGAAAGAAGCACCGCCAAAATCCTCTGATGCCATTAGCTCATTTTTTGGTTTTTCAGCGTTGGGGCCGCGAACTCGAACACTGCCTCTCCCGCCATAGCAAATCGTACATGCATTGCAGTATAAAGTGGTGGGCAGCAAGCAAGTTTAGCCACACCATTCTTCTCGACCTGGGTGATCGTGAGCTAGTGCACGAGCTGCTCGACCTTGTCGAGGAGCGCTGAGAAGTTATCGACGAACGCCTCGACTTGGTCCAGAAGCGCCCCCACTTCATCATCAGCATCGTGTTGACCCTCGCCTCCGGCGGGAAGCTGGCTCTCTGCGTGTGCATCAAACACATCATCAGCGGCGGACTGTGCGAACAGCATCTCCGTTGACAGCCGCGTCAGCAGCGCCCATGGCTACGGCGCCGCCGGAGTTCTCCGTGCCCATCACCAATGGCTGGAGCTCCTTCTCGACGTCCGGAATCCAATCTGACATCGCTTTGCTGCTCTCGTTTCGTATGTGGATGAAAAGAGTAGAGGAGGGTGGGTGAAAGAACACGAGTGCTTCGAGTCGTTTTAAAGAAGTGGGTGGTGCATGCATGCATGCATGCAGCGAGGGAGAGGAAAGGAGTTGGCCATTTCTCTTCGTACGAGAACAACAGCCAGCGAATTAATTGTGTGCGTAGGGATCGAAACGACCGAAGCGCTTCAACCGAGCGGACCACGAATTGAGCCTTATGTTATGGAAATCTGGCGATTTTGAAATGAGCCTTATAAACTGGTAAGGAGGGAGTAGCAGTTTTTTGGTCGTCCAATCAGCGTAATCACTAGAGATGATCTTAGCTAGCACCGGAAATGCATCCAGTAGAACCCCGTGCATGCAATGATGCCACTTAGTGACCCAACCCGTGCATGCAATGGTGGCAGCAAGTACAGTTCCGGCCGCCTCCTATGGTGGCGGCAGGGTCCACGATACCCAGCTCCGTTCCGTCCTGTGTGGCAAGGCGCTGAAAAACTGTAATGCGTAGGCTGCCGCCTGGCAGCGCGGCGGCAGGGCCGGCCGCCTCACGGCGTGGCGGCAGGTGCCACGTGTCGCCTGGCGCGCCTGCCGCCACGGCCGAGGGGGTCTCTTTTATCAATCTGATCAAGAGGTGGTCTTTTTTGTCATTTTGATTCGGCAAGTGGTCTCTTTTGACAAAAAATCTCGCTAAGCACGGCACGCCTGATAATTTAGCGTTTAACCACAATCTTAGAAACGCCTACTAATACGGCGTGTCATTTTTGACGGCCGCCGCGAGTTTTGCTAGGCGTGTATAGAAACATACCAGAGACACTTGGGCGCTCGTTTGTCGCTACTAAGGGCATCTTCAGCCGTTGGCCCCCTAGGAGGGGCAAAAAATCACCCCCTGGAGCGCACCGGCGCTAACCCGCGCACTGGGGGCGTGATGCCCCCCAGTCGCGGCGCCCATGGTTAGTCAAAAAAGTCAAATACGGCGCAAAAACGACTCAAATTTAACGCAAACATCGGCGAGTTCGTTCAAACTTAAACATATTTTACAAAAAAGAAAAAACTACCGCGGGCTACCCCCGCCGTCTCCCTCGCCGCCCGCCTCGCCGCCCGCCCATGCGGTTCTACATGCCGAGAAGGCTGTAAAACCGCGTGTAGTCACCGCCGTCGTCATCATCGTCGTCGTCGTCGTCGCCGCCCCCACCTACGCCTCCGCCGTCCCTGCTGCATCCCTCCCCCGGTTGGCGCGGTGGGTTGGACGGTCCGGGGGCGTCGTCATCGTCGTCGTCGTCGCTTTCGAGGACCACGACGCCGTGCTCGTCCTCGCGCCCACGCTTGCGGGCGGCGATCTCCTCCAGGGCCCGGCGCTGCCGGACCATCTTGTCGCGGAGGTAGTCGTCCCGCGCCCACCGCATGGCATCCTCGTGGGAGAAGCCGCGCCGGGCTATCTCCTCGTACTCCGCAGGGAAGCCTGGCTCCGGCTTGGGCTCGACGAGGACGAAGCGGCCGGTGGGTGGAGAGGCGTTGGCGCCGATGCGGACGCCGGAGCTGCGGGTGCGCGCGCTGACCGGCGTGCCCTGGGGCTCCGGCTTGACGGGGCGGAGGCAGGGCGAGCCGCCGGACGAGGAGGAGGATCCCCCGGTCTCCATGCGCCTCGGGGTCCAGGAGCTTCCCCGGCGGCGTGAGAAGGAAGGGGGGGGGTACTCGAGGCGCGGCGTGTTGCCGCCCTCGATGTACTCGAGGACGGCCTCCAACATGCGCCCGGGCACGCCCCACCACCGACGCCGGCCGGCAGCGTTGAGCCTGCCGGAGGGCACGACGCCGTTGGTGGCCTCGAGCTGCTGGGCGTGACGGCGGCGGAAGTAAAGGTCCCAGAGCGGGCTGTCGGGGACAATACCGTGGCCCTCCCTCGCTGCACGCGGAAGGTTTGAGCGGATACATGCGATCTCCGCAAGCCGCGCCGCGCCGGTGGGTACCGGGGGCACCGGCACGCCGCCCGCGCTGATCCTCCACGCCCCGGGCACCCGCATGTCCGGCGGGACCGGGTACTCGGCCTCGTAAAGGAGGCGAGCCTCGTCTTCATGAAGATGGCGGTGGCCGAAGCCATTCGCCGCCGCGCCGTTGCCTGGGAAGCGCTCTGCCATGGGTGTGAACTAGAGACGGCGAAAGAGAGGAGAGGAGAGGGAGGAACGGCGACGGCGGGAGAGTGTGAGTCGCCGAGTGCGCCGGGGCGCGTCATATATAGGTCAAGGCGCGCGTGCCACCGTGTGTACGTGTGGCGGGCGAGGGAGGGCGAGGGACACGCGTCGTCCGGTCTTCACTGCGCCGCCCGTGAGGCATCAGTGGTGCTGACCGGCGCGGCAGCGCGCGACAGCTTTGGCATTGATTCGCTGCGGGAAACGAGGTGATGAGGACGACGAAGGGCCGAGAAGAGAGCCGTGTCGCTGACGCGGCAGGCCCGCGGCTTATTCACGCCAAAACAGTTTGCCCGGCGCCCCCGGGCGCCCCCCAGCGCGCCGGGTTCGGGCTGGGTCCGCCGGCGCTGTTTTCGGCCCAAGCCGGCGAAAATCGGGCTCCTGGGGGCGCGACTGGGCCGTTTTTTCGGTGCCGGCGCGAAAAAACGCCTGGGGAGGCCTTCCTGGGGGCGCGGCTGGAGATGCCCTAACTGTTAGGTAAAATTAAAATATCCACCACTGTGTTACTTTGGTCCTTAGTATCAGTTTGAACCTTGCTGACGAGCTAAAGTTCATTTCTAATATCAGTTTGAATCTTGTAATCTTTGAATTTGAACCATATAACTCTGGAATTTGAACCTTATAATATTTGAGCTTTTGTGGTACAATCGTTGAAATGACATCGTGTGAGACTCGTATATTGGTATACTATTTTGACCTTAATATGCAATGGACTTAGATTTTATTAACCATTCTTGAATGTGTTTACCTTGTCAATCTCATAGCACACGATCTATATAGCTAACTCGACTGTGATATCGACATTATTGCACACAGTTGGTTTCTTCAACCGTGTGCCATGTAGAGCATAAAATTAATTATCGCACTCGAGTGTCCATCATCACCCTTCTGTGTAACTTTGACCTCATCATCCACGGTAAACTTATGACCGAAGTCATTCCACACACTTCGTTTTTACAAATCCTTTTACCAATAAACGCCCACGATTTGTCCCTCTTCTAGCCGACGCGTGGCCAAACTAGTCGGGTGGGAAGCTTGCGCAGTAAACTGCACGGTAGCGCGGGAACAGGCTCACCGATGATACATTTGGCACCTCTTCGAGCCTATGTGTGGTCAAACGAAACATGTGTGGTGTTGTCAAGCATGCATTGGAATCCTCCACTATGAACGCGGTGACAAGACGTGACGATAAGACGATTACAGGCCGGCCGACCCTCATTTATTACAGCGGCCATTTAACCCTTGTGTCTCTTCAACCTTTCGATCGCGTCGCACCATTGCAAGAAGCACACCCACCACGACAAACTCTTAGTGGGTATCCTGCGCGGCTCCAATGGCGCTTCACGGCTGCCGATGACGAGCAGCAGTTCACCATGCATGCCGTGGTGGACACCTACAAAAAGTTCACGCAACTCACGGTGGTGTAGACCAACAACCTGACCTGGGTGGAGCACTCCATCCACATCATGGAGCTGTTGCTTATTGAGGAGAAGTACAAGGTGGTCAGGTTCGACCTCGAGTACAACCGCGCTCGTGCCGGGTCTCATCCCAAGGTCGTCGTCGCCCAGATGTGTGTGCGCAATCACGTCCTCGTCTACCACTACTGCCTGGCCACAAGGCCTTGCGAGCATTTCGCCAGGTTGGTTAACATCCCCCACTACATGTTCGCTATGGTGGACATCACCAATGATGTAAAGGTGCTCAAGAATTCGAGTATCGCCTGCTAGAATCTTGTTGACATCCAGGGCCAATACAAGATCTGGGGCAGCAACGAGCATGAGAATGACTCAATGGTTCACCTCGCTGAGGCTATCATTGATCCCTACTACAGAGACATGAAGGATTCCTGCAACAAGGACAAGCGTGCCTGGCACTTGGCCTGGATTGAGAAACTCGACAAAGCTCATGTTGTGTACGCGGCCAAGGAGGCGTACACGAGCTACGAGATGTACAGGCAGATCGTTGACATGAGGAAGTGCCTCCTTCCTCAAAATGGCCAGGGATCTAGCCGGAAGCAGAGTAATGGCAAGCGTTGTCGCAACAAGTAGATGATTAGATCCTCGTCTCTCCTAGTTTAGTATGCATGTAATTGCTAACTTCGGTGTGTGAAAATGTTGTGTGTGTAGTCACTTGTGTAATTGTATGCTTAATTTGGTTATGCAATGCTGTCTTTTTAAGTATATATGTTGATGCTCTGTAGACAGAGCAAATCACATCGCACATAGACTAAAAAATGGAACCCGCCAGTGATGATTTCATCAATCACTGACAATTGTATACCAGCAATCGTTTACTCACAACACACATGACTTGTTAACAGGAATCGTCTGTGTTGTTATCGGTCTTCCCACACATTTCCGATTACAGACCTATTTATCGCGTATCACACACGTCTTGTTAAGTTGAACCGTTTCTGTTCTCTTGGCTCAAAGCAAAAAGTTCATCCGAGTGAACTGTTTGCCGTATATCACACACAACTTCATCTGGCTGCTTGTTTCTGTTGTTCTGCCTCATCACAAACAGTTTATCCGAGTGAACTGTATGCCGTATATCACACACGCCTTCATCTGGCTGCCTGTTTATTTTGTTCTGCCTCATCGCAAATAGTTCATTGAACTGAACCGTATGCCCCGGCTCACACACGCAACTAAAATTTGAGCCGTGTTTGATGTATCCTTCATCGCAAACGTTTTGCATATTTTTTGACTATTTTTACATCGCCGTTTACAATTAATGCATCACACATAGTTTCGTCAAAGGGTCTCTGATCGTAGTGTCGCGTTAGAAGCCTCCTGCCGTAGTGATAGATTTGGCTTTGGAGAAAATTGATTTGCTTGTAGAAGACGATGCCCTTCATGGACCGGCCATCCACCATGTGGTCAGGGGTGAATTCCATGATCATGGAGTGATTGGCGCTAAGTCCACGCTCCACCATCCCTTGGCACTTGAAGATGTCTTGTTCCACCGCCTCGAGCCTGGCCTCCACGCTCCTCGTCCTCTTGGGCCCCTGAACATCTCGGATGTGGAGCACCCCCTCACGCATCTCAATGGCTTAAGGGTGCTTCATCACCTCCGACAAGTACGAGTTGATGACCTTTTCGAGGAACTTGTCCTTGGAGGAGCTTGGTGGAGCCATGGCGACCTAGATCTGACAGGAAAACAACACGAAACAAGAATAGAGGATTTTTCTGTGATACAATGGTCAAATCGTCTGGGAGTATATATAAAGATTATTTTTATCTTGGGATACAAGAATATGGAAGGAAAACGGAGTCGAGAAGGTGCCCTAGGGGGGCACAACCACCAGGGCGCGCCAGAGAGGGCAGACGTGCCATGTGTATCGTGCCCACCTCAGTTGCCTTCCTAGTTGTTTCTTATTTTCCTATTTTTTTAACATTCCAAAACTGATAGAAAATATTTTTGCGGATTTTTCAGAGTCCGTTTACTTACCATATCACGTACCTCATCTTTTTCAGGATTCTGGAGTGTTCTGGAAGGTTACTTTTATGTGTTCCTTCTGTGTCATGGTTTGGATAATATTGCTTTCAACATTAATAGGCGTACCTGAGATATAATGTTTAATTCCTTGTCCATTGGCCACCTTCAGGTTAGTTCCTTCGGCATTATTAATCGTGATAGCTCCAGAGCGATAATACTCTTTGATAAAATATGGTCCTTCCCATTTGGAAAGAAGTTTTCCTGCACAAAATCTAAAACGAGAGTTGTACAAAAAACATATTCTCCAACTTTGAATTCCCGCTTTTGGATTCTTTTGTCATGCCATCTTTTTACTTTTTCTTTGAATAGTTTGAAATTTTCATAAACTTGGGTTCTCCATTCATCTAGTGAGCTAATATAAAAAAACCTCTTTTCACCAGCAAGTTTGAAGTCATAATTGAGTTCTTTAATTGCCCAATATATTTTATGTTCTAACTCAAGAGGCAAATGACAAGCTTTTCCATATACTATTTTGTATGGAGACATACCCATAAGATTTTTATAAGCTATTATGTAAGCCGAAAGTGCATCATCTAATTTATTAGACCAATTCTTTCGGGACCTATTGACAGTTTTTTGTAATAATAGTTTTATTTCTCTATTGCTAAGTTCTACTTGACCACTAGATTGAGGATGATAGGGTGATGCAATTCTACGGTTAACATCATATTTAGCAAGCATTTTATGCAAAGCACCATGGATAAAATGTGAACCATCATTAGTCATTAAATATCTAGGGACTCCAAACCTTGGGAGAATAACTTCTTTAAGATTTTTAATGGAAGTGTTGTATCAACACTACTAGTTGGAATAGCTTATACCCACTTAGTAACATAATCAAAAGCAACCAAAAAAATGTGTGTACGCATTAGAGGAAGGGAAAGGTCCCATATAATCAAAACCCCAAACATCAAATGGTTCAACAACAAGTGAATAATTCATAGGCATTTCTTGATGCTTACCGATATTACCAATTCTTTGACATTCATCACAAGACAAGACAAACTTACAGGCATCCTTGAAAAGAGTAGGCCAATAAAAACTAGATTGCAATACCTTGTGAGCAGTTCTATCTCCTGCATGATGTCCTCCATAGGCTTCAGAATGACATTTCCATAGGATTTGTTCCTGTTCATGCTCCGGTACACAACTTCTAATAATACTGTCTACTCCCTCTTTATAAAGATATGGGTCATCCCAAAAGTAATGTATTAAATCATAGTTGATTTTTTTCTTTTGTTGGTGTGTGAAACTAGGTGGTATATATTTAGCAATAATATAATTAGCATAGTCAGCATGCCAAGGAGTGTTATGAATCCGAAATTGTTTGATGCATATCGCATAATCAACTCACGGATACTCGTGGTGAAATTGGAGTATCTGGGTGACATTAGAGTTGGTTGACGTGTATCATATGGTTTTAGTTTAGTATGAACTCTTGGGCTGTTTGTTACACTTACAGGGATAGCTCGATAGATCAATCGGAAAGGATAACTTTGAGGTGGTTTCGTACCCTACAAACAATTTCGTCTTATGTTCTCTGCTAGATAATAACTTTTGAGTGATTCTTCATCACACGTTGAGGGATTGTTATATGATCCAATTATATTAGCATTGTTGAGAGATTGTACTAGCGAAAGTATGAAACCTAGGCCTTATTTCTAAGCATTGCAATACCGTTTGTGCTCACTTTTGTTACTCGTTACCTTGCTGTTTTTTATTGTTACTATTATAAAAATCAATATCTACTATCATTACAATACTTGTATCACCATCTCTTCGCCGAACTAGTGCACCTATATGATTTACCATTCTATTTGGTGTGTTGGGGACACAAGAGACTCTTTATTATTTGGTTGCAGGGTTGTTTGGGAGAGAGCATCTTCATCCTACGCCTCCCACAGATTGATAAACCTTGGGTCAACCACTTGATGGAAAATTGCTACTGTCCTACAAAACTCTGCGCTTGGAGGCCCAACACGAGTCTACAAGAATAATGTTGCATAGTAGACATCAAGCTCTTTTCTAGTACCGTTGCCGGGGAGGTGAGTGCTTGAAGGTATATCTTTATATCTTGCAATGAATCTTTTAGTTTCTAGTTTTATCACTATTTTGGTTTATAAAAGAAAACTACAAAAAATGGATTTGAGGTGCCTCATATTATTCGTCTTTATCATGTCTTTCTTGAAAATGATGAAAAGTAAAATTGTGCTCAATTGATAGAAGAAGAATTCAGTAAAATGTTTGGCATAAAATCTTTGAATGATGAGCAAGGTTGCAATGTTGCGAGCATGTGTTCTTTGAATATCCATGATGCTATTCGTATGCATAGCCATAAGCTTGAGATGTTATGTTTGATGAAGATGATATTTTTAGTCCCCCAGGTTTTGATGAGAAAATTTATTATGATGAAAGCATGCCCCCTATTTATGATGATTATATTGATTAAAGCGGGTTTGAAAGAGTGTCAACTCTAGGAAGTAATGATCCCACTATTTTGGAGGGTGTTGAATCTTTTTGTAATAATTATGAAAGTGGATTTGGAGAGGTGAGGACTTTATTTAATGATGATTCCACTATTCTGGAAGAGGTTTCAATTGATTTTGAGAACAAAGTTGCTATCTATGATGATTATTGTGATGACATGTATGCCATAAAGAACAATGATAGCCATGAATCTTGTCGTCATGACCTTAATTTTCAATTTGACAATGCCAATCAAGTATCACATGATAGTTATTTTCTTGAGTTTTTGCCCACTACTATTCATGAGAATAAATTTGCTTATGTGGAGAGTAATAAAATTTCTATGCTTGTGGATCATGAAAAGAATGCTTTATGTGATAGTTATATTATGAGAGGGGAATATATGCTCATATATATTTCAACAACATCAAGTTTCCTCTCTTTATGTTGAAAGTTTTAAAGTTGCACTTGTTTTGCATTCCTATGCTAGTTGATTCTTGTTCCCATAAATTGTTTGCTCACAAAATCCCTATGCATAGGAAGTGGGTAAGGCTTAAATGTTCTTGTCATGTGATTCATGATGCTCTCTTTATGTTTCAATTCTTATCTTTTATGTGAGCATCATTGAAATCATCATGCCCAGTTCTGGAATTTTGTAAATTCAAAGAAACGTGCGTTTGCTCTAAATTTTTTAATGATGATTTATATATAAATTCCCTAGGTTGTCCTAATTTTTTTAAAATTGTTCGATTTGCAAAAGTATGGTCATTGTTTAGATCATTACAGGCTGTTTTGTTTTTGACAGATTCTATTTTCAATGCATAGTTTGCTTGTTTTAGTGTTTCCATTGGTTATATTAAGTGATATAAATTGTGGAAATGATAAGGTACAATAGGTGAGGGAGTCCTGGATTCGGGGGTCCATTTGTGTCCAGCCCAGGAGTATGGGCTGGGGTGTATGGGCCGTACAAGATCAGGTTGAAGATTATTCTCCGTGTCCGGATGGGACTTCTCCATACATAAGCGGCAAGATTAGAGTCCGGGTGTTTCCTTCCCTTGTGAACCGACCTTGTACAAATCCTAGGCCCCTTGCTACCTCTTGAGCACTGCGTTGGATTTCCCCGAAGAGGAGAGGATGATGCAGTAAAGTAGCGTAAGTATTTCCCTCAGTTTTTGAGAACCAAGGTATCACTCCAGTAGGAGATCACGCACGAGTCCCTCGTACCTACACAAAACGATAGCTACTCGCAACCAACGCGATCAGGGGTTGTCAATCCCTTCACGGTCACTTACGAGGGTGAGATCTGATAGAGATGATAAATAATATTTTTGGTATTTTTGATATAGAGATGCAAAGTAAAAAGTAAAAGGCAAAGTAAAAACAAAGCAAGTAATAAAGTAATGGAGATTGATATGATGAGAATAGACCCGGGGGCCATAGGTTTCACTAGTGGCTTCTCTCAAGAGCATAAGTATTCTACGGTGGGTGAACAAATTACTGTTGAACAATTGATAGAAAAGCAAATAATTATGAGATTATCTAGGTATGATCATGTATATAGGCATCACGTCCAAAACAAGTAGATCGAAACGATTCTGCATCTACTACTATTACTCCACTCATCGACCGCTATCCAGCATGCATCTAGAGTATTAAGTTAAAAACAGAGTAACGCCTTAAGCAAGATGACATGATGTAGAGGGATAAATTCATGCAATATGATAAAAAAAACCCATCTTGTTATCCTCGATGGCAACAATACAATACGTGCCTTGCAACCCTTTCTATCACTGGGTAAGGACACTGCAAGATTGAACCCAAAGCTAAACACTTCTCCCATTGCAAGAACTACCAATCTAGTTGGCCAAACTAAACGGATAATTCGAAGAGACTTGCAAAGATAACTCAATCATACATAAAAAAATTCAGAGAAGAATCAAATATTGTTCATAGATAAGCTGGATCATAAACCCACAATTCATCGGTCTCAACAAACACACCGCAAAAAGAAAGATTACATCGAATAGATCTCCACAAGAGAGGGGGAGAACATTGTATTGAGATCCAAAAAGAGAGAAGAAGCCATCTAGCTACTAGCTATGGACCCGAAGGTCTGAAGTAAACTACTCACACTTCATCGGAGAGGCTATGGTGTTGATGTAGAAGCCCTCCGTGGTAGATGCCCTCTCCGCGGAGCTTCGAAACAGGCCCCAAGATTGGATCTCGGGGATACAAAGAGTTGCGGCGGTGGAATTAGGTTTTTGGCTCCGTATTTGATCTGACGGGGGTACGTAGGTATATATAGGAGGAAGGAGTACGTCGGTGGAGCAACAGGGGGCCCACGAGATAGGGGGCGCGCCCAGGGGGGCGCCCTCCACCCTCGTGGCCGCCTCTGGCACTTCTTGGAGTAGGGTCCAAGTCTCCTGGATCACGTTCGGTGACAAAATCACGTTCCCGAAGGTTTTATTCCGTTTGGACTCCGTTTGATATTCTGTTTCTTCGAAATACTGAAATAGGCAAAAAAAACAGCAATTCTGGGCTAGGCCTCCGGTTAATAGGTTAGTCCCAAAAATAATATGAAAGTGGAAAATAAAGCCCAATATAGTCCAAAACAATAGGTAAAGTAGCATGGAGCAATCAAAAATTATAGATACATTGGAGACGTATCAAGCATCCCCAAGCTTAATTCCTGCTCGTCCTCGAGTAGGTAAATGATAAAAAAGAATTTTGATGCTGAGTGATACTTTGGCATAATTTCAATGTAAATCTTCTCAATTGTGACATGAATATTCTGATCCAAAAGATTCAAGACAAAAGTTCATATTGACATAAAAGTAATAATACTTCAAGCATACAAATTAAAGCAATCATGTCTTCTCAAAATAGCATGGTTAAAGAAAGTTATCCCTACAAAATCATATAGTCTGGCTATGCTCGATCTTCATCACACAAAGTATTTAATCTTGCACAACCCCGATGACGAGCCAAGAAATTGTTTCATACTTTAGAAATATCAATTTTTTTCAACTTTCACGCAATACATGAGCGTGAGCCATGGACATAGCACTATAGGTGGAATAGAATGGTGGTTGTGGAGATGACAAAAAAGGAGAAGATAGTCTCACATCAACTAGGTGTATCAATGGGCTATGGAGATGCCCATCAATAGATATCAATGTGAGTGAGTAGGGATTGCCATGCAACGGATGCACTAGAGCTATAAGTATATGAAAGCTCAACAAAAGAAACTAAGTGGGTGTGCATCCAACTTGCTTGCTCACGAAGACCTAGGGCACTTTTGAGGAAGCCCATCATTGGAATATACAAGCCAAGTTCTATAATGAAAAATTCCCACTAGTATGTGAAAGTGACAACATATGAGACTCTCTATCATGAAGATCATGGTGCTACTTTGAAGCACAAGTGTGGAAAAAGGATAGTAGCATTGTCCCTTCTCTCGTTTTCTCTATTTTTTTATTTGGGCCTCTTCTCTTTTTTTCTTTTTTTATGGCCACTCTTTTTTTTTCGTCCGGAGTCTCATCCCGACTTGTGGGGGAATCATAGTCTCCATCATCCTTTCCTCACTTGGACAATGCTCTAATAATGATGATCATCACACTTTTATTTTTCTTACAACTCAACAATTACAACTCGATACTTAGAACAAAATATGACTCTATATGAATGCCTCCGGTGGTGTACCGGGATATGTAATGAAACATGAGTGACATGTATGAAAATTATGAAGGTGGCCTTGCCACAAATACAATGTCAACTACATGTTCATGCAAAAAGCAATATGACAAAAGTAATGCATGTCATATGAACGGAACGGTGGAGAGTTGCATGACAATATATCTCGGAATGGCTATGGAAATGCCATGATAGGTAGGTATGGTGTCTGTTTTGAGGAAGGTATATGGTAGGTGTATGATACCGGCGAAAAGTGCGCGGTATTAGAGAGGCTAGCAATGGTGGAAGGGTGAGAGTGCGTATAATCCATGGACTCATCATTAATCAAAAGAACTCATGCACTTGTTGCAAAAATTTAGAAGTCATCAAAAACCAAAGCACTAAACGCATACTCCTAGGGGGATAGATTGGTAGGAAAAGACCATCGCTCGTCCCCGACTGCCACTCATAAGGAAGACAATCAATAAATAAAATTGTGCTCCGACTTCATCACAAAGCGGTTCACCATACGTGCATGCTACAGGAATCACAAACTTCAACACAAGCATTCTTTAAATTCATAATCACCCCAACTAGCATTGCTTTGATATTATCACCTCCATCTCAAAACAATTATCAAGCATCAAACTTATCTTAGTATTCAACGCACTCAAAAGAAAGTTTCACAAATCTTGAATACCAAGTATATTAACATTAAGCAAATTACCATGCTATTAACAACTCTCAAAATAATCTAAGTGAAGCATGAGAGATCAATAGTTTCTTTAAAGCAAATCCACCACCGTGCTCTAAAAGATCTAAGTGAAGCACTAGAGCAAAAATTATTACGCTCAAAAGATATAAGTGAAGCACTATGAGGAAAACTATCAAGCTCAAAAGATATAAGTGAAGCACATAGAGTATTCTAGAAAATTCCAAATCATGTATGGCTCTCTCAAAAGGTGTGTACAGCAAGGATGATTGTGGCAAACTAACAAGCAAAGACGCAAATAATACAAGACGCTCCAAGCAAAACACATGACATGTAGTGAATAAAAATATAGCTCCAAGTAAATTACCGATGGAAGTAGACGAAAGAGGGGATGCCTTCCGGGGCATCCCTAAGCTTTGACTTTTTGGTGTCCTTGGATTATCTTGGGGGTGCCATGGGCATCCCCAAGCTTAGGCTCTTGCCACTCTTTGTTCCATAATCCATCAAAAGAATTCACCCAAAACTTGAGAACTTCACAACACAAAACTCAATAGAAATCTCGTGAGCTCCGTTAGTGAAAGAAAACAAAAGACTACTTTAAGGTACTGTAATGAACTCATTCTTTATTTATATTGGTGTTAAACCTACTGTATTCCAACTTCCTTATGGTTTATAAACTAATTTATTAGCCATAGATGCATTGAAATAAGCAAACAACACACGAAAAACAGAATCTGTGAAAAACAGAACAGTCTGTAGAAATCTGTAACTAACGCAAACTTCTGGAACTCTAAAAATTCTACAAAAATATAACGTACTGGAAAATTTGTTTATTGATCAGCAGAAAAAAGAATCAATGCAAAATCACGTTTCTGTGATTTATTGAACTTTTTCTCGTGAGCGCAAAGTTCCTGTTTTTCAGCAGAATCAAATCAACTATCATCATAGCTTATCCTATAGCTTCTACTTGGCACAAACACTAATTAAAACATAAAACCACATCTAAACAGAAAGTAGATGGATTATTTATTCCTAAACAGAAGCATAAACAAAAAACACAAAATAAAATTGGGTTGCCTCCCAACAAGCGCTATCGTTTAACGCCCCTAGCTAGGCATAAAAGCGAAGATAGATCTAAGTTTTGCCATCTTTGGTAGGCAATCCATAAGTGTCTCTCATGATAGATTCATATGGTAATTTTATTTTCTTTCTAGGGAAGTGTTCCATACCCTTTCTCAAGGGAAATTGGAATCTAATATTCCCTTCCTTCATATCAATAATCGCACCAATCGTTCTAAGGAAAGGTCTACCAAGAATAATAGGACATGAAGGATTGCAATCTATATCAAGAACGATAAAATCTACGGGCACATAATTCCTATTTGCGACAATAAGAACATCATTAATTCTCCCCATAGTCTTTTTAGTAGTGGAATCCGCAAGATGCAAGTTTAGAGAGCAATCTTCAAAGTCACAGAAATCTAGCAAATCACACAAAGTTTTGGGAATAATGGAGACACTAGCACCCAAATCACACAAGGCAAGAAACTCATAATCTTTAATTTTAATTTTGATAGTAGGTTCCCACTCATCATAGAGTTTTCTAGGAATAGAAACTTTCAACTCAAGTTTTTCTTCATAAGATTGCATCAGGGCATCAACAATGTGTTCGGTAAAGGCCTTATTTTGACTATAAGCATGAGGAGAATCTAGCACGGATTGCAACAAGGAAATACAACCAATCAAAGAGGAATTTTCATATATAAATTCCTTGAGATCCAAAATAGTGGGTTTAGCAACATCAAGATTTTTATTTCTTTCAATCCCATTTTCATCAATTTCATCATCAAGATCTAGAAACTCCGAATTCTTAGAACGCTGTCACATCCCTAGTTCTGGTATGACCTAGACTAGCTAGTCATGTGTGCATCATGTTTAAATTTCATTTAAATTTGAAATGAAGATTTGTGAAACCCTCATAATCATTTTTGGAAATGACCCAGATAAAAATTGCTTCAATTTGGCCCAAGTAAATGTTCTTGTTTTTATCTAAAAATATTGGTCAGAGGTAAAATTCCAACCAATATTTTTGGGAGCTCAGAGGTATTTATTTTTGGCCATTTGAATTAATGCAGTAAATATTTGCCTTGGATATATATATGTTATATATATATATAATATGTCCAAAAATTATGCTAGTTGTTGAGGAGCTCTGGAATAATATAAATAGCTCCTACAAAAATTGGCATAAGTAAATAAAATGGTTTAGTATTATTATTAAATCAAAATAAACGTCAGAAAAGTAGAAAAGAAAAAGAAATGGAAAAACCTACCTGGTGCTTACCTCCCAGTGCAGCCTGGCACTATGGGGCCTGGCCTGGCCCAGCAGGCCGGCCCAGCCCACCACCTCCGCCGTTCTCCTGGCGCCAGTCGGCCAGGCGTGTGGCCGATGCGCGTGCACGGGCAGAGCGCCACGCCACCAGCTCGCCTGCCTGCCTCCCCTGCCAGCGCGATGCCGCAATGCCTCTTCTCGGTGCCGCCCCGATCCCCCTGGCCTCACCCCCTCTCTCCCGTGTTTCTCCCCTTCTCTCTCTCGCGCACGCCCGAGAATCGCTGTCACCGCCGCTCGCTGCTACCACGGCCAGAGCCACCTCTTCGCCCTCCGCCCGAGTCCAGAAGCTCCGCCTCGTCGCCTTCATCGTCCTCGACGAGCCAAGCGACCAGGGACGTGCTCCATCGCCGCCACCATCGTCTTCTTCACCGCCGGCCGCCGTGGATCTCCACCGCCCGCACGTCGCCGTTCGGCCGTCCCCGAGCCCGCTTTGACGCCCGCTGCAACCGCTGTGAGCTGCTGCTCCTCCTCCCCCTCTCCGTTCTCTCCCCCGCACACCGCAGCCGCATCCCCGCTCGAGCCCGAGCTCCGGCCGCCGCCGTGAGCTTCGCTCCGGCGAGCTCCGCCCCCCAGCTCCTCCCACCTTCCCCACCAGATGCGCGAGAGCCCGGGCTACGCCCCTGTTCTCTTAGACGCCGTCCTCGTGGCCTGTAACGCGAACACCATCGTGTCTCGTGGTCGCCGGCGACGACCTCGCCAGCCTGACAGGTGGACCCCGCTGTCAGGTGATTAGCTTAAGCTAATCACCAACTAACCTAACCCCTGACGCTGACATGTGGGCCCCAGTGCCCCCTAATCTTTAATTAAGCTAAACTAACACCCCTGTTTAACCCGTGTCACTGACATGTGGCCCCCACACGTCAGGTTTGACCAGTCAGCGCTGTTGACTTGCTGATGCAAGCATGACGCAGTGCTGACGCAATTATTTATTTTCTGGATTTAAATTAAATCAGGAATTCCAGAAAATTAGCAAAACTTCAAAAAATCATAGAAATTCAACCGTAACTCAGATTGAAATAATTTATATATGAAAAATTATCAGAAAAAATGCAATCTTTCCATCTGTACTAGTTTCATGCATGACAAACCAACTTATACCTACTGTATAAGTGAAACACTAAAATGGCATATATAAGAGCTTAATTTGGAGTTGCATTGAACCCTTGGTTCAAATGGACTTCATTCAAATTGAATACTAGTTGCATTAGCTCAAACGGCATCACATCTTCATGCCATGTTCATGCATCATTTTGTTGCATATGCTTGTGTTTTGATTGTTGGCACCGTTCCTTCTCGGTAGGTCCTGCTCCGGAGACCGTTCCAGAGTACCTGTCTGTGAAGCAGTGCCTCCCTTGTTGATCTACCAGGCAAGCAAACCCCCTTGTTCATTTCGATACAATCCTACTCTCTCGCTCCTGCTCTCAGTTATTGCATTAGGACAACAACGATTCATCTGCTACTTTGTGCTGCGGTAGTTGAACCCATTCCTCTGCATGACCTGTCATTGCCACAGTAAATAGTTGAAACCCACTAGCATGTGTAGGAGTTGATTGAAGCCATTGTTGTGTTCCTACCATGCCATGCCTGCTATTGTTTAGAGTGTGTCAAGTCTGATTCATTGGGAATGAATTGGAGTACAGTGCTCTATGTTCTGATGCTGAGAGTGAACGTGTGAACACGATTTGGTAAAGGTAGCGGTGAGAGGCCATGTAGGAATACATGGTGGGTTGTCTCACTGGAACCATCCTTAAGCACTGAGTTCTGTGTATGTCGTCCAATGACTCGATACTACCACACATTGGGTTCCGGCAACTCGACCCCTCTCGGCTTATTAACCAACTTGATCTCTGTCCAGGAGTTGCAACTAGTTTCTGGTGTTTGTAGGTAGCGTTAGTAGTCTACCAAGTGGCACCCGGCCAGGTGGGCTTGGGACAGACTAGGCACAGTGGCACGGTGTACCAAGTGGCACCCGGATGGTGGGCTTGGGAACCCTGCTCACATTGTTTAGGGCCGTGAGCGACACCCCGACCGGATCTCCTTACGGATGGAACCCGAATAGGCGATAAACCTGGACTAGAGTCTTGTGTGGTTAGTCAGGTCGTGGCCGACACCCTCGCCAGGCTTCCGCTTGAAGGTTGCCGAGTTACATGACGTGTACATGGCGGTAAGTGGCGAGAGCGTGTGTGAAGAAGTACACCCCTGCAGGGTTAACATGATCTATTCGAATAGCCGGGTCCGCGGTTATGGACTTCTTGGATGCTTACATGGTACATAGACAACTTGAAGTGGATACTATAAAATGCTCAAGACAAGTGTGAGTGCTATGGATGGCCTTCTCATAGGGAGACGGGAATGAATCCATAGTAGTGTATTGTGTGGTGACTAGTGGACTCGTGTGCGCCATATCACCTCAAAGAAGTTCTGGTAGTCGTAGAACATGATAGCCACAGAGTCAAAGCTGGCTTGCTGCAACTAAACCCCACATTACCCTCTTGATACAAATGCATGTATGATAGGATCTGATGTAAGTCTTGCTGAGTACCTTTGTACTCATGTTGCTTTATTTATGTTTTTGCAGCGGAGACTTCGGTCTTACTAGTGTTCTCGTGGACTTCAACAAGTAGCTTGTACCTCAGCTACGATCTTGATCGGATATTGTAGTTAGTCAGGCTCTTCAGCCTTTTTCATTTGTAGATGTCTGTACCCAGACATGTAATGCTTCCGCTTGTTGCTTGTATGCTCTGTATGATGGGTCTTGTGACCCCTGTTTGCAATAAATGCTATGATGGCTCTTTGAGCCTTATCTATATTAGTTGTTCAGTTATGCTGTGATGCCATGTTGTACAGCACATACTTGCATGTTATGCGTACGTGTAATGTGTATTGCTATGTGTGGGATCTGACTATCTAGTTGTTTATCCTTAGTAGCCTCTCTTACCGGGAAATGTCTCCTAGTGCTTCCACTGAGCCCTGGTAGCTTGCTACTGCTCCGGAACACTTAGGTTGGCCGGCATGTGTCCTTCTTCGTTCCTGTGTCTGTCCCTTCGGGGAAATGTCACGCGGTGTCTACCGGAGTCCTGTTAGCCTGCTACAGCCCGGTTTATCGGAGTCCTGCTAGCCCATTTGCTACAGCCCGGATTCACTCGCTGATGACCGACACGTTCATTGCTGGGTCATGTATGCCTGTCCCTGTAAGTTAGTGCCACTTTGGGTTCACGACTAGCCATGTCAGCCCGGGTTCTTTGTCATATGGATGCTAGCGACACTATCATATACATGTGCCAAAAGGCGCAAACGGTCCGGGCATGGTAAGGCGACACCCGTGGGAATACCGTGCGTGAGGCCGCAAAGTGATATGAGGTGTTACATGCTAGATCAGTGTGGCATAGAATCGGGGTCCTGACAGCTTTGGTATCAGAGCCTGACTGCCTGTAGGATTACCAAGCCAAACTGGTCGAAGTTGAGTCTAGAAATTCTTTAGTTATGTAAGGGAATTGATTGTGGGAAGGAACGTAGGGCTCTTTTTACTCCTTATACCTCATGGCCTTCTGATCGGAGTCATCCTATCCTTCCTGCGGGGTTAAGGAACTAGGCTTTCTCTTCCGTCCATCAGGATCATGTGTTACTATTCCATAGTCCCATAGGATTGGTTGATCAGAGTCATACCCCAGTTTTTGAGTACTTCCGGTGTAGCCTGTTTAGTATGATCTCAGAACCTTGACTGGTGATGTTGAGTATGTTACTACCCCATTTTAGCAGGATGTCTCATTCTGAGCATTTTACTGCCGTTATGCTGCCGGAATTGCCCTAGGAGTTCGAGAGTTACTAATTTCCTTGTCCTACATTCTATAGCCTATAGTTGATGCTGATTCCGTCCTTGGTTTCGTTTCTCAGGATGTCATCAGCTAAGCGAAGTTCTGTTGCTCGTAGCTAGAACCACAGAGATGGTAGGGATGAGGATCCTCCCGACCTGCCTTCGTTGGCAGAGTTCATGTTAGAGATGGAGAGGAACAAGCGTGAGTCTAACCGCTTGTTGGCACGTATCGAGGAGAACACCGCACATCAGTTCAAAGGATCTGTGACCATTCATGACTTCATCCGCTTGCACCCACCCACCTTTCATCATTCCATTGAGCCACTCGATGCAGATGACTGGCTCCGTAGCATCACTCATAAGCTGCGTTTCGCGAACGTAGCTGAAGATGACAAGGTCACCTATGCCACATACCACCTGGAAGGTCCTGCTAGTCTTTGGTGGCAGAACTATGAGGCTATGCTTCCAGCTGGCCAGATTCCTACCTGGAGGGATTTC
This sequence comes from Triticum dicoccoides, assembly GCF_002162155.2. Lineage (NCBI taxonomy): Eukaryota > Viridiplantae > Streptophyta > Magnoliopsida > Poales > Poaceae > Triticum > Triticum dicoccoides. Next base: position 557,637,380 of record NC_041389.1, read on the forward strand.
ATTGAGGCTTTTCGCGAGCATCACATTCCTGAAGCCCTCATCGATCGCAAGAGAGAAGAGTTCTGTAGTTTCACCCAGGGTAAGATGGCTGTTGATGCCTACAGTAGAGAGTTTGAGAACCTCGCCCGCTATGCTTCAGAAGAGGTGTCCACGGACGCCAAGAAGCAGGCTAGGTTCCGGAAGGGTCTCAACCCCAAGTTGCGTCGTGATCTCCACCTGCATCATTGTGATACATTCCAAGCCCTTGTGAACAAAGCCATTAATGCAGAGATAGCTCAGCTCACTTACGAGGAGTCTCGTAAGCACAACCGTGATTTGGGATCTTCCTCCGGTTCTAGTTCTCAGAAGCGCCGGATTTGGGTTCCAAACTCCGCTCTTCCACCCGGATATACACCGAGGCCATCTTATGTGGCACCTCATCCAGTTCAGCAGTATGTTCCACCCAGGCCTACTGGTAGACCGCTTGTTAGTGCGGGTCCACGTCCAACTTCAGGGACTTGCTTCACATGCGGGAAGCCAGGGCACTATGCACGTGACTGCTCTCAGACTAGTTATGCTCCACCCCAGCCCGAGAAGTATGTTGGCTGTGTTAAGCCATCAAGCAAGACGATCAGTGCCAAGCCAGCTCCCACTGAACGTGGACGTGTGCATCACGTCTCAGCTAAAGACGCTCATGATGATCCAGATGTCGTTCTTGGTACACTCCTTGTCAATTGTCATCCAACATCGGTTCTATTCGATACCGGAGCATCTCACTCATTCATTTCTGAAAGCTATGCTAACTTGCACAACATGTCATTTTGTGATATGCCCTCTCCACTAGTCATTCAAACTCCTGGGTCCAAATGGCAAACTTCTAGTGTAAGCCATGGTAACGAAATCCTAGTAGACAGACTTGTATTTCTCGCATCACTTATAGCCCTCAAGTCTACAGATATTAACATCATCTTGGGTATGGACTGGATGACAGCTCATTATGCCAAGATTGATTGTTACACCAGGTCCGTTCAGCTTACACACCCATCTGGCAAGATAGTCACTGTCTCCACTAGAGTTGCAAGGCGTCAGCTCAATTCTCTTAATGCCAGCCCTCTTCTAGACCTTGAATATATCCCGGTAGTCTGTGACTTTCCGGATGTCTTTCCAGAGGAACTACCAGGTGTTCCACCTGACAGAGATGTAGAGTTCATCATAGATCTTATCCCAGGAACCGCTCCAATCTCTAGGAGACCTTACAAGATGGCACCCTTAGAACTAGCCGAGCTTAAGAAACAACTTGATGAGTCCTTGCAAAAGGGTTTCATCCGTCCTAGTTCTTCTCCTTGGGCTTGCCCCGTCCTCTTCGTCAAGAAGAAGGATGGTACGGACCGGATGGTTGTAGACTATCGTCCCGTTAATTTGGTCACGATAAAGGACAAGTATCTGCTCCCCAGGATCAATGACCTGTATGATCAGCTCGCTGGATCCTCAGTCTTCTCCAAGATGGATTTGAGGTTAGGCTACCACCAAATCAAGATCAGAAATGGGGACATCCCTAAAACGGCTTTTGTCACTCGTTATGGTCAGTACGAGTACACCGTCATGTCCTTTGGCCTAACCAACGCTCCAGCTACTTTCTCCCGCTTGATGAACTCGATCTTCATGGAGTACTTAGATAAGTTCGTCGTGGTTTATCTCGATGATATTCTTATTTACTCGAAGAACGAGGAAGAGCATGCCGAACATCTTAGACTTGTGTTAGAAAAACTCAGAGAGCACCGCCTTTATGCCAAGTTCTCCAAGTGCGAATTTTGGTTGCCAGAAGTGACCTACCTAGGCCACGTAATCTCTGGTAAGGGCATTGCTGTCAACCCCGAGAGAGTTAAGGCCGTCCTTGATTGGACTCCACCTGAAACAGTCAAACAAGTTAGGAGTTTCCTTGGTCTAGCCAGCTATTGTCGCCGCTTTGTTGAAAACTTCTCCAAAGTAGCCAAACCCCTCACGGAACTTCTCAAGAAAGATAAAAAGTTTGAGTGGTCCCCATAGTGTGAGTACAGTTTTCAGGAACTGAAAAGACGCCTGACTTCTGCTCCCATACTTGTGCCACCGGATTTCACTAAGGACTTTGTTATCTACTGCGACGCTTCACGACAGGGACTAGGTTGCATTCTTATGCAGGATTGTCATGTGATTGCCTATGCATCTCGACAGTTGCATCCACATGAGGAGAATTATCCTACACATGATCTAGAGCTTGCAGCCGTAGTCTATGCACTCAAGACCTGGCGACATTACCTTCTTGGTAAACGTTGCAAGATCTACACCGATCACCAGAGTCTCAAGTATATCTTCACACAACCAGATCTGAATCTTAGACAAAGACGTTGGTTGGAGTTGATCTCAGATTATGATCTAGGGATTACCTACACCCCAGGCAAAGCTAATGTCATGGATGATGCGCTAAGTCGTAAATCCTATTGCAATAATCTCATGTTGCAGCAGGGTCAACCACTTCTCCATGAGGAATTGTGTAAGCTTAATCTTCACATTACTCCTCACGGATTCCTTTCTACCTTGGTGGCGAAACCTACTCTTGTGGATCATATCATAGAAGCCCAGAAGCATGATACGGGGATTACCCGGATCAAGAGAAACATTTCCAAGGGTATTGCTGGTAGTTTCTCTATAGATGATCGATGTGTCGTTTTCTTTGGGAATCGCCTGGTGGTACCCATGAAGCAACATCTTCGACAATTGATTCTTAAGGAGGCGCATGAATCTCCTCTCACGATTCATCCCGGTAGTACTAAGATGTATCAGGACCTACGCCAAAGGTTCTGGTGGACTAGGATGAAGAGAGAAATTGCTCAGTTTATCGGTAACTGTGATGTTTGTCCTCGCGTTAAGGCAGAGCATCAAAGACCTGCTGGCACCCTTCAGCCTTTAGCTATTCCTGAATGGAAATGGGATAAAGTTGGTATGGACTTCATCACCGGCTTTCCCAGGACCAAGAGAGGGAATAATGCTATCTTCATAGTCATTGATCGTCTCTCCAAAGTGGCGCACTTCCTACCTGTTCGAGAGAGTATCACTGCTAGTCAGCTAGCTGATTTATATATTTCTCGAATAGTGTCACTTCATGGTGTTCCACTAGAGATCAATTCAGACCGTGGTAGTCTTTTCACTTCTCATTTCTGGGAGAGTTTCCAAACTGCCATGGGAGCCCATCTTTCCTTCAGTACCGCTTTCCACCCTCAGTCAAGTGGTCAGGTGGAACGGGTCAACCAAATTCTCGAGGACATGCTTAGAGCTTGTGTTATCTCATTCAGTATGGATTGGGAGAAATGTCTTCCTTTCGCCGAGTTTGCTTATAACAATAGCTATCAATCCAGTCTCAAGAAAGCTCCTTTTGAGATTCTCTATGGACGAAGATGTCGAACACCTTTGAACTGGTCAGAAACCGGTGAAAGACAATTCTTTGGACCGGACATGATCCAGGAGGCAGAAGAGCAAGTTCGCATCATTTGTGAGAACTTGAAAACAGCCCAGTCTCGTCAAAAGAGCCAGTATGATCATCATCATAAGGATATGACTTATGAAGTTGGCGACAAAGCTTACCTTCGGGTTACTCCTTTGAAGGGTACCCATCGTTTCGGTATCAAGGGCAAGTTGGCTCCTTGTTACGTTGGTCCTTTTCGCATTCTCGCTAAACGAGGAGAGGTTGCCTACCAGTTGGAACTACCCCCACATCTTTCTCGAGTCCATGATGTCTTCCACGTCTCTCAACTCAGGCGTTGCTTCTCGGATCCTATCCGCGGAGTGGACCACGAAACGCTTGATCTCCAAGATAACCTCACATACGAGAGTGCCCGGTTCGCATTCTTGATCAAGCAGAGCGTGTCACTCGACGTCATAACATCAAGTTTCTCAAGGTTCAGTGGTATCATCATTTTGAGAGAGAAGCTACTTGGGAGCGAGAAGATCATCTTCGATTGGAGTACCCCGCTTTCTTTCCGTCGACCCCTGAACCTCGGGACGAGATTCTTTCAAGTGGGGGCGAGTTGTCACATCCCTAGTTCTGGTATGACCTAGAGTAGCTAGTCATGTGTGCATCATGTTTAAATTTCATTTAAATTTGAAATGAGGATTTGTGAAACCCTCATAATCATTTTTGGAAATGACCCAGATAAAAATTGCTTCAATTTGGCCCAAGTAAATTTTCCTGTTTTTATCTAAAAATATTGGTCAAAGGTAAAATTCCAACCAATATTTTTGGGAGCTCAGAGGTATTTATTTTTGGCCATTTGAATTAATGCAGTAAATATTTGCCTTGGATATATATATGTTATATATATAATATGTCCAAAAATTATGCTAGTTGTTGAGGAGCTCTCGAATAATATAAATAGCTCCTACAAAAATTGGCATAAGTAAATAAAATGGTTTAGTATTATTATTAAATCAAAACAAACGTCAGAAAAGTAGAAAAGAAAAAGAAATGGAAAAACCTACCTGGTGCTTACCTCCCTGTGCAGCCTGGCACTGTGCGGCCTGGCCTGGCCCAGCAGCCGGCCCCGCCCACCACCGCCGTCGTCCTCCTGGCGCCAGTCGGCTAGGCGTGTGGCCGACGCGCGCGCACGGGCAGAGCGCCACGCCACCAGCTCGCCTGCCTGCCTCCCCTGCCAGCGCGACGCCGCGATGCCTCTTCTCGGTGCTGCCCCGATCCCCCTGGCCTCACCCCCTCTCTCCCGTGCTTCTCCCCTTCTCTCTCTCTCGCGCGCCTGAGAATCGCCGTCGCCGCCGCTCGTTGCTGCCACGGCCAAAGCCACCTCTTCGCCCTCCGCCCGAGTCCAGAAGCTCCGCCTCGTCGCCTTCATCGTCCTCGACGAGCCAAGCGACCAGGGACGCGCTCCATCGCCGCCACCATCGTCTTCTTCACCGCCGGCCGCCGTGGATCTCCACCACCCGCACGTCGCCGTTCGGCCGTCCCCGAGCCCGCTTGGACGCCCGCTGCAACCGCTGTGAGCTGCTGCTCCTCCTCCCCCTTTCCGTTCTCTCCCCCGCACACCGCAGCCGCATCCCCGCTCGAGCCTGAGCTCTGGCCGCCGCCGTGAGCTTCGCTCCGGCGAGCTCCGCCCCCCAGCTCCTCCCACCTTCCCCACCAGATGCGCGAGAGCCCGGGCTACGCCCCTGTGCTCTCAAACGCCGTCCCCGTGGCCTGTAACGCGGACACCGTCGTGTCCCGTGGTCGCCGGCGACGACCTCGCCGGCCTGACAGGTGGACCCCGCCGTCAGGTGATTAGCTTAAGCTAATCACCAACTAACCTAACCCCTGATGCTGACATGTGGGCCCCAGTGCCCCCTAATCTTTAATTAAGCTAAACTAACACCCCTGTTTAACCCGTGTCACTGACGTGTGGCCCCCACACGTCAGGTTTGACCAGTCAGCGCTGTTGACTTGCTGATGCAAGCATGACGCAGTGCTGACGCAATTATTTATTTTCTGGATTTAAATTAAATCAGGAATTCCAAAAAATTAACAAAACTTCAAAAAATCATAGAAATTCAACCGTAACTCAGATTGAAATAATTTATATATGAAAAATTATCAGAAAAATGCAATCTTTCCATCTGTACTAGTTTCATGCATGACAAACCAACTTATACCTACTGTATAAGTGAAACACTTAAATGGCATATATAAGAGCTTAATTTGGAGTTGCATTGAACCCTTGGTTCAAATGGACTTCATTCAAATTGAATACTAGTTGCATTAGCTCAAACGACATCACATCTTCATGCCATGTTCATGCATCATTTTGTTGCATATGCTTGTGTTTTGATTGTTGGCACCGTTCCTTCTCGATAGGTCCTGCTCCGGAGACCGTTCCAGAGTACCTGTCTGTGAAGCAGTGCCTCCCTTGTTGATCTACCAGGCAAGCAAACCCCCTTGTTCATTTTGATACAATCCTACTCTCTCGCTCCTGCTCTCAGTTATTGCATTAGGACAACAACGATTCATCTGCTACTTTGTGCTGCGGTAGTTGAACCCATTCCTCTGCATGACCTGTCATTGCCACAGTAAATAGTCGAAACCCACTAGCATGTGTAGGAGTTGATTGAAGCCATTGTTGTGTTCCTACCATGCCATGCCTGCTATTGCTTAGAGTGTGTTAGGTCTGATTCATTGGGAATGAATTGGAGTACAGTGCTCTATGTTCTGATGCTGAGAGTGAACGTGTGAACACGATTTGGTAAAGGTAGCGGTGAGAGGCCATGTAGGAGTACATGGTGGGTTGTCTCACTGGAACCATCCTTAAGCACTGAGTTCTGTGTATGTCGTCCAATGACTCGATACTACCACACATTGGGTTCCGGTAACTCGACCCCTCTCGGCTTATTAACCAACTTGATCTCTGTCCAGGAGTTGCAACTAGTTTCTGGTGTTTGTAGGTAGTGTTAGTAGTCTACCAAGTGGCACCCGGCCAGGTGGGCTTGGGACAGACTAGGCACAGTGGCATGGTGTACCAAGTGGCACCCGGATGGTGGGCTTGGGAACCTTGCCCACATCGTTTGGGGCCGTGAGCGACACCCCGGCCGGATCTCCTTACGGATGGAACCCGAATAGGCGATACACCTGGACTAGAGTCTTGTGTGGTTAGTCAGGTTGTGGCCGACACCCTCGCCAGGCTTCCGCTTGAAGGTTGCCGAGTTACATGACGTGTACATGGCGGTAAGTGGCGAGAGCGTGTGTGAAGAAGTACACCCCTGCAGGGTTAACATGATCTATTCGAATAGCCGGGTCCGCGGTTATGGACTTCTTGGATGCTTACATGGTACATAGACAACTTGAAGTGGATACTATAAAATGCTCAAGACAAGTGTGAGTGCTATGGATGGCCTTCTCATAGCGAGACGGGAATGAATCCATAGTAGTGTATTGTGTGGTGACTAGTGGACTCGTGTGCGCCATATCACCTCAAAGAAGTTCTGGTAGTCGTAGAACAGGATAGCCACAGAGTCAAAGCTGGCTTGCTGCAACTAAACCCCACATTACCCTCTTGATACAAATGCATTTATGATAGGATCTGATGTAAGTCTTGCTGAGTACCTTTGTACTAATGTTGCTTTATTTATGTTTTTGCAGCGGAGACTTCGGTCTTACTAGTGTTCTCGTGGACTTCAACAAGTAGCTTGTACCTCAGCTACGATCTTGATCGGATATTGTAGTTAGTCAGGCTCTTCAGCCTTTTTCATTTGTAGATGTCTGTACCCAGACATGTAATGCTTCTGCTTGTTGCTTGTATGCTCTGTATGATGGGTCTTGTGACCCCTGTTTGCAATAAATGCTATGATGGCTCTTTGAGCCTTATCTATATTAGTTGTTGAGTTATGCTGTGATGCCATGCTGTACAGCACATACTTGCATGTTATGCGTACGTGTAATGTGTATTGCTATGTGTGGGATCTGACTATCTAGTTGTTTATCCTTAGTAGCCTCTCTTACCGGGAAATGTCTCCTAGTGCTTCCACTGAGCCCTGGTAGCTTGCTACTGCTCCGGAACACTTAGGTTGGCCGACATGTGTCCTTCTTCGTTCCTGTGTCTGTCCCTTCGGGGAAATGTCACGCGGTGTCTACCGGAGTCCTGTTAGCCTGCTACAGCCCGGTTTACCGGAGTACTGCTAGCCCAGTTGCTACAGCCCGGATTCACTCGCTGATGACCGACACGTTCGTTGCTGGGTCATGTATGCCTGTCCCTGTAAGTTAGTGACACTTTGGGTTCATGACTAGCCATGTCAGCCCGGGTTCTTTGTCATATGGATGCTAGCGACACTATCATATACATGTGCCAAAAGGCGCAAACGGCCCGGGCATGGTAAGGCGACACCCGTGGGAATACCGTGCGTGAGGCCGCAAAGTGATATGAGGTGTTACATGCTAGATCGGTGTGGCATAGAATTGGGGTCCTGACAAACGCCTTCTAGGTAAAGGAAGATCATATTCAGTTTCATCAGGATTCATATTGCAAAACAAATATTTAATAGGGGACACATCAATAACTTTTAGATCTTCATCTTGATTTTCATAGGAATCGGAAGAACACGCTTTAATAAAGGCATCTTTGGAAGCACGCATCCTAGCGGTTCTTTCCTTTCACTCATCAATGGAAATTCTCATAGCTTTGAGAGACTCATTGATATCATGCTTAGGAGGAATTATATCTAAGCTTTAAAGAATCAATTTCAAGAGAAATTCTATCAACGTTCCTAGCCAAATCATCAACTTTAAGCAATTTCTCTTCAAGCAAAGCATTAAAATTCTTTTATGAATTCATAAACTCTTTAACACTACTCTCAAATTCAGAGGGCATCTTATTAAAATTTCCATAAGAGTTGTTGTAGGAATTTCCATAATTATTAGAAGGATTACTACGATAAGGCCTAGGATTAAAATTCCCTCTATACGCGTTATTTCCAAAACTATTCCTTCCAACAAAATTCACATCCATAGATTCATTATTATTCTCAATCAAAGTAGATAAAGGAATATCATTGGGATCAAGAGGAGTACTTTTAGTAGCAAACATCTTCATAAGTTCATCCATATTTTCACTCAAAACATTGATTTCTTCTATAGAATGCACTTTTTTACTAGAAGTTCTTTCTGTATGCCATTGAGAATAATTAGCCATAATATTGTCAAGCAATTTTGTAGCATCCCCTAATGTAATTTCCATAAACGTGCCTCCCGCGGCCGAATCTAAAAGATTTCTAGAAGCGAAATTTAATGCGCGTAAATTTTTTGTATGATCATCCATAAATTCAAACCATGAGTAGGGCAATTGCGAAGCATCAATTTCATTCTTTCCCAAGATTGGGCAACATGCTCATGATCAAGTTGTTTAAAATTCATAATATCGTTCCTAAGAGTGATGATCTTAGCGGGAGGAAAATACTTAGAGATAAAAGCATCTTTGCACTTGTTCTAAGAATCAATACTATTTTTAGGCAAAGACGAAAACCAAATTTTTGCACGATCTCTAAGTGAAAACGGAAATAACTTCAATTTGACAATATTGTTATCCATATCTTTCTTATTTTGCATATCACACAAATCAAAAAAATTGTTTAGATGAGTAGCGGCATCTTCACTAGGAAGGCCGGCGAATTGATCTTTCATAACAAGATTCAGCAAAGCAGTATTGATTTCACAAGACTCATCATTATTAAGAGGAGCAATCAGAGTACTAAGGAAATCATTATTATTGGTATTCGAGAAATCACACAATTTGGTATTATCTTGCGCCATGGCAACAAGTAATCCAACACACAAGCAAAGGCAAACGAGAAAAAGGCGAAAGAGAAAGAGAGGAGGAGATTGGGAGAGAGAGAGGGCGAATAAAACGACAAGGGTGAAGTGGGGCAGAGGAAAAAGAGAGGCAAATAATGCAATGCGAGAGATAGGGATTGTGATGGGTACTTGGTATGGTTGACTTTTGCGCAAACTCCCCGGCAACGGCGCAAGAAATTCTTCTTGCTACCTCTTGAGAACTACGTTGGATTTCCCCGAAGAGGAGAGGATGATGCAGTAAAGTAGCGTAAGTATTTCCCTCAGTTTTTGAGAACCAAGGTATCAATCCAGTAGGAGATCACGCACGAGTCCCTCGTACCTACACAAAATGATAGCTACTCGCAACCAACGCGATTAGGGGTTGTCAATCCCTTCACGGTCACTTATGAGGGTGAGATCTGATAGAGATGATAAATAATATTTTTGGTATTTTTGATATAGAGATGCAAAGTAAAAAGTAAAAGGCAAAGTAAAAACAAAGCAAGTAATAAAGTAATGGAGATTGATATGATGAGAATAGACCCGGGGGCCATAGGTTTCACTAGTGGCTTCTCTCAAGAGCATAAGTATTATACGGTGGGTGAACAAATTAATGTTGAGCAATTGATAGAAAAGCGAATAATTATGAGATTATCTAGGTATGATCATGTATATAGGCATCACGTCCAACACAAGTAGATCGAAATGATTCTGCATCTATTACTATTACTCCACTCATCGACCGCTATCCAGCATGCATCTAGAGTATTAAGTTAAAAACAGAGTAACGCCTTAAGCAAGATGACATGATGTAGAGGGATAAATTCATGCAATATGATAAAAACCCCATCTTGTTATCCTCGATGGCAACAATACAATACGTGCCTTGCAACCCTTTCTGTCACTGGGTAAGGACACCGCAAGATTGAACCCAAAGCTAAACACTTCTCCCATTGCAAGAAATATCAATCTAGTTGGCCAAACCAAACAGATAATTCAAAGAGACTTGCAAAGATAACTCAATCATACATAAAAGAATTCAGAGAAGAATCAAATATTGTTCATAGATAAGCTGGATCATAAACCCACAATTCATCGGTCTCAACAAACACACCGCAAAAAGAAAGATTACATCAAATAGATCTCCACAAGAGAAGGGGAGAACATTGTATTGAGATCCAAAAAGAGAGAAGAAGCCATCTAGCTACTAGCTATGGACCCAAAGGTCTGAAGTAAACTACTCACACTTCATCGGAGAGGCTGTGGTGTTGATGTAGAAGCCCTCCGTGGTAGATTCCCTCTTCGGCGGAGCTCCGGAACAGGCCCCAAGATGGGATCTCGCGGATACAAAAAGTTGCGGCGGTGGAATTAGGTTTTTGGCTCCGTATCTGATCTGACGGGGGTACGTAGGTATATATAGGAGGAAGGAGTACGTCGGTGGAGCAACAGGGGGCCCATGAGGCAGGGGGCGCGCCCAGGCGGGGGGCGCCCTCTACCCTCGTGACCGCCTCTGGCACTTCTTGGAGTAGGGTCCAAGTCTCGTGGATCATGTTCGGTGAGAAAATCACGTTCCCAAAGGTTTTATTCCGTTTGGACTCCGTTTGATATTCTGTTTCTTCGAAATACTGAAATAGGCAAAAAAACAGCAATTCTAGGCTGGGCCTCCGGTTAATAGGTTAGTCCCAAAAATAATATGAAAGTGGAAAATAAAGCCCAATATAGTCCAAAACAGTAGGTAAAGTAGCATGGAGCAAGCAAAAATTATAGATACGTTGGAGACGTATCACCCCTCTACTGTGTATATAAACTGAAGGGGTTAGTCCGTAGAGGCTATCTTCATTACCATCATCGGATTACTCATAGGCTAGACATCTTGGGTTTAGCCATCACGATCTCGAGGTAGATCAACTCTTATAATCTTCATACTCGTCGAATATAATCAAGCAGGAGTAGGGTTTTACCTACTTAAAGAGGGCCTGAACCTGGGTAAACACTGTGTCCCCTGGTCCCTTGTTACCATTGATCCTTAGACACACAACTTGGCCCCCCTACCCAATATCTGCCGGTTTTGACACCGACATTGGTGCTTTCATTGAGAGCTCTGTCGTGCTGTCTACAAAAGCGATCTATGGCTCGCCTAGTCATCAACAACAATATCACTTCTGGAAGGTCCCTGGCTTCTGGGCAGACCCTCCAGTTCGGTGGTTTCACCGTAGGAGCTTGCGCGGTCGTTGACAATACCCTTTACGGTCGTCGAACACCGTCTTTGCATCGGCCCCAAGTACTCCGAAAGGTTGGATCCGGCGGATGTCTCGTCTTTAAATGAACTGCTAGACTGCATCACCGCCCTGGGGGTCTCAACGGACTATGATCCGGTCGGCCTCAAGCCTGACCAGAGGGAAATTAATCACCCTCCGATCACCCACCTCGTAGCGGTCATTAAGGAACTGGCGAAAGACACTTCCCTCCCTATATTGAAGACCAAGTATGTTCGGATCTTTGAATGCCCTGAGCCGGATACTCTCCCTTCGGACGTGACCTCACGCCCTCCAGACTCTGGCTGAAGCATAGGATTGCAAGAGCCCTTGGGCCTCCCCGAATCCGAACTGGTCGCCCCGGAGACCTTTCAAACCCGGAATACAGATGTGGGATTGGATCTAAAATTTAAACCACCCACCCACCATAATCTATATTCTCCAAGCAACTCACGCCCTCCAGATATATAAGACCTGATGTATGTGCGGCAACAGCCTCAGGAAATGGTCCACCACTTTTGGGCCAGATTCCTGCTTGTCAAAAACAGGATCAAAGACTACCAGGACGATGATGTAGTTTTGGTCTTTCGTCGTGACTGCACTGACGAGGGAATATTGAATGCCCTCGACCGTCGCCACATACAGATATTTATGGAACTATCACAGCTAGTGCAAAAGTACCGTGCGTTGGAAAGCACATGGAGGGCCCAAAAAACTCAACTATAGCCCACTACCTATAAGCAGTGTGTGGCCCAGACTAAACGGATACATCCTGGTGGGCCACCTGACCGCCAGTCTATGGGCAGGAAAAATAAACCCTTCACGAGACATAGGTCCATTCTTGACGAACTCCTGGACAAGCCCTGCCCGATACACGCCACTCCGCGCACAGTCCCAACCCATAGCCTTCGAGCATGCTGGGTACTATGACAAGTAGCAAAAAGTGGAGAGGCCATCCTCACCACCACTCCATAGACATACTCTTCAGAGAGGTACAACTTTAGCGTCCTCACGGTCTTCAAGACTTTCTCTTCGAACAGTCGGTGCAAACGGGCACTCTGCGACCTTGCCGAAGTCCACTAAGTTACCGCACTGAGCCCATGAAACGACACGGCAATAACCTTTACGGTCGAAGACGAACCAAAGGCTCGGTCAGTCCGAGCACCCACTGCTCTAGTACTAAACCACATTGTGGATGGTTTTCGTCTTACCAAAGTGCTCATGGATGGCGACAGTGGGATTAACCTCATCTATGAGGACACACTCGATAAAATGCAGATGGACAGATCATGCATCGAGCAACGAAATACCACCTTTTGAGGCATTATCCCCAGTAGAGAAGCATGATGCTCTGGGAGAATTATACTGGATGTGGTATTCGGCACGCCCAAAAACTATAGATATGAAGAGTTGCTCTTTCATGTGGTCCCCTTCAATAGTGGGTATCACGCCATCCTCGGCCGGGACGCTTTCTCACACTTCTAAGCTATACCCCATTATGGGTATATGAAGCTCAAAATGCCCGGACCTAACGGAATCATCACAATTTCGAGCGACCCGGACAAAGCCCTTCATGCTGAAAACAAAACGGCATCCTTGGCCCTCGAGGCGCTATCCGAAGCCCTAGCGGCGGAGGAATTAACCACCCTACGGGCCACGGTGGATAGGGATGATGTGATTCTCGATAAGAGATCCAAATCCACCTATTTCAAGCCAGCTGAGGAAATAGTCAAATTCCAAGTGCACCTGACGGACCCTAACAAAACAACATCTATTGAAGCACAACTGGATCCAGTAGTGGACGCTGCTCTACGCACATTCCTGCGAGAGAATTGGGATATTTTTTCCTGGCACCCTTCAGACATGCTCGGCATCCCACGCAGACTGGCCGAACACAGTCTCAATATAATCAAGGGATTCAAACCCGTGAAGCAGACACTACAGCGATTCTCCGAACCAAGTATCAAGCCATGGGAGAAGAGCTAGCCAAATTGCTAGAGGTTGGGTTTATTAGGGAAATTAAACATCCGGATTGGTTAGCCAACTTGGTTATAGTACCAAAGAAGGACAAATCCTGGTGCATGTGCGTCGATTTCAAGAACCTCAACAAGGATTGCCCTAAGGACCCCTTCCCATTGCCTCATATCGACCAAATCATTGACGCAACGGTAGGGCATGATTCTTTGTGTTTCCTCGACGCCTATTCCGGATACCATCAAATTAAGATGAAGGAATCGGACCAGGTCACAACCGCGTTCATCACACCTTACGATCCCTTCTGCTACAACACTATGCCTTTGTGCTAAAAAATGCTGGGGCTACCTACCAGCGTATGATTCAACTTGCTTGGAGAAACAAATCGGCAAAACAGTCGAAGCATACATGGACGACATGGTCATTAAGACAAAACGTGTCGAAACACTGGTGCGCGATCTCCACCTTACCTTCGACAACCTCCGGACATACGACATACGACTCAATCCGGAAAAGTGTGTTTTTGGAGTACCAGCCGAAAATCTGCTAGGGTTCATTGTTTCCCATAGAGGAATTTAGGCAAAACTAGCCAAGATCCGAGCTTTGTCACAATCGGCCATACCAACAGACCTAAAGCAAGTCCAGAAACTAGTTGGGTGTGTCACGGCCTTAAGCTGTTTTATCTCCAAATTGGGAGAAAAGCATTACCACTCTACAAGCTATTACGACGCACTGACAACTTCAAATTTATGGACGCTACCACAACCGGATTGGAAGAAATCAAAGCCCTTCTCGCAAGCAACCCAATCCTGGCTGCACCAGGTGTTGGCAAGCCTATGTTATTATATCTTTCGGCAACTAACCAAGTAGTTAGTGATGTGCTCGTCGTCGAACAAGGGGAAGAGGGACATAAATTCCCCACCCAAAAACCAGTCTATTATGTATCGTACGTCCTTACACCTTGAAAATCCTGATACCCCCACTATCAGAAGATAGCCTACACAGTCTTCATGGCATCCCGTAAACTGCGACACTACTTTCAAGAGTGTACGATCACAGTGGCATCTGAAGTACCACTCAATGACATTATCAATATTAGGGATGCCATTGGCCGCATAGCCAAATGGGCCATTGAGCTTTTACCGTTCAAAATAGTATACAAACCACGCAGGGCTATTAAATCCCAGGTGTTGGCCGACTTTGTCGCTGAATGAACGGAAGCCGAACTCCCTAAAGAGTATAGTTCATACTCCAATTGTATTATGTACTTTGACGGCTCTAAAATGCTGGCCGGACTGGGGGCTGGCATCATACTAACATCCCCTACTGGTGATACAGTCCACTATGTACTACAAATTATGTATACGGATTCCAACAATGCAGCCGAATATGAGGCGCTGCTACATGGTCTTTGCATGGCTGTCTCCATGGGTATACAATGCTTGGAGGTGCGCGGTGATTCCAACCTCGCAATATCCCAGGTTAGTGGAGAGTTCGATGCAAAGTACCCAAAATGGCGGCATATCGAAACGCCATATTAAAAATATCAGCTTGGTTCGAAGGACTTAAGTTTCATCGCATCGCTCGAGAAAGTAATCAGGCATCCGACATCCTTGCTTGTATGGGCGCTAAGCATGACCCTATGCCACCTAACACCTTTGTGGAAAGGCTCTTTAAGCCATCCGTAGTGTGGCAGGGTGAGAGCGGAGAAGGCAATATGGACCTGATCACACCCCCAGCTGCCGAACACAACGCAGACACCATCGGGGGTCAGGATATCGAGATAACACCCTCTCCTCATGAGATCATGGCGGTTATCACTCCTTGGACCGAACCATTCATGTCCTACCTTAATAGGCAGGAGCTTCCCGACGATCAAAATGAAGCTCAGTGCATAGTTCGGCGCTCTAAAGCCTTTAAAGTACATGAGGGTGAACTGTACAAAAAAAGTACTACCGGAGTCCTTCAAAGGTGTATCTCCGAAGAGGAGGGAAGGCAACTCTTGGCAGAAATACATGCTAGTCTCAGCGGTCATCACACTGCAGCTCGAGCCCTCATAAGCAAGGCATTCAAGACATGTTTTTTCTGGCCTACGGCTCGAGGAGACACTGAAGCCCTTGTCCAATGTTGCGTGGGTTGTCAGCTTTTCGCCAATCAAAGCCACATGCCTCCACCGCATTAAGAACAATCCCCATTACTTGGCCCTTCGCGGTCTGGGGGCTTGATATGGTTGGACCCCTTAAAGGGGGAAGCCACAAAAAGAAATACTTGCTGGTAATGGTAGATAAATTCACTAAGTGGATAGAGGCCAAACTGGTAAAAACAGCTGAGGCGGGGCCAGTGATTGACTTTATATCTATCGTAGTCCATCGTTACGGTGTCCCGCACAGTATCATCACTGATAATGGCTCCAACTTCACAACCGACGAGGTGAAAACTTGGTGTGCTAAGTTGGGCAATAAACTCGACTACGCATCCGTATACCACCCTCAAACAAATGGCCAAGTCGAAAGGGCCAATGGTCTGATCATGAGTGGCATTAAGCCCATACTAGTGTGCTCTTTACGAGAATCAGACAAGTACTGGGTTGAGGAACTCGGTTCCGTACTATGGGGACTCCGGACCACGCCCAATCGAATGACCGGATACACACTCTTCTTTATGGTGTACGGTGCAGAGGCCTTATTGCCCTACAACATTATTCATGACTCACCTAGAGTGCACATGTACGAAGAGAGAGAAGCCGAACTAGATGGCAGGATGACCTAGACAGACTCGAAGAGGACCGCGATGTTGCTAAAGCATGTTCTGCATTTTATCAACAACAGGCTAGGCGTTACCAAAGTAGAGAAGTGCGAGCTAAGACATACAATGTTGGAGAACTTGTTTTACACCTCCCAGAAAAAAAAGGACAAGCTCAAACCCAAATGGGAGGGCCCCTTCATCATAGATGAAGTCCTTACTGGAGGAGCCTATCGCCTTCTTAATGCAGCGGATAATCGCCTTGAGCCGAACCCATGGAACGCTGCCCGGCTCTGAAGATTCTACGCACAGTTCGGCCTCCTTAGGTTTCATTTTAACTAGGTTTTTGCCTTTTTCTCTCCCTTTTTTATTTTTTCCTTTTCTTCTCAAATGTATGTTCGGATGAACCGCATTATTCGGGGTACACATATTTAAATGTATACACCCCTCCATACATGGGGGCTTCTTTAAACGAAGCATTTTATTGAAAGCTTATAGGCTTCCTTTGTCCATGATGGTTGTTGCTTCTGCCATTTTATGCACGTCTATGACTTAAGTTTTTGCCAAGCTGGGTTGCCTTGCTCCTGTGTTTATACCCTACGTTCCTGATTGTTCGGCTAGGGTGTAAAGGGAGTACCTCTGCGATTGTTACAACCGGGTTATCCGGACCTGTACCTCAGACGGGTGAAGCCGAAAGCTAGCATTCTTAAGGGAATAATTGGTTGGCACGTATACAATAGACTGTTTGTTGGAACAACTACAGAATTGGCTGCCTGTACTTCGGATACGAGCCTAGGCATGCATCATTTAGCATGCTAACCCAAGGAAAGGAACCCCTAACGGAACTATTTTTCTTGGAAGATGTTTCTTACGTTAAATAGTAATATAACATAACTCCCTGAACATGTTTTGTCTGTTCAAGCAATATGACCGGATTGCCTAGTTTCCGAAGATACTAAATGTTTCTTAGTTAAACACAATATATAGAAACACTCCAACTTCTTGGTTCAGAGGTGGAAGCCGAAGGTCTGCGATGACAAAAAAATTATAAGTTCGGCAAGAGATAAGTTCGGTCATAAAGTACATTGATACATAGAATCGAATGCCTCTCTCTTTCTACGCCATCTAATAGGCTATCTAGCTTGCAATCTTGTTGTGAATATTTTGCCGCTATCATTACTTGGTCATATACCAAGCTTACAGGAATTTCCTCCCCGTCGGGTCCTTGAGGTCCAACTCGGGCCATATGATTCAGATCAAGTCCGGTGTAGCGTGTCTTCATCATGGCACATGCCTCTCGTGCACCTTCATGACATGCGGACGTCTTCCATAGCTCGAAGTGACGCCGAGCACCCTTGAACAAGTCTGCCAACCCTCCCATGCTTTCTGGAGGGGCATCGGATGGCCATATTCTTCATGGCCTTCCGGGCATGCTTGTGCAGCTTTGACAGTTCTTTTAGAACGCCGCTTTGAAACCCGGACACTTCCTCCATGTGGTGGCCGGTCAACATGCCTGTATAAAACGAACTATAACATCCCGTATTATATGATTATATCAATATTTCGGATGGTTCAAAAGTCATACCGAATATGCCGCCCTTTAGCTTTTGGTTTTCCTGTTGCGCCTCCAACAGTTGAGCCTTTAAACTATTTATCTCTTCGGCCAACTTCTTCATTTCCTCTTCTAGTTTTTATCTTTTCCCCCAGTCATGGAGGCACTCTTCATTTCTTCAAGCTATGTGACAGCAGCATTTAGCTGTGTCCGGCTTGTCTCGAGCCCCTGGGAAAATGCTCTGTTCTTCTCCTTGAGAACCTACGGTCATAAACGATCCTCAAATCGGTTAGTTCCAACCGCTTTAAGTCTCGGGGGCTACTGGTATCTATATATAAGATTTGCATAATTTTTTCACCTGGATGTCCTTTGAGAAAAGGCGAGAAACACCCGTAAGTCCATCCCAGGCAGCTCGGATATACACGCCCATGACGTTGAGAGCGGTAAAATCTTCTTCCAAAATGACCGGGGCACACATGATCTCTTTTAAGTGACGGTGATTCATCACGCTCTCCACCTTGGAGTTAGTGACGGACATCTCATCTGGATCTTCCTGAGGCGGATGAGATGGCATCACCCCCGTATGCACCCTCGTCCTAGTTGACGAATTCAGCATCGCATTGGTTGTGGCTCGGCTTGCTGGGATCTTTGGCACGGTTCGTCGTATACCTCTCTTGAGATAATAAAGGAAGGATGAAGATGATAATTCGACTTTACGCCTAAGTATGAAATAAGTAATATGCCTTTTAGATGATGGAGCAGGCTCAGTGATGCTCGCGGCCTCCTTTCGCTTCGCACGACCACCCCTTGAGGGTGCCATCCTTCTTCTTGTTTCCTGACCTTGGGTACGGTTCGCTGAGCGTCGATCCTGCGAAATACGGCCCAACGTGGAGACTAAGTTATGAGCAGAAATGTCACTCTTTTTTGATTTTTGAACACTTACCTTAACGAAGGGGTAGAGATCGGGGTAATCGGCCATGATGGCTACTTTTGAGCCATCAAGGCTCGCCTGGTAATAGACTTCGTCTTCAAATTCCAGAAATATATCTGGGTCCTCATGGAATCCCGGGTCTTCATGGCGTGCATGGTCTTGTGGTTGGGAAGGAGGGCAATAGATGTTCATGACTACCTTCCTCCAAGACTGTTTTTGAAGCAACAAAAGTATTCAGTTAATGCACCCCAATCATAAAAAGGTGTTGAATGACTAAACTTACCTAGTCAACGGGGTTGTACATGGAGAAACCGTCCCGGCAATGTAGACGGGCGAAGTTTTTTTCCTCTCCCTTATAAAGGTCCATAAGCATGGCAGCCAATGCAGCTTGGTTATCCGGACCCTTCCACGTATAGCGAGACGCGTCGTCCTCCCCGTAGTAGTTCCATGAAGGACCCACTCTGTACTGAAGAGGCTGGATACATCGCTTTATCGCAATAGCCATGGCTTCAATGATGGATAGTCCGGAATGGGTTAACAATCTGACCTTGCTGACCAATCTCATCACTTCCGCACTATCCTCTTGTCTGGGGGACTTGCGGCACCAGCTAAATAGCTTTTTCAAAGGAGCGCGGGAGAATTCGGGAAGCCCGCGCTGAACAGGGTCCAGAAGGGGAACATCCTCAATGTAGAACCATTCCGAAGACCATTCATCAGACCCCCTCTTCGGAGTCCTGACTGGGTAACCGGATCCGGCTATGCGCCATACTTCAGTGCCGCCCACTTCAAATATGGACCCTCCGCCCTGGTGGCGGGGGACGAGGCAGAAGAACTTTTTCCATAGTTCAAAATGAGCCTCGCAGCCTAAAAATAATTCGCAAAGGGCGACAAAACCAGAAATATGCAAAACAGAACCTGGTGTGAGGTTGTGCGGTTGGATCTCGTATTATTCCAGTAGACCCCTGAAGAAGGGGTGGATCGGGAATCCTACGCCCCTCAGAAGGAACGAGATGAAGCACACCCTCTTCCCTTGGCTGGGATTGGGGAAATTCTCTGCCAATGCATCATCGCCCATATAAGTTAATCCTGCCTATATGGAGACTAGATCCATGAGGGGAAGATATCCTTGCGTCTGGAGACGATTGAGCTGAAGATGGGATACGGAACAACTTTGCCAATCCCCCTCTTGAGGGCCATGAGGACGAGGAGCCAGGGACACTAGCCATGGTTTGAGCTTTTTTTCGTGGTTTGCTTTGTTGCTCTTGGGGCGATGTGAGATGGCGTTTTTGAGATCTACCCTCGTTATATAGGCGTCGCATGTGCCTACTAAAAGTATTAAAATATAAAGGTAACGGACCATTCGCATTCACTTAAGACGCATGGAAATCGAGGCAACGACGGGAAGGAATCATAAAGCCTGGACACGGAAGCCAATGTTGGACTATCGTCAAGCCAGAGTATGGTGGAGAACCCACCTTGCAAAGCCGAAAGACCTATATCCGCATACTACATCGTCATTGAAGGCAAGTTCGGGGGCTACTGAGGGAGTTCTGGATTCGGGGGTCCTTATGTGTCCGGCCCAGGAGTATGGGCCAGGGTGGATGGGCCGTACAAGATCAAGTTGAAGATTATTCTCCATGTCCGCATGGGACTTCTCCATACGTAAGCGGCAAGATTAGAGTCCAAGTGTTTCCTTCCCTTGTGAACCGACCTCGTACAAACCCCAGGCCCCTCAAGTGTGTATATAAACTGGAGGGGTTAGTCCGTAGAGGCTATCTTCATTACCATCATCGGAATACTCATAGGCTAGACATTTAGGGTTTAGCCATCATGATCTCATGGTAGATCAACTCTTGTAATATTCATATCCGTCGAATATAATCAAGCAGGAGTAGGGTTTTACCTCCTTAAAGAGGGCCCGAACCTGGGTAAACACTGTGTCCCCTGGTCCCCTGTTACCATTGATCCTTAGACGCACAACTTGGGCCCCCTACCCGAGATCTACCGGTTTTGACACCGACAGTAGGCATTATGTGGAAAAAGTTATGAATCTTGTCTTTGACAGTACCCGAGTGAATGGTTTGCTATTTATCATACAAACCTATCTCACGAAGTTCCGTTAAGTTTTGTGTGATTGAAGTTTTCATGTTTTGGGTGAGATATCAATATGAGGAGAATAAGGAGTGACAATAACCTAAGCTTGCGGATGCCCAAGGCACCCCCAAGGTAATATTCAAGGAAGATCCAAGCAACTAAGCTTGGGGATGCCCCAGAAGGCATCCCCTCTTTCGTCTGCAACATTATCGGTAACCTTACTTGGGGCTATATTTTTATTCGTCACATGATATGTGTTTTGATTGGAGCTCATTTTATTTTATTAGGATATGCTTGATGTTATTTAGAATAATGTTTTGTGCCTTTTATTTCAATAAAAGTTTCAAAGATAGCCTTCACCATGTTTAGTTTGCAAGTATATGGGTTGTTGTTTCAAAACAGAATGTTTTTTGTTCTTGCCTGAATTCTCTAGAAAAGTCAGAATGTGATAAATGTTGATTTTTTTTGCACAATAAGCTATGATAAAGTTTCTACAGTGTCGTAAATTTTTAGAATTTTTAAGTTAAATAAGTATTGATCCTTCTTCATCCTTTATAGACTGTCCTATTTAGACAGATTGCTGTTATGATTGCATTGTTTGCATATGTTGGCTTGTTTAATGTTTCTATTTGAGGATAGAAGTATTAAATATGTGGAGGAATTTAGTATGCAATGTTAAATTATAATTTTAGTGATTTGTTACAGTATAGAATGATAAGGTTTTGAGTTGATTTATACTAACGTATCTTATGAGTTCTTGTTGAGTTTTGTGTCGATGAAGTTTCTTAAGAATTAGGGAAACCATGATATGAGAGGAATGAAGAGGACATAAGAGATCAAGCTTGGGGATGTCCAAGGCATCCCAAGATAATATTTCAAGAAGTCTCAAGCAGCTAAGCTTGGGGATGCCCCGGTAGGCATCCCACCTTTCCTCATTAACAATTATCGGTTAGCCTCGGTTGAGCTTAAGTTTTTGCTTCTTCACATGATGTGTGCTATTCTTGGAATGTCATTTTAGTTTGTTTTTCTTGATGTTTTAATAAAATATTTAGGTTGAAATTTTTTTAATGAGAGAGAGTCCTCAAATGGCTACCCATTTACTTAACTAATCGTTTGACCTTCACTTATAACTTTTTGGAGTAGTTTGTCATTTACTATCATGCTTCACTTATATCCTAAGAGTAAATTGTTGAATGAGTTGAATATCATAAAGTTGAAATTGTATGTGCTTCATATGGTTGTATCATATCTAGTAGTAGCTTCACATCGGGTTTAGAAAGTGAAACATTTTGAAGCTTGACAATATATTGGTCATAAAAAAATTCATGAATGATTAGTATAAGGAAGAGGAATTTCACATACAAATATATTATCTTCGACATCTTCTATGATTGTGAATACCCATTAATTATTTTCAAACTTGAGCAAAGGAGACTTCAGTCTCACTAGTATTTTCACGTGGGCTTCGACGATTAGCTTGGGAATCCCAGGCAGAGGTCTGGCTTCTATGGAGGGTCTTGTAGATAGAAACACTTCCTAATCTTCTTTCTATTCAGCTGTCAGACAGGTTTATGCTTCCACTTGTTGCTTGTATGACTTTGTTCGTTGGGTCATGAAACCCAAGTTTGTAATATCATGTTATGTATGGCTCTTCAGGGCCTCTTAAATAAAATACCTTGTGTCGTAGAGTTATGTTGTGATGTCATGTTGTACCAACACATACTTGCATGTTCTACGTACATATGATGTGTATTGCTATGTGTTGGGTCACGACATAATAGTGGAACATCTAATAATTTTAATGGAGCTAGCAATGGCAATAGCATAGAAATACTCTTGAAGATACTCTTGAAGAACCATGATAACTTACTTGGTCATTTGATCGTTAAGATTGTTGGACTAACGAATGATCTGCAGATGCTAGATGGAAGATCCAAAAATATGGAAGCACAAGTGGCTAAAATTGCAGAGAGGAAAACATTGATCCTAGCTAAGTTTGCAGGTAAGATGTCAAGATGGTAAGAAGCAATGAAGAGAAGGCAGAAGAGCTTGATAAAAGCCATGTGTCAGAATATAATTACACAGTTGCAGACTTTGTAAAGATGATATTAATGAAGTACCCACTACCTGAGGTATCTAATAATGAGGCATACAATGTCTTTATTGATCACGTTGCAGCCAAAGCACGTGACCTAGATAATGAAAGAAAGAAGCTATACAGAAAGTTGGCAGTTAAGCCAGAAGATGCTTTTGAGCCTACTATAAAAATTGATATTGATTTAAATAATTTTAATGCTTTATGTTTCCACTGTCCCTAAGTCTGTTTATGATAGTCTCAGTCTAGGTCCTTATGCTACTACTGAGATTAGGTTGAATATGGACAATTCTACTTTCACTCAAGTAGTAGGAATTAAGCATGGAGTTATAATTCAAATAAATGATTGTCTTGTCACGATTGATCTTGTGGTAGTTGATATGCCTGAAGATCCTATTGCTCCTATAATTCTCGCTAGACCTTTCGTAAGGACCATAAAGCTATGATAAATGTGTTTGAGGGGAATGTTAAGTTTGACTTACCTGCTAAAGATCCTTTTGTTAGACATTTCCCAAGGAAAATGAAATTAAAGACCTACACCGGAGAAGGCATTGTTGTCAGTGCTAGAAGCTATGGTATCGGTGTATTTGCACCTACATGATCATCACTACGGTCGAGTTAACCGACCGAAAACAAGCGCTTCATGAGAGGCAACCCACACAAATAAAGTAGAAAAGTAGGATTTATTTTTGTTTCAATACAAAAGATTGTTGAAGTTCGAATCAAAGAAGTTGATTCGGAAGAGTTGTTCTAATGAAGGCTTTGTTTATGCAATTTAATTATGAATTTAATTATCGCCCCTCACCGTCCTGGCCGTCGCCGCCACAAGCACGCCTGCATGGGCAGCTCCATCGCCAAGACGTGGAGATGCCGAGTCGCCCACACTCTAGGAGCCGCGGCCCGAACCCCTGCAATGGCCACCTAGCCCCGCTACTACCATTGAAGCCAGGATTCGGCGCCTCGCAACCCACAATCTACTGTTGAGGGAAGACTCTAGAGAGCCGTCCCGCTGCCACCGTCCATGGTGCCTGTCTGGGCTTCGCTGGTGGCTCCTCAGTTGGCGGTGAGACAAAGGGGAGGTTTGAAGGAAAGCGGAGGCAACACAGAGGGTATCGCCCCCCGTGTAGCCGAAGGAGGAGGACGCGGAGGTATTTTTTTCGTGGCACCTTTCCGCGTACTCCTGCACTATAGTTGGCATGCATGCATGAATGATTGTTTACAAGTGGTCAAGTGAGGTGTGTAACCACAATATAACCGCTAGTTTGACATGTCCTCTCTTTACTAGAACAAGTGCAAGATGGGACCGATCTCTACTTTCCATGATTTTCAGCAACAACTCCAGCATTTATTTTTCTCGATTGTGGCGCTCTTAATCTCTGCTTTTCACATAAATGACCTTTTTTGTAATCTTAATATGTTTCGTGCTTATATTCATGCATGACTAGCTACTACTACAGACAGGGCGATTCGGAGCCCAGGCTCAACTGCACCAGGTGATGAACAACACATTCAAAATAAATAGTAACAAAATTCAGATAAATATTTTTTTTTCACGCAAGATGCTCGGGTGCGTGCAAAATTACGTGGTGTTTAGACATGTGAGAACTGGTGGCAAAAAGATGGGGTTTGACAGAAACTTTGAAAAGTGTACTGTGTAGACCAGATTATGTTATTTTGCTACGAGCTCCTCAAATGTCCAAACACCATTACACACACTTCATGCACCCGAGCATCTTGTATGCAATTCTTTTTGAGGTTGTTTTGAATTTAATTGCTATTTATTTTGAATTTGCTGTTCATCAGGTGCAGCTGAGCCTGAGCTCATGCGCGGATTTTCCTACTCCCTTCTGGTTTCGCCTCTTTTCACTCCATATGACCCGAACAGACCTCGAGAAGTTTGAGACACGTTTCGGAATCTGACGTATACAAGTCAATGTGCACGCTAATACGCTATAGCCCTTCACAAAAACAAAAGGTGCACACTATAGCCACGTAGGTCTATGGATCTTACAGAAAGGAATTAGGCCGGTGATGCTAATAAACTACGGATAAAACCCTTTTTCCGTCAAGAGGGAGCTATATATGGATAGTTCAAACAGAAGACTCCAATGTTTGTTAAGACCTTGTTTGGCTGTGGTTCCGGTTTTGTGTAGTCTCTGGCTTTAGCAGAACGAATAGCGCAGAACGAGCACGCTACTTGCAAGGGGTCCTCTTTTAGGAACTTTGTGCCAAAGAAGAAGCTAAAGTGAGTTCCGCCAAAAGGCACCATGCTAGGCAGTACGTACGTGAGTTCTTTAATTTTAGGAACCGTGTGGATAACAAGAAGCTAAGGAGATGAGTTCCAATAAAAGGCGCCATGCTACGCAGTACACAAATAGATTCTTTTTAGGAAGTATGTATAACTAGATGATCCGTCGCGCCAATTTACGCAGAGACCAATTTCAACCTGTAAGTTATGCAAACTATATAAAACTTAGGATGAAAGTCAACTGAACTATTTGAAGAAATCTAGAAGAGAAGCAACAAATATGACCCACTAGCAACGAAATCCCACCATGTGGGTAAGTCGCCGAGAACAACTCGTACGTGTCCAGTTGTTTGACCTAAAGGGCAGTGAAATTCCATCGCCCAGGTAGCATCGTCGGAGGAGGGGTTTGCCTCTCAGTCTCAGATGCCTTGGCCGGAACTATTCTTTGCACTCATTCGCTGGCAAGCTCTGCCCGGCCTGGTCCGTGTGGGTCTGCCGTGTCTTGCTTGGTTCTGCTTGATTACTATATCCGGGTACCGGGCACGTTACATCATTTTTCCTCTTAACTGCTTACAAATGATTGTGAGCTCATCTAAAGGATGTTTCCGCTGAATTGCCTGCAAGTGATTATATTCGTGTTGCGTTTGTTATTGCCTTGTATATTTACCAATAATAGACAATGATGGTCATTGGCAAATGAGCTGAACCATTAGAGCCGTGCACCACCGCCCAAAAGCACACGAGCAGAAGGAAGCCAAGTGAACCAACCAGAAGATTCACAGGCCACATACGCCAACCGGCAAGAGATAACTGCATGAAACATAAAATGGAAGTCAAATGAACTATAGGCAAAATGATCGGGACACCTCTTCAAGGTATGTTGAGTGGCGCCTTAAACGACAGTGGTCAATAGGATGCTGCATCAAGGTATGCTCTGCCCACGTGCCAGTTCGTGCATGGCTGATCTACCCAGATGCGTAGGGGCTTCGCGTATCCGGGCTTGGAGTGGGTGTCCTGCTCGGCCCTTGACGTTGCGTCCTCCCAGCGGGTGTGAGCTCGCGTGGCGCTGACTGGTCCGAAAGGTAAGCAAACTATCCGAACATAAAGTAGGAGTCAGATTAAATATTTGAGTTAATTACACTTCTAGTACATAAACTTGCCCGGCGGGTACAAATTCATACATCAAGTTGAAAAATGACACAAAATAGTCCAACAACTTGTGTTTGAGGTACATTTATATACATTTCCCTCGCTGGCCGTTATCACTCCGTTAACTCTATCTACCTCGCACGCAAGCGAGTCTGGGCCGATGTTCCCTTAAGTATGGGACCCACCTGTAAGTGTGGAAAAGAAAAATAAATGGAAAATTAAAATTGTACGAGCATCCGACAGGACTCAATGGCTTGACCTAATTCCTTTAAGCGAGAGATGCTACCAACTGCACCAACTGTTATTTACTGCTAACGAAGATATAGACATCTTCTTATATCATTGATAGAGTTGTTCTTGTTCTTTCTTCACAATTTTAAAAACCGAACCAGCGAGCATCCGGTTCAGATTTTTACATTGTTGTACCGCCAGTCTACTGGTTAAATAGTTGGCTTTTTAGGCACTATAAATTAGCCTGTATTCTTTACTAATAAAGTAATAATACCCTAATGGAAAGAGATCAAATACCTTCAGTTTTGAAAACTAAATAACAAAGTTGCTTGGGCGATACAGAGAGGCCATTGAGCAAAACCTGAAAACGATGATTTCAAGCGTCCTAGTTTCAAATCATATGTTCAGAATCATTTTTATAATTTACGTGCATGTGGCTCGTTCTACCACCTTGTTTGTACCCACGGTTTGCCAAAAAAAAAACGCTTGGTGCAGCTGTCCAATGAGCCTATTATATTGCTCCATATTACGCACAGGTTATATGTGCAAATACTTCAAAAAATGCTTGAAGATAAATAAAAAATGTCGCTGGCGAGCAGTGCGTAATTTTCTTTTTCAAATCAATTCTGCAGTGTCGTCAAACTATATAAAGTGGTCTATCTCTTATTGAGCATATGATGAAAGTTAACACATTCATTCGCTAGTCGCAGACGAGCGTGACATGAGCTCTTGAGTTTGAGTTGTCCTCACCCAGTGGCGCTTCATTTTATTCTATTTCTCTTTCCCCACTTACAGGCAGGCTCCACACTTAAGATAACGCGAGTCCAAACTTGCTGGCTTTCCACGTAGACACTTAACAGAGAAAATAACGGCCAGCGACGAAAATGTATGTAAATGTACATCAGATGCAAGTTGTTGGACTACTTTGTGTCATTTTTCAACTTTATGTATGAATTTGTACCCACCATGCAAGTTCATGTACTAGAAGTGTAATTAACTCTAAATATTTGAAGAGACCAACTAACCAATCGCAACTCGAAAGTTCTGCTCCGACAACACCCGCGATATGCACCGTAGATTAATTTGTACTCCCTCTGTAAACTAATATAAGAGCGTCTAGAACACTACTTTAATGTTCTAAAAGCTTTTATGTTAGTTTACGGAGGGAGTAGATGGTTAACACGACAACAACACAACATGGGTGGGAGTGGTTGAAGGACACTTGCATGTCGGCCAATTCATTCTAATCGGGACGGGATAGACAACCCAATGCATTTATCATAGGGTCTAAGAAACTCCAAACACATGTCCTATCTCTTTTAAACTCCAACTCCACTACTCTGATCGTTGAACCTCCCATTTCCTATCACAATTCCTTTGCTGACCGATCCTCCACCATACCAGCCAACTTCATACCAACCCGGTGATAGTTTTCATGACCGTTGGATCACCGCCTTGACAGCGGTGGGCTACAACAATAAGGAGCTGTAGAGGGGACTGGCTACTGCTCAATCGACTTAAAATAAGTATTGGGTCAATCGATTGACCCAAACTCTGTTTCAGTCAATTATGCACCTTTTGCACAATGCCAGGCAACGCCACCCAGCGTTTGCACAAGCCCACAGCTGGATCATGGGCTGCTCCAGTCCGGTACGGTAGTATAGTAATGGCCAATCCTTTATAAATGACCAATGAATGGACTAAAAAAAAGATGATCAATGAATAACACTCTCACACATATTTGCATGCAATGCAATGGTTAGTGGTTATATGTGCAATCTCACACATGTATATTTACTTTGATATATGTGCAATCTCACGGATGAATAGCACTCTAACATATATTTATTTTTATACATACACATACATGGAAAATGTATTATTACTATGCAAAACTGAGCATAATATAGTGAGATTTCTGCAAAAAAAAGTGTTTTCTAGAAAGTAATGGATTGCTGACATCGGCATCCTTACAAAAGAAATGAAAAGAAAACTAAAAATGAAATAAAAACTTAGAAAATGAAGTTTTCTATAGAAGAACGAATTAGTGGCATTGGTATAATCTTTTCAGAAAAACAAAACGATATCAAAATGATGAAATTTTCTAGGAAAGTACAAAACACTTTAAGAAGAAGAAAATGAAAAAGAAAAAACTTTCAAAACTTGCACACAATTTGCACTGAGATTGCACTTTTTCAAATATGCAAAGATAAACATATAATAGTGCAATTTTCGCATTCTATTATAATTTACACAAAGCATAACTGAAATAATCTATTTATTGAAGAAGAAAGAAAATAAAAGAAACTTGCGCACAACTTTACACTCAAGTTGCACTTTATCGTAATATGCAAAAATAATCATATAATCATGAAATTTGGGCACACATTATATATTATTTGTATGTATATAATTACACTCAGCCAAAAAAAATAACCGATAAAGATAAAAAACAAAAAAAACTTTCAAAACTTGCACACAATTTGTACTGGTACTGCACTTTCTAAAATATAATTGTGCATTTTTCATAGAATTACAATTTATACACATATTATATATAAATTACTTATGTGTATATATTTTGTATTCACCCAACACCCAAAATATACCTATAAAAACAGACAAAAAAAAGAAGCGAATACGCACATAAACAACCTAATAAGAAAACACATAACGGGCTTCAGCCCAACAAGAAATCGACTGACTCAAAATATGGGTCAATCAAAAAACATCCAGCCCAATACAGAACAGCACACACAACAGGAAAAAAAACAACTAGCACGCATCTTGGAGCAGCAATCAATGGTTAAAAAATTGACTGACCCAAAATGTAAAATTCAGTCAGCTGAGATGTAGCTAAAGTGGCTGTAGAGGGTATTGAGAGCCAATTCCCCGGTCTGCATGCATTCGAAGTTTTCACCTATCAAGCTTCCGTCAGAGGTCGTCGTGTCCAGTGCGCTGGAGGATATACCGTCCATGCACGCGGCAGATACCCCGGCTGCCCTGGGCGGAACATCTGACGCAGCTTCATCGAGGATTTTGATTCGTACCACACCCTCCACTTCTACTTCACCGCACCGGTACTTTCTCTGCTTTCAGCAACAACCACTACACATACGGCGACGACAAGCGCAACTACACACGGCAATGTAATATACTGAACCTCGCGACCGCTTCACAAACGTGAAACGACTGACTACTGGTACGCAGTAAAGATTTTGTTTGGGCTGGACCATGCAGTTTTGTGTCGCTGCGGCAGTAAACATTACAATTTGATTGTGAAGAGAGCTCCTGCTTCAGTTTACAACC
This sequence comes from Triticum dicoccoides, assembly GCF_002162155.2. Lineage (NCBI taxonomy): Eukaryota > Viridiplantae > Streptophyta > Magnoliopsida > Poales > Poaceae > Triticum > Triticum dicoccoides. The sequence continues at coordinate 557,667,270 of NC_041389.1, forward strand.
TGCGTTGGTCGACATATACAGTTGCGCTTTGGCTTCACTCGCTAGTGAGACAAACGCGGCTACGACGGAGGCTTCAACGGTGACGCCAATCCTTTGGCCTGTGGAAATCGGATCTGAGGACAGCAGTTGCCAAATTTGGTGTTTTAACTCTTTTGTAAAAGTTGAGCCAGACCCTAATTAAAAAGAAATTGGATCTGACCTTTTTCCTACCGTCAGGGTCGATGGCTATAGCGTATAGCAGCCTACCGCCGAGGCCGTGGCGGTAGGCAACTTATCCACGTCAGTGCTAGAATTTTACCTATTTGGGCCTATCCCAATAGCAGTTTCAGAAATTTCTAATAAATCCTAGAGACTCACGCAGCCCATTCGTGCAAGGCAAAAGGTGGAACTAAAAGTTTAGTCCCACCTTGCTAGTTTAGAGGGAGTTGGACCTCTTTATAAGGAAGACTCCTTCCCCACTTGTATGAGCATGAGAACAAGAGGGACATCCACGCGCGCTCCTTCTCCGCCCGCCTCGCCACGACGCGCCGCGCCGCGGGTTGCGGGAGTGAGCCGATGTCTAATTTTTGCTACACACTACGGGTATACGAAAGGTCACCTGGGAGCTGAAAACTTCGTCTTCCTCCGTTGCTTCACCTCCCGACGCAGCTTGTTCGCGTCCCTCTGTTGTGCCTATATAAGAGAGGTCGCTCCTCTCCCGAGAGACACATCAGAAGGTCCTCTTCCTCTCGCCACACAGTTCCAATCTCTGCGCTACTGCTGTCTACCACATCCCGGCTTGCGGCGTGCACTGCACGTCGGGACAGTACGCCTCCGAGACCGCACCTTTTGAGTCCTGTGCGGGAGAAGGGTGATAAGGTTTTTGGGGCGTGCTCAGCGCGACTACTGGCTGCTTCATCACGGACGATCCGGTCGCCGACGACTACGTCCACGACCTCCTCGACGACATGGCAGGCGAGGACACTGACCCCAAGTCCAGCGCCTCTGCTGCTACTGTGCCGTACGTGTTCTTCTCCTTTCTGTTAGAAGTCCTCCTACAGTTCTTGGCTCTAGTTTCTGCCCTACGTATGTTAGGTTCTGTTTCATATAAGCAACTTCATCTAGTGTCTGTTCTAGATGTGTTTACCTCAAGTTCATATATGCAGACGATGCTTACATTCTCTCTGTCAGATTGCATGACTTGCTTTATATTTGCTATTTTAGTCATGCTTTATCTAGTATTTTTGTTAATAAAATCATTCGGTAAATTGCTCATATTTCCAACAATCCAAAAACCTTATTATAGGCAATTTATCCCGAGTGGTTTTGCTGCTTCCATGAGACCTCCTATATTTGAGGGTATCCACTATAAGAGGTGGCGCGCGAGAGCAGTCTTATGGTTTCAGACCATGAGCTGCTATGAGCCACTCTTGGCAAACCTGAAGGAGAGCAAGATGCCCAACAGGCACAAGCTTTTCAGAAAATGGATACCTTGTTTAAGGCTGCTCTCTTGAGTGTTCTCGGTGAGAACATAGTTGATGCTTATGCGTCAATTGACAATGGAAAAGATATGTGGGACGCACTCGAGGCCAAGTTTGGGGTCTCGGATACCGGCACTGAGCTGTACATCATGGAGCAATTCTATGATTACAGGATGACTGAAGAGCGCTCCGTGGTTGCGCAGGCTCATAAGATACAGTCATTTGCTAGAGAATTTGAGCACTTCAATTGCATGCTACCGGACAAGTTTGTTGCCGGGGGTATCATCACTAAGCTTCCTCCTTCATGGAGGAACTTTGCTACCTTACTGAAGCATAAGAGACAGGAGTTTTCCGTTCCGGATCTCATTGGTACTCTTGATGTGGAAGAAAAGGCAAGAGCAAAGGACACACGTGCTCAAGGTATTGAGGGAGGATCTAGTGCCAATCTGGTACATAAGAAAAACTTCCAGTCCCACAAGTTCAAGAACAAGGGCAAGCTTGATGGTAAAGCAAAGTTTGATGGGAAGAACAAGGCTGTGCAGCACACGAACTTCAAGAAGAAGAATGACAAGAAGAAAGGTGTCTGTCATGTGTGTGGAGATCCTGATCATTGGGCTCCTAGTTGCCCCAATCGCTATGACAAGCGTCATCCTGGGAAAGGCGGCAAGACCGCTAATGTTGTTATTGGAGACACTGACATGAAGGATGTCGGGTATGGTATATTTCCCACTATTCTTTCAGTATGTCATTCTCCTGATTGGTTGATTGACACGGGTGTTAATGTGCATGTATGCGGTGATATTTCCATGTTTTCGTCTTATCAAACCGCAGGGACTTCAACCGTGCTAATGGGCAACGGTTCAAGTGCTTCTGTTCATGGTGTTGGCACGGTCGATCTGAAGTTTACTTCGGGGAAGATCGTGCGGATGAAGAACGTGCATTATGTCCCCTCCGTCAAGAAAAATCTTGTTAGCGGATCTCTTCTGTGTAGAGATGGCTATAAGCTTGTCTTTGAGTCGAATAAATTTGTAATATCCAAGTATGGAACCTTTGTTGGTAAAGGCTATGAGTCAGGAGGCCTGTTTCATTTATCCTTATCAGACGTTTCCAATAAAGTTGTTAATCATATTTGCAACAACAGTGAATCAAATGTGTGGCATTCACGTCTTTGTCATGTTAACTTTGGTTACATGTCACGACCAGCGAAGTTGAACTTAATCCCTAGTTTCACCACTGTCAAGGGATCTAAGTGTCTAGTATCTGTACAAGCTAAGCAACCTTGTAAGTCTCACGTGACTGCGGAGACGAGAAATCTTGCACCACTAGAACTTATACATTCAGATCTATGTGAAATGAATGGTGTTTTGACAAAAGGTGGAAAGAAATATTTCATGACATTAATTGACGACTCCACTAGATACTGCCGTGTGTATCTTCTGAAATCTAAGGATGAGGCTTTGAACATTTTCAAGATCTATAAAGCTAAAGTGGAAAACCGACTTGATCAAAAAATCAAGAGGCTTAGGTCCGACCGTGGTGGAGAGTATTTTTCCAATGAATTTGATGCTTTTTGTGCGGAACATGGTATAATCCATGAGAGGATGCCTCCCTACTCACCTCAGTCAAATGGGGTGGCCGAAAGGAAGAACCATACTCTAACTGATTTGGTTAACGCCATGTTAGACACATTGGGTCTCTCCAAGGCATGGTGGGGGAGGCGATATTGACTGCATGTCATGTCCTAAACCGTGTTCCCACAAAGAACAAAGAGATAACTCCATTCGAGGAATGGGAGAAGAAAAGGTTAAAGCTCTCTTATCTATGAACCTGGGGTTGTTTGGCGAAAGTCAATGTGCCAATTCCAAAGAAGCGGAAGCTGGGACCAAAAACGGTGGATTGTGTTTTCCTGGGATATGCTTTTCATAGCATTGGCTATAGATTCTTGGTTGTAAAATCTGAGGTACCTGACATGCATGTCGGTACGATCATGGAGTCGAATGATGCGACTTTCTTTGAAGATATCTTTCCCATGAAGGATATGGCTACCTCATCTAATCAGGAGATGCCTAGTTCATCAAATCAGGAACCAGTTACAATTACCGAACCTGCCATTTGGATGGAACTCTTTGAAAGTCCAGTGGAGGAAAACAATGAAGTTCCTACTAGGAGCAAGAGACAGAGGACTGCAAAGTCTTTTGGTGATGATTTTCTTGTGTATCTCATAGATGACACTCCCAGTTCTATTTCGGAGGCCTATGCATCGGAAGATGCTGACTACTGGAAGAAGCGGTTCGTAGCGAGATGGATTCCATCTTGGCGAATGAAACTTGGGAGATAACTGATCGTCCTTATGGGTGCAAACCTATAGGATGCAAATGGGTATTCAAGAAGAAGCTTAGGCCTGATGGTACTATTGAAAAGTACAAGGCTCGGCTCGTGGCAGAGGGTTATACCCAAAAGGAAGGTGAAGACTTGTTTGATACTTACTCACATGTGGCTCGACTGACCACTATTCGAGTTCTACTTTCACTAGCTGCCTCACATGATCTTCTCGTTCATCAAATGGATGTTAAGACTGCTTTCCTAAATGGAGAGTTGGATGAGGAAATTTATATGGAACAACCAGATGGGTTTGTAATAGATGGTCAGGAAGGGAAAGTGTGCAAGTTGCTGAAGTCTTTGTATGGACTGAAGCAAGCACCCAAACAGTCGCATGAGAAGTTCGAAAGAACACTAACAGCTGCAGGCTTTGTTGTGAACGAAGCTGACAAATGTGTGTACTATTGCCATGGTGGGGGCGAGGGAGTTATGCTTTGCTTGTATGTTGATGACATACTGATTTTCAGAACAAATCTAAATGTTATTAAGGAGGTCAAGGATTTCCTATCTCACTGTTTTGAGATGAAGGATTTAGGAGTGGCTGATGTCATTTTAAACATCAAGTTGTTGAGAGATGATGGTGGTGGGATTACATTGCTTCAATCTCACTATGTGTAAAAGATCTTGAGTCACTTTGGCTATAGTGACTGCAAGCCCTCTCCAACACCATATGATGCTAGCGTGCTGCTTCGAAAGAATCGAAGAATTGCTAGAGATCAATTGAAGTATTCTCATATTATTGGCTCGCTTATGTACTTAGCAAGTGCTACAAGAACTGAAATCTTTTTTGCTATTAGCAAACTGAGTCGGTTTGTTTCAAAACCAGAAGATGTGCATTGGAAAGCTCTAGAGAGAGTTTTGCGTTATTTGAAAGGCACTGCGAATTATGGAATTCACCACACTGGGCATCCAAAGGTGCTTGAAGGGTATAGTGACTCAAACTGGATCTCAGATGTTGATAAGATAAAGGCCACGAGCGGTTATGTATTCACTCATGGAGGTGGCGCTGTTTCTTGGAAGTCTTGCAAGCAGACCATCTTAACGAGGTCAACAATGGATGCAGAACTCACAGCACTAGATACAGCTACGGTCGAAGCAGATTGGCTTCGTCGGCTCTTGAATGACTTGCCGGTAGTTGAGAAACCTGTACCAGGTATCCTTATGAACTGTGACAATCAAACTGTGATCACTAAAGTGAGCAACTCAAAGGATAACATGAAGTCATCAAGACACGTTCAGAGAAGGTTAAAGTCTGTCAGAAAAATGAAAAACTCCGGAGTTATTGCATTGGACTATATCCAAATGTCTAAAAATCTGGCAGATCCTTCTACTAAGGGTCTATCACGTAATGTGATAGATAATGCATCGAGGGAGATGGGAATGAGACCCACACTATGAGTTGTTCACAGTGGTAACCTATTCTTTGTGATCGGAGATCCCGTGAATTAGATGTGGAAGACAAGCTATTGGTCAACTGAGAGGAGAGTATCCTTACTGTTAAAATACCACTCCATGAAGATGCAATACTCTCCTAATCTGCATGGCAGGTTGATGTATATCTTAATGTTGGGGAACGTAGTAATTTCAAAAAAATTCCTACGTACACGCAAGATCATGGTGATGGCATAGCAACGAGAGGGGAGAGTGTTGTCCACGTACCCTCGTAGACCGTAAGCGGAAGCGTTATGACAACGCAGTTGATGTAGTCGTACGTCTTTACGATCCAACCGATCCAAGTACCGAACGTACGACACCTCCGAGTTCAGCACACGTTCAGCTCGATGACGATCCCTGGACTTCGATCCAGCAAAGTGTCGGGGATGAGTTCCGTCAGCACGACCACGTGGTGACGATGATGATGCTCCACCGGCACAGGGCTTCGCCTAAACTCCGCGACGATATGACCGAGGTGGAATATGGTGGAGGGGGGCACCGCACACGGCTAAGGAACGATCCATAGATCAACTTGTGTGTCTAGGGTGCCCCCTGCCCCCGTATATAAAGGAGCAAGGGAGGGTGCGGCCGGCCCTAGGAGGAGGCGCGCCGGAGGAGTCCTACTCCCACCGGGAGTAGGACTCCCCCCCTTCCGTAGTTGGACTAGGACTTGGGGGGAAGGAGGAGAGGGGGGGAAAGGAAAGGGGGGCGCCGGCCCCCTCCTTGTCCTATTCGGACTTGGGGGGGGGGGAGGGGCGCGCGGCTGCCCCTTGGCCCCTTCTCCTCTTCCTCCACTAGGCCCACTAAGGCCCATTAGGCCACCGTGGGGTTCCGGTAACCTAACGGTACTCCGGTAAAATGCCGATTTCACCCGGAACACTTCTGATGTCCAAACATAGGCTTCCAGTATATCAATCTTTATGTCTCGACCATTTCGAGACTCCTCGTCATGTCCGTGATCACATCTGGGACTCCGAACAAACTTCGGTACATCAAATCTTATAAACTCATAATAAAACAGTCATCGTAACGTTAAGCGTGCGGACCCTACGGGTTCGAGAACTATGTAGACATGACCTAGAACTATTCTCGGTCAATAACCAATAGCGGAACCTGGATGCTCATATTGGCTCCTACATATTCTATGAAGATCTTTATCGGTCAAACCGCATAACAACATACGTTGTTCCCTTTGTCATCGGTATGTTACTTGCCCGAGATTCGATCGTCGGTATCCAATACCTAGTTCAATCTCATTACCGACAAGTCTCTTTACTTGTTCCGTAATACATCATCCCGCAACTAACTCATTAGCTACATTGCTTGCAAGGCTTATAGTGATGTGCATTACCGAGAGGGCCCAGAGATACCTCTCCGACAATCAGAGTGACAAAACCTAATCTCGAAATACGCAAACCCAACATGTACCTTCGGAGACACCTGTAGTACTCCTTTATAATCACCCAATTACGTTGTGACGTTTGGTAGCACCCAAAGTGTTCCTCCGGTAAACGGGAGTTGCATAATCTCATAGTTACAGGAACATGTATAAGTCATGAAGAAAGCAATAGCAATATACTAAACGATCAAGTGCTAGGCTAACGGAATGGGTCATGTCAATCACATCATTCTACTAATGATGTGATCCCATTAATCAAATGACAACACATGTCTATGGTTAGGAAACATAACCATCTTTGATTAATGAGCTAGTCAAGTAGAGGCATACTAGTGATATTATGTTGGTCTATGTATTCACACATGTATAATGTTTCCGGTTAATACAATTCTAGCATGAATAATAAACATTTATCATGATATGAGGAAATAAATAATAACTTTATTATTGCCTCTAGGGCATATTTCCTTCAGTCTCCCACTTGCACTAGAGTCAATAATCTAGATTACACAGTAATGATTCTAACACCCATGGAGTCTTGGTGCTGATCATGTTTTGCTCGTGAGAGAGGCTTAGTCAATGGGTCTGCAACATTCAGATCTGTATGTATCTTGCAAATCTCTATGTCTCCCACCTGGACTTGGTCCCGGATGGAATTGAAGCATCTCTTGATGTGCTTGGTCCTCTTGTGAAATCTGGATTCCTTTGCCAAGGCAATTGCACCAGTATTGTCACAGAAGATCTTCATTGGTCCCGATGCACTAGGTATGACACCTAGATTGGAAATGAACTCCTTCATCTAGACTCCTTCATTTGCTGCTTCCGAAGCAGCTATGTACTCCGCTTCACATATAGATCCCGCCATGATGCTTTGTTTAGAACTGCACCAACTTACAGCTCCACCGTTTAATAAAAACATGTATCCGGTTTGCGATTTAGAATCGTCCGGATCAGTGTCAAAGCTTGCATCGACGTAACCATTTACGACTAGCTCTTTGTCACCTCCATAGACGAGAAACATATCCTTAGTCCTTTTCAGGTATTTCAGGATGTTCTTGACCGCTGTCCAGTGATCCACTCATGGATTACTTTGGTACCTTCCTGCCAAGCTTATTGCTAAGCATACGTCAGGTCTGGTAGACAGCATTGCATAGATGATAGAGCCTATGGCTGAAGCATAGGGAACATCTTTCATTTTCTCTCTATCTTCTGCTGTGGTCGGGCATTGAGTCTGACTCAACTTCACACCTTGTAGCACGGGCAAGAACCCTTTCTTTGCCTGATCCATTTTGAACTTTTTCAAAATTTTATCAAGGTATGTGCTTTGTGAAAGTCCTATTAAGCATCTTGATCTATCTCTATAAATCTTGATGCCCAATATGTAAGCAGCTTCACCGAGGTCTTTCATTGAAAAACTTTTATTCAAGTATCCCTTTATGCTATCCAGAAATTCTATATCATTTCCAATTAATAATATGTCATCTACATATAATATCAGAAATGCTACAGAGCTCCCACTCACTTTCTTGTAAATACGGGCTTCTCCAAAAGTCTTTATAAAACCATATGCTTTGATCACACTATCAAAGCATTTATTCCAACTCCGAGATGCTTGCACCAGTCCATAGATGGATCGCTGGAGCTTGCACACTTTGTTAGCACCTTTTGGATCAACAAAACCTTCTGGTTGCATCATATACAACTCTTCTTCCAGAAATCCATTCAAAAATGCAGTTTTGACATCCATTTGCCAAATTTCATAATCATAAAATGCGGCAATTGCTAACATGATTCGGACAGACTTAAGCATCGCTACGGGTGAGAAAGTCTCATCGTAGTCAACCCCTTGAACTTGTCAAAAACCTTTTGCAACAAGTCGAGCTTTATAGATAGTTACATTACCATCAGCGTCAGTCTTCTTCTTAAAGATCCATTTATTCTCAATGGCTTGCCGATCATCGGGCAAGTCAACCAAAGTCCATACTTTGTTTTCATACATGGATCCCATCTCAGATTTCATGGCCTCTAGCCATTTTGCGGAATCTGGGCTCATCATCGCTTCCTCATAGTTCGTAGGTTCATCATGGTCAAGTAACATGACTTCCAGAATAGGATTACCGTACCACTCTAGTGCGGATCTTACTCTGGTAGACCTACGAGGTTCAGTAGAAACTTGATCTGAAGTTTCATGATCAATATCATTAGCTTCCTCACTAATTGGTGTAGGTGTCACAGAAACCGATTTCTGTGATGAACTACTTTCCAATAAGGGAGCAGGTACAGTTACCTCATCAAGTTCTACTTTCCTCCCACTCACTTCTTTCGAGAGAAACTCCTTCTCTAGAAAGGATCCATTCTTAGCAACGAATGTCTTGCCTTCGGATCTATGATAGAAGGTGTACCCAACTGTCTCCTTTGGGTATCATATGAAGACACATTTCTCCGATTTAGGTTCGAGCTTATCTGGTTGAAGTTTCTTCACATAAGCATCGCAGCCCCAAACTTTAAGAAACGACAACTTTGGTTTCTTGCCAAACCACAGTTCATAAGGCGTCATCTCAACGGATTTTGATGGTGCCCTATTCAACGTGAATGCGGCCGTCTCTAAAGCATAACCCCAGAACGATAGCGGTAAATCAGTAAGAGACATCATAGATCGCACCATATCTAGTAAAGTACGATTACGACATTCGGACACACCATTTCTTTGTGGTGTTCCAGGTGGCGTGAGTTGCGAAACTATTCCGCATTGTTTCAAATGTAAACCAAACTCGTAACTCAAATATTCTCCTCCACGATCAGATCGTAGAAACTTTATTTTCTTGTTACGATGATTTTCCACTTCACTCTGAAATTCTTTGAACTTTTAAATGTTTCAGACTTGTGTGTCATCAAGTAGATATACCCATATCTGCTCAAATCATCTGTGAAGGTGAGAAAATAACGATACCCGCCGCGAGCCTCAACATTCATTGGGCCACAAACATCAGTATGTATGATTTCCAACAAATCAGTTGCTCGCTCCATAGTTCCGGAGAACGGCGTTTTAGTCATCTTGCCCATAAGGCATGGTTCGCAAGTACCAAGTGATTCATAATCAAGTGATTCCAAAAGTCCATCAGTATGGAGTTTCTTCATGCGCTTTACACCGATATGACCCAAACGGCAGTGCCACAAATAAGTTGCATTATCATTATTAACTCTGCATCTTTTGGTTTCAACACTATGAATATGTGTATCACTACTATTGAGATTTAATAAAAATAGACCACTCTTCAAGGGTGCATGACCATAAAAGATATTACTCATATAAATAGAACAACTATTATTCTCTGATTTAAATGAATAACCGTCTCGCATCAAACAAGATCCAGATATAATGTTCATGCTCAATGCTGGCACCAAATAACAATTATTCAGGTCTAAAACTAATCCCGAAGGTAGATGTAGAGGTAGCGTGCCGACCGCGATCACATCGACTTTGGAACCGTTTCCCACGCGCATCGTCACCTCGTCCTTGGCCAGTGCTCGCTTATTCCGTAGTCCCTGTTTCGAGTTGCAAATATTAGCAACAGAACCAGTATCAAATACCCAGGTGCTACTGCGAGCTCTAGTAAGGTACACATCAATAACATGTATATCACATATACCTTTGTTCACCTTGCCATCCTTCTTATCCGCCAAATACTTGGGGCAGTTCCGCTTCCAGTGTCCAATCTGCTTGCAGTAGAAGCACTCAGTTTCAGGCTTAGGTCCAGACTTGGGTTTCTTCTCTTGAGCAGCAACTTGCTTGCTGTTCTTCTTGAATTTCCCCTTATTCTTCCCTTTGCCCTTTTTCTTGAAACTAGTGGTCTTGTTGACCATCAACACTTGATGCTCCTTCTTGATTTCTACCTCCGCAGCTTTTAGCATTGCGAAGAGCTCGGGAATTGTCTTGTTCATCCCTTGCATATTATAGTTCATCACGAAGCTCTTGTAGCTTGGTGGTAGTGATTGGAGAATTCTGTCAATGACACTATCATCCGGAAGATTAACTTCCAGTTGAATTAAGTGATTATTATACCCAGACATTTTGAGTATATGCTCACTGACAGAACTATTCTCCTCCATCTTGCAGCTGTAGAACTTATTGGAGACTTCATATCTCTCAATCCGGGCATTTGCTTGAAATATTAACTTCAACTCCTGGAACATCTCATATGCTCCATGACGTTCAGAACGTCGTTGAAGACCCGGTTCTAAGCCGTAAAGCATGGCATATTGAACTATCGAGTAGTCATCAGCTTTGCTCTGCCAGACGTTCTTAACGTCGTCAGTTGCATCAGCAGCAGGCCTGGCACCCAGCGGTGCTTCCAGGACGTAATTCTTCTGTGCAGCAATGAGGATAATCCTCAGGTTACGGACCCAGTCCATGTAATTGCTACCATCATCTTTCAACTTTGCTTTCTCAAGGAACGCATTAAAATTCAACGGAACAACAGCACGAGCCATCTATCTACAACAAACATAGACAAGCAAAATACTATCAGGTACTAAGTTCATGATAAATTTAAGTTCAATTAATCATATTACTTTAGAACTCCCACTTAGACAGACATCTCTCGAGTCATCTAAGTGATCACGTGATCCAAATCAACTAAACCATAACTGATCATCACGTGAGATGGAGTAGTTTTCAATGGTGAACATCACTATGTTGATCATATCTACTATATGATTCACGCTCGACCTTTCGGTCTCCGTGTTCCGAGGCCATATCTGCATATGCTAGGCTCGTCAAGTTTAACCTGAGTATTCTGCATGTGCAAAACTGGCTTGCACCCGTTGTAGATGGACGTAGAGCTTATCACACCCGATCATCACGTGGTGTCTGGGCACGACGAACTTTGGCAACGGTGCATACTCAGGGAGAACACTTCTTGATAATTTTTAGTGAGAGATCATCTTAAAATGCTACCGTCAATCAAAGCAAGATAAGATGCATAAAGGATAAACATCACATGCAATCAACATAAGTGATATGATATGGCCATCATCATCTTGTGCTTGTGATCTCCATCTCCGAAGCACCGTCGTGATCACCATCGTCACCGGCGCGACACCTTGATCTCCATCGTAGCATCGTTGTCGTTTACGCCATCTATTGCTTCTATGACTATCGCTACCGCTTAGTGATAAAGTAAAGCAATTACAGGGCGTTTGCATTTCATACAATAAAGCGACAACCATATGGCTCCTGCCAGTTGCCGATAACTTCGGTTACAAAACATGATCATCTCACACAATAAAATATAGCATCACGTCTTGACCATATCACATCACAACATGCCCTGCAAAAACAAGTTAGACGTCCTCTACTTTGTTATTGCAAGTTTTACGTGGCTGCTACGGGCTTAGCAAGAACCGTTCTTACCTACGCATCGAAACCACAACGATAGTTCGTCAAGTTAGTGCTGTTTTAACCTTCGCAAGGACCGGGCGTAGCCACACTCGATTCAGCTAAAGTGAGAGAGACAGACACCCGCCAGCCACCTTTAAGCACGAGTGCTCGTAACGGTGAAACCAGTCTCGCGTAAGCGTACGCGTAATGTCGGTCCGGGCCGCTTCATCTCACAATACCGCCGAACCAAAGTATGACATGATGGTAAGCAGTATGACTTGTATCGCCCACAACTCACTTGTGTTCTACTCGTGCATATGACATCTACGCATAAAACCTGGCTCGGATGCCACTGTTGGGGAACGTAGTAATTTCAAAAAAATTCCTACGTACATGCAAGATCATGGTGATGGCATAGCAACGAGAGGGGAGAGTGTTGTCCACGTACCCTCGTAGACCGTAAGCGGAAGCGTTATGACAACGCGGTTGATGTAGTCGTACGTCTTCACGATCCGACCGATCCAAGTACCGAACGTACGGCACCTCCGAGTTCAGCACATGTTCAGCTCGATGACGATCCCCGGACTCCGATCCAGCAAAGTGTCGGGGATGAGTTCCGTCAGCACGACGGCGTGGTGATGATGATGATGCTCCACCGGCGCAGGGCTTCGCCTAAACTCCGTGACGATATGACCGAGGTGGAATATGGTGGAGGGGGCACCGCACACGGCTAAGGAACGATCCATAGATCAACTTGTGTGTCTAGGGTGCCCCCTGCCCCCGTATATAAAGGAGCAAGGGGGTGCGGCCGGCCCTAGGAGGAGGCGCGCCGGAGGAGTCCTACTCCCACCGGGAGTAGGACTCCCCCCCTTCCCTAGTTGGACTAGGACTTGGGGGGAAGGAGGAGAGGGGGGGAAGGAAAGTGGGGGCGCCGCCCCCCCTCCTTGTCCTATTCGGACTTGGGGGGGGGAAGGGCGCGCGGCTGCCCCTTGGCCCCTTCTCCTCTTCCTCCACTAGGCCCACTAAGGCCCATTAGGTCGCCGGGGGGTTCCGGTAACCTCCCGGTACTCTGGTAAAATGCCGATTTCACCCGGAACACTTCCGATGTCCAAACATAGGCTTCCAATATATCAATCTTTATGCCTCGACCATTTCGAGACTCCTCGTCATGTCCATGATCACATCCGGGACTCCGAACAAACTTCGGTACATCAAAACTTATAAACTCATAATAAAACTGTCATTGTAACGTTAAGCGTGCGGACCCTATGGGTTCGAGAACTATGTAGACATGACCTAGAACTATTCTCAGTCAATAACCAATAGCGGAACCTGGATGCTCATATTGGCTCCTACATATTCTACGAAGATCTTTATCGGTCAAACCGCATAACAACATACGTTGTTCCCTTTGTCATCGGTATGTTACTTGCCCGAGATTCGATCGTCGGTATCCAATACCTAGTTCAATCTCATTACCGGCAACTCTCTTTACTCGTTCCGTAATACATCATCCCGCAACTAACTCATTAGCTACATTGCTTGCAAGGCTTATAGTGATGTGCATTACCGAGAGGGCCCAGAGATACCTCTCCGACAATCGGAGTGACAAAACCTAATCTCGAAATACGCCAACCCAACATGTACCTTCGGAGACACCTGTAGTACTCCTTTATAATCACCCAGTTACTTGTGATGTTTGGTAGCACCCAAAGTGTTCCTCCGGTAAACGGGAGTTGCATAATCTCATAGTTACAGGAACATGTATAAGTCATGAAGAAAGCAATAGCAATATACTAAACGATCAAGTGCTAGGCTAACGGAATGGGTCATGTCAATCACATCATTCTACTAATGATGTGATCCCATTAATCAAATGACAACACATGTCTATGGTTAGGAAACATAACCATCTTTGATTAATGAGCTAGTCAAGTAGAGGCATACTAGTGACGTTATGTTGGTCTATGTATTCACATATGTATAATGTTTCCGGTTAATACAATTCTAGCATGAACAATAAACATTTATCATGATATGAGGAAATAAATAATAACTTTATTATTGCCTCTAGGGCATATTTCCTTCACTTAATGTGTTCTAAGTGGATTTTTGAAGCAGAGATGTTGTCCTGCAGAACATCTTTTGAAGAACGCACCTATATGAGTCTGATTGTTAAACGTCGCAATCTATGAGAGTAGGGTTCTCTCTAGTAAACTCATGAAAGGTCACGGAGTATGACGCATAAGCTCCACCCGCGGGGAAGACCCACGGTAGCCACGTATCGGTCAAGGCTTTATGTGAAACTAGAGTCGCAGAAAACTTGCAGTTCAAGGCCCAGTCTACTGTTCATGTTGCTTACTAGTGTAGCATAGGATTCTAGGTGGAAGTTCAACTTAACAGTCTCCACTGCAGTACCGGTATATAAAACAATGTTTTGGAACCAAAGGCAAATTTTGTGTGCCTCTGGGACCTGGTGGGGGATTGCTGGAATTTTGCCTATTTGGGCCTAGACCAATAGCAGTTTCAGAAATTCCTAATAAATCCTAGAGGCCCACGCAACCCATTCGTGCAAGGCAAGAGGTGGAACTAAAACTTTAGTCCCACCTTGCTAGTTTAGAGGGAGTTGGACCTCTTTATAAGGGAGACTCCTTCCCCACTTGTATGAGCATGAGAACAAGAGGGACATCCACGCGCGCTCCTCCTCCGCCGCCCGCCTCGCCACGCCACGCCTCGTCACGACGCGACGCGGGTTGCGGGAATGAGCCGTTGTCTAATTTTTGCCACGCACTATGGGTATACGAAAGGTCACCTGGGAGCTGAAAAGTTTTTGCGGTAGTGGATAATGAATACGAACGGTGCACCTCTTCGCGTGCTGCCTGTTCACTTCGTATCCCTCCGTTGCTTCACCTCCTGGCGCAGCCTGTTCACGTCCCTCTGTTGTGCCTATATAAGAGAGGTCGCTCCTCTCCTGAGAGACACATCAGAAGGTCCTCTTCCTCTCGCCACACAGTTCCAATCTCTGTGCTACTGCTGTCTTCCTCA
Source organism: Triticum dicoccoides (assembly GCF_002162155.2). Taxonomy (NCBI): domain Eukaryota; kingdom Viridiplantae; phylum Streptophyta; class Magnoliopsida; order Poales; family Poaceae; genus Triticum; species Triticum dicoccoides. The sequence goes on from NC_041389.1 coordinate 557,682,367, forward strand.
TCCCGGCTTGCGGCATGCACCACACGTCGGGACAGTAGGCCTCCGAGACCACACCTTTTGAGTCCTGTATGGAAGAAGGGTGATAAGGTTTTTGGGGAGCGCTCAGCGCGACTACTGGCTGCTTCATCACGGACGATTCGATCGCCGACGACTACTTCCCCGACGATGACTTCTTCCCCGACGTCCACGACCTCCTCGACGACATGGCAGGCGAGGACACCGACCCCAAGTCCAGCGCTTCTGTTGCTGCTGTGCCGTACGTGTTCTTCTCCTTTCTGGTAGAAGTCCTCCTACAGTTCTTGGCTCTAGTTTCTGCCCTACGTATGTTAGGTTCTGTTTCGTATAAGCAACTTCATCTAGTGTCTGTTCTAGATGTGTTTACCTCAAGTTCATATATGCAGACGATGTTTACCTTCTCTCTGTCGGATTGCATGACTTGCTTTATATTTGCTATTTTAGTCATGCTTTATCTAATATTTTTGTTAATAAAATCATTCGGTAAATTGCTCATATTTCCAACAATCCAAAAACCTTATTATAGGCAATTTACCCCGAGTGGTTTTGCTGCTTCCATGAGACCTCCTATGTTTGAGGGTATCCACTATAAGAGGTGGCGCGTGAGAGCAGTCTTATGGTTTCAGACCATGAGCTGCTATGACGCCACTCTTGGCAAACCTGAAGGAGAGCAAGATGCCCAACAGGCACAAGCTTTTCAGAAAATAGATACCTTGTTTAAGGCTGCTCTCTTGAGTGTTCTCGGTGAGAACATAGTTGATGCTTATGCGTTAATTGATAATGGAAAAGATATGTGGGACGCACTCGAGGCCAAGTTTGGGTTCTCAGATACCGGCACTGAGCTGTACATCATGGAGCAATTCTATGATTACAGGATGACTGAAGAGCGCTCCGTGGTTGAGCAGGCTCATGAGATCCAGTCATTTGCTAGAGAACTTGAGCACTTCAATTGCATGCTACCGGACAAGTTTGTTGCCGGGGGTATCATCACTAAGCTTCCTCCTTCATGGAGGAACTTTGCTACCTTACTGAAGCATAAGATACAGGAGTTTTCCGTTCCTGATCTCATTGGTACTCTTGATGTGGAAGAAAAGGAGAGAGCAAAGGACACACATGCTCGAGGTATTGAGGGAGGATCTAGTGCCAATCTGGTACAGAAGAAAAACTTCCAGTCCCACAAGTTCAAGAACAAGGGCAAGCTTGATGGTAAAGCAAGGTTTGATGGGAAGAACAAGGTTGTGTAGCACACGAACTTCAAGAAGAAGAATGACAAGAAGAAAGGTGTCTGTCACGTGTGTGGAGATCTTGATCATTGGGCTCCTAGTTGCCCCAATCGCTATGACAAGCGTCATCCTGGGAAAGGCGGCAAGACCTCTAATGTTGTCATTGGAGACACTCACATGAAGGATGCTGGGTATGGTATATTTCCCACTATTCTTTCAGTATGTCATTCTCCTGATTGGTTGACTGACACGGGTGCTAATGTGCATGTATGCGGTGATATTTCCATGTTTTCATCTTATCAGACCGCAGGGACTTCAACCGTGCTAATGGGTAACGGTTCAAGTGCTTCTGTTCGTGGTGTTGGCACGGTCGATCTGAAGTTTACTTCGGGGAAGATCGTGCGGCTGAAGAACATGCATTATGTCCCCTCCGTCAATAAAAATCTTGTTAGCGGATCTCTTTTGTGTAGAGATGGCTATAAGCTTGTCTTTGAGTCGAATAAATTTGTAATATCCAAGTATGGAACCTTTGTTGGTAAAGGCTATGAGTCAGGAGGCCTGTTTCGTTTATCCTTATCAGACGTTTCCAATAAAGTTGCTAATCATATTTGCAACAATAGTGAATCAAATGTGTGGCATTCACGTCTTTGTCATGTTAACTTTGGTTACATGTCACGACCAGCGAAGTTGAACTTAATCCCTAGTTTCACCACTGTCAAGGGATCTAAGTGTCTAGTATCTGTGCAAGCTAAGCAACCTTGTAAGTCTCACGTGACTGCGGAGACGAGAAATCTTGCACCACTAGAACTTATACATTCAGATCTATGTGAAATGAATGGTGTTTTGACAAAAGGTGGAAAGAAATATTTCATGACGTTAATTGACGACTCCACTAGATACTGCCGTGTGTATCTTCTGAAATCTAAGGATGAGGCTTTGAACATTTTCAAGATCTATAAAGCTGAAGTGGAAAACCGACTTGATCAAAAAATCAAGAGGCTTAGGTCCGACCGTGGTGGAGAGTATTTTTCCAATGAATTTGATGCTTTTTGTGCGGAACATGGTATAATCCATGAGAGGACGCCTCCCTACTCACCTCAGTAAAATGGGGTGGCCGAAAGGAAGAACCATACTCTAACTGATTTGGTTAACGCCATGTTAGACACATCGGTTCTCTCCAAGGCATGGTGGGGGGAGGCGATATTGACTGCATGTCATGTAACCGAGTTCCCACAAAGAACAAAGAAATAACTACATTCGATGAATGTGAGAAGAAAAGGTTAAAGCTCTCTTATCTACGAACCTGGGGTTGTTTGGCGAAAGTCAATGTGCCAATTCCAAAGAAGCGGAAGCTGGGACCAAAAATGGTGGATTGTGTTTTCCTAGGATATGCTTTTCATAGCATTGGCTATAGATTCTTGGTTGTAAAATCTGAGGTACCTGACATGCATGTCGGTACGATCATGGAGTCGAATGATGCGACTTTCTTTGAAGATATCTTTCCCATGAAGGATATGGCTACCTCATCTAATCAGGAGATGGCTAGTTCATCGAATCAGGAACCAGTTACAATTACCGAACCTGCCATTTGGATGGAACACTTTAAAAGTCCTGTGGAGGAAAACAATGAAGTTCCTACTAGGAGCAAGAGACAGAGGACTGCAAAGTCTTTTGGTGATGATTTTCTTGTGTATCTCATAGATGACACTCCCAGTTCTATTTCGGAGGCCTATGCATCGGAAGATGCTGACTACTGGAAGGAAGTGGTTCGTAGCGAGATGGATTCCATCTTGGCGAATGAAACTTGGGAGATAACTGATCGTCCTTATGGATGCAAACCTATAGGATGCAAATGGGTATTCAAGAAGAAGCTTAGGCCTGATGGTACTATCGAAAAGTACAAGGCTCGGCTCGTGGCAAAGGGTTATACACAAAAGGAAGGTGAAGTCTTCTTTGATACTTACTCACCTGTGGCTCGACTGACCACTATTCGAGTTCTACTTTCACTAGCTGCCTCACATGATCTTCTCGGTCATCAAATGGATGTTAAGACTGCTTTCCTAATTGGAGAATTGGATGAGGAAATTTATATGGAACAACCAGATGGGTTTGTAATAGATGGTCAGGAAGGGAAAGTGTGCAAGTTGCTGAAGTCGTTGTATGGACTCAAGCAAGAACCCAAACAGTGGCATGAGAAGTTCGAAAGAACTCTAACAGCTGCAGGCTTTGTTGTGAACGAAGATGGCAAATGTGTGTACTATCGCCATGGTGGGGGCGAGGGAGTTATGCTTTGCTTGTATGTTGATGACATACTGATTTTCGGAACAAATCTGAATGTTATTAAGGAGGTCAAGGATTTCCTATCTTGCTGTTTTGAGATGAAGGATTTAGGAGTGACTGATGTCATTCTGAACATCAAGTTGTCGAGAGATGATGATGGTGGGATTACATTGCTTCAATCTCACTATGTGGAAAAGATCTTGAGTCGCTTTGGCTATAGTGACTGCAAGCCCTCTCCAACACCATATGATGCTAGCATGCTGCTTCGAAAGAATCGAAGAATTGCTAGAGATAAATTGAAGTATTCTCATATTATTGACTCGCTTATGTACTTAGCAAGTGCTACAAGACCTGACATCTCTTTTGTTGTTAGCAAACTGAGTCGGTTTGTTTCAAAACCAGGAGATGTGCATTGGAAAGCTCTAGAGAGAGTTTTGCGTTATTTGAAAGGCACTGCGAATTATGGAATTCACTACACTGGGCATCCAAAGGTGCTTGAAGGGTACAGTGACTCAAACTGGATCTCAGATGCTGATGAGATAAAGGCCACGAGCGGTTATGTATTCACTCATGGAGGTGGCGCTGTTTCTTGGAAGTCTTGCAAGCAGACCATCTTAACGAGGTCAACAATGGATGCAGAACTCACAGCACTAGATACAGCTACGGTCGAAGTAGATTGGCTTCGTCGGCTCTTGAATGACTTGCCGGTAGTTGAGAAACCTGTACCAGGTATCCTTATGAACTGTGACAATCAAACTGTGATCACTAAAGTGAGCAGCTCAAAGGATAACATGAACTCATCAAGACACGTTCAGAGAAGGTTAAAGTCTGCCAGAAAAATGAAAAACTCCGGAGTTATTGCATTGGACTATATCCAAACGTCTAAAAATCTGGCAGATCCTTTTACTAAGGGTCTATCACGTAATGTGATAGATAATGCATCGAGGGAGATGGGAATGAGACCCACAATATGAGTTGTTCACAGTGGTAACCTATTCTTTGTGATCGGAGATCCCGTGAATTAGATGTGGAAGACAAGGTGTTGGTCAACTGAGAGGAGAGTATCCTTACTGTCAAAATACCACTCCATGAAGATGCAATACTCTCCTAATCTGCATGGCAGGTTGATGTATATCTTAATGTGTTCTAAGTGGCTTTTTGAAGCAGAGATGTTGTCCTGCAGAACATCTTTTGAAGAACGCACCTATATGAGTCTGATTGTTAAACATCGCAATCTATGATAGTAGGCTTCTCTCTAGTAAACTCATGAAAGGTCACGGAGTATGACGCATAAGCTCCACCCGCGGGGAAGACCCACGGTAGCCACGTATCGGTCAAGGCTTTATGTGAAACTAGATTCGCAGAAAACTTGCAGTTCAAGGCCTAGTCCACTGTTCAAGTTGCTTACTAGTGTAGCATAGGGTTCTAGGTGGAAGTTCAACTTAACAGTCTCCACTGCAGTACCGGTATATAAAACAGTGTTTTGGAACCAAAGAAAAATTTTGTGTGCCTCTCGGATCTGGTGGGGGATTGCTGGAATTTTGCCTATTTGGGCCTAGCCCAATAGCAGTTTCAGAAATTCCTAATAAATCCTAGAGGCCCACACAGCCCATTCGTGCAAGGCAAGAGGTGGAACATCCACGCGCGCTAGTTTAGAGGGAGTTGGACCTCTTTATAAGGGAGACTCCTTCCCCACTTGTATGAGCATGAGAACGAGAGGGACATCCACGCGCGCTCCTCCTCCGTCGCTCGCCTCGCCACGCCATGACTCGTCACGACGCGTCGCGGGATGCGGGAATGAGCCGAGCCGATGTCTAATTTTTGCCATGCACTACAGGTATACGAAAGGTCACCTGGGAGCTGAAAAGTTTTTGCGGTAGTGGATAATGAATACGAACGGTGCACCTCTTCGCATGCTGCCTGTTCACTTCGTCTCCCTCCGTTGCTTCACCTCCCGGCGCAGCCTGTTCGCGTCCCTCTGTTGTTCCTATATAAGAGAGGTCGCTCCTCTCCCGAGAGACACATCAGAAGGTCCTCTTCCTCTCGCCACACAGTTCCAATCTCTATGCTACTGCTGTCTTCCTCATCCCGGCTTGCGGCGTGCACCGCACGTCGGGACAGTAGGCCTCCGAGACCGCACCTTTTGAGTCATGTACGGGAGAAGGGTGATAAGGTTTTTGGGGAGCGCTCAGCGCGACTACTTGTTGCTTCATCACGGATGATCCGGTCGCCGACGACTACTTCCCCGACGACGACTTCTTCCCCAACGTCCACGACCTCCTCGACGACATGGCAGGCGAGGACACCGACCCCAAGTCCAGCGCTTCTCCTGCTGCTGTGTCGTACGTGTTCTTCTCCTTTCTGTTAGAAGTCCTCCTACAGTTCTTGGCTCTAGTTTCTGCCCTACGTATGTTAGGTTCTGTTTTGTATAAGCAACTTCATCTATTGTCTGTTCTAGATGTGTTTTACCTCAAGTTCATATATGCTGATGATGTTTACCTTCTCTCTGTCAGATTGCATGACTTGCTTTATATTTGCTATTTTAGTCATGCTTTATCTAGTATTTTTGTTAATAAAATCATTCGGTAAATTGCTCATATTTCCAACAATCCAAAAACCTTATTATAGGAAATTTACCCCCAGTGGTTTTGCTGCTTCCATGAGACCTCCTATGTTTGAGGGTATCCACTATAAGAGGTGGCGCGTGAGAGCAGTCTTATGGTTTCAGACCATGAGCTGCTATGACGCCACTCTTGGCAAAACTGAAGGAGAGCAAGATGCCCAACAGGCACAAGCTTTTCAGAAAATGGATACCTTGTTTAAGGCTGCTCTCTTGAGTGTTCTTGGTGAGAACATAGTTGATGCTTATGCGTCAATTTACAATGGAAAAGATATGTGGGACGCACTTGAGGCCAAGTTTGGGGTCTCGGATACCGGCACTGAGTTGTACATCATGGAGCAATTCTATGGTTACAGGATGACTGAAGAGCGCTCCGTGGTTGAGCAGGCTCATGAGATACAGTCATTTGCTAGAGAACTTGAGCACTTCAATTGCATGCTACCGGACAAGTGTGTTGACGGGGGTATCATCACTAAGCTTCCTCCTTCATGGAGGAACTTTGCTACCTTACTGAAGCATAAGAGACAGGAGTTTTCCATTCCGGATCTCATTGGTACTCTTGATGTGGAAGAAAAGGCGAGTGCAAAGGACACACGTGCTCGAGGTATTGAGGGAGGATCTAGTGCCAATCTAGTACAGAAGAAAAACTTCCAGCCCCACAAGTTCAAGAACAAGGGCAAGCTTGATGGTAAAGCAAAGTTTGATGGCAAGAATAAGGTTGTGTAGCACACGAACTTCAAGAAGAAGAATGACAAGAAGAAAGGTGTCTGTCATGTGTGTGGAGATCCTGATCATTGGGCTCCTAGTTGCCCCAATCGCTATGACAAGCGTCATCCTGGGAAAGGCGGCAAGACCGCTAATGTTGTCATTGGAGACACTGACATGAAGGATGCTGGGTATGGTATATTTCCCACTATTCTTTCAGTATGTCATTCTCCTGATTGGTTGATTGACACGGGTGCTAATGTGCATGTATGCGGTGATATTTCCATGTTTTCGTCTTATCAGACCGCAGGGACTTCAACCGTGCTAATGGGAAACGGTTCAAGTGCTTCTGTTCGTGGTGTTGGCACGGTCGATCTGAAGTTTACTTCGGGGAAGATCGTGCGGCTGAAGAACGTGCGTTATGTCCCCTCCGTCAATAAAAATCTTGTTAGCGGATCTCTTCTGTGTAGAGATGGCTATAAGCTTGTCTTTGAGTCGAATAAATTTGTAATATCCAAGTATGGAACCTTTGTTGGTAAAGGCTATGAGTCAGGAGGCCTGTTTCGTTTATCCTTATCAGACGTTTGCAATAAAGTTGTTAATCATATTTGCAACAATAATGAATCAAAAGTGTGGCATTCACGTCTTTGTCAGGTTAACTTTGGTTGCATGTCACGACTAGCGAAGTTGAACTTAATCCCTAGTTTCACCACTGTCAAGGGATCTAAGTGTCAAGTATGTGTGCAAGCTAAGCAACCTCGTAAGTCTCACGTGACTACGGAGACGAGAAATCTTGCACCACTAGAACTTATACATTCAGATCTATGTGAAATGAATGGTGTTTTGACAAAAGGTGGAAAGAAATATTTCATGACGTTAATTGACGACTCCACTAGATACTGCCGTGTGTATCTTTTGAAATCTAAGGATGAGGCTTTGAACTTTTTCAAGATCTATAAAGCTAAAGTGGAAAACCAACTTGATCGAAAAATCAAGAGCCTTAGGTCCGACCGTGGTGGAGAGTATTTTTCCAATGAATTTGATGCCTTTTGTGCGGAACATGGTATAATCCATGAGAGGACGCCTCCCTACTCACCTCAGTCAAATGGGGTGGCCGAAAGGAAGAACCGTACTCTAACTGATTTGGTTAACGCCATGTTAGACACATCGGGTCTCTCCAAGGCATGGTGGGGGGAGGCGATATTGACTGCATGTCATGTCCTAAACCGAGTTCCCACAAAGAACAAAGAGATAACTCCATTCGAGGAATGGGAGAAGAAATTAAATCTCTCTTATCTACGAACCTGGGGTTGTTTGGCGAAAGTCAATGTGCCAATTCCAAAGAAGCGGAAACTGGGACCAAAAACGATAGATTGTGTTTTCCTGGGATATGCTTTTCATAGCATTGGCTATAGATTCTTGGTTGTAAAATCTGAGGTACCTGACATGCATGTCGGTACGATCATGGAGTCGAATGATGTGACTTTCTTTGAAGATATCTTTCCCATGAAGGATATGGCTACCTCATCTAATCAGGAGATGCCTATTTCATCGAATCAGGAACCAGTTACAATTACCGAACCTGCCATTTGGATGGAACACTTTGAAAGTCCTGTGGAGGAAAACAATGAAGTTCCTACTAGGAGCAAGAGATAGAGGACTGCAAAGTCTTTTGGTGATGATTTTCTTGTGTATCTCATAGATGACACTCTCAGTTCTATTTCGGAGGCCTATGCATCGGAAGATGCTGACTACTAGAAGGAAGTGGTTCGTAGCGAGATGGATTCCATCTTGGCGAATGAAACTTGGGAGATAACTGATCATCCTTATGGGTGCAAACCTATAGGATGCAAATGGGTATTCAAGAAGAAGCTTAGGCCTGATGGTACTATTGAAAAGTACAAGGCTCGGCTCGTGGCAAAGGGTTATACCCAAAAGGAAGGTGAAGACTTCTTTGATACTTACTCACCTGTGGCTCGACTGACCACTATTCGAGTTCTACTTTCACTAGCTGCCTCACATGATCTTCTCGTTCATCAAATGGATGTTAAGACTGCTTTCCTAAATGGAGAGTTGGATGAGGAAATTTATATGGAACAACCAGATGGGTTTGTAATAGATGGTCAGGAAGGGAAAGTGTGCAAGTTGCTGAAGTCTTTGTATGGACTCAAGCAAGCACCCAAACAAAGGCATGAGAAGTTCGAAAGAACTCTAACAGCTGCAGGCTTTGTTGTGAACGAAGCTGGCAAATGTGTGTACTATCGCCATGGTGGGGGCGAGGGAGTTATGCTTTGCTTGTATGTTGATGACATACTGATTTTCGGAACAAATTTGAATGTTATTAATGAGGTCAAGGATTTCCTATCTCGCTGTTTTGAGATGAAGGATTTAGGAGTGGCTGATGTCATTCTGAACATCAAGTTGTTGAGAGATGATGATGGTGGGATTACATTGCTTCAATCTCACTATGTGGAAAAGATCTTGAGTCGCTTTGGCTATAGTGACTGCAAGCCCTCTCCAACACCATATGATGCTAGCGTGCTGCTTCGAAAGAATCGAAGAATTGATAGAGATCAATTGAAGTATTCTCAGATTATTGGCTCGCTTATGTGCTTAGCAAGTGCTACAAGACCTGACATCTCTTTTGCTGTTAGCAAACTGAGTCGGTTTGTTTCAAAACCAGGAGATGTGCATTGGAAAGCTCTAGGGAGAGTTTTGCGTTATTTGAAAGGCACTGCGAATTATGGAACACTACACTGGGCATCCAAAGGTGCTTGAAGGGTATAGTGACTCAAACTGGATCTCAGATGCTGATGAGATAAAGGCCACAAGTGGTTATGTATTCACTCATGGAGGTGGCGCTGTTTCTTGGAAGTCTTGCAAGCAGACCATCTTAACGAGGTCAACAATGAAAGCAGAACTCACAGCACTAGATACAGCTACGGTCGAAGCAGATTGGCTTTGTCGGCTCTTGAATGACTTGTCGGTAGTTGAGAAACCTGTACTAGGTATCCTTATGAACTGTGGCAATCAAACTATGATCACTAAAGTGAGCAGCTCAAAGGATAACATGAAGTCATCAAGACATGTTCAGAGAAGGTTAAAGTCTGTCAAAAAAATGAAAAACTCTGGAGTTATTGCATTGGACTATATCCAAATGTCTAAAAATCTGGCAGATCCTTTTACTAAGGGTCTATCACGTAATGTGATAGATAATGCATCGAGGGAGATGGGAATGAGACCCACAATATGAGTTGTTCATAGTGGTAAGCTATTCTTTGTGATCGGAGATCCCGTGAATTAGATGTGGAAGACAAGCTGTTGGTCAACTGAGAGGAGAGTATCCTTACTGTTAAAATACCACTCCATGAAGATGCAATACTCTCCTAATCTGCATGGCAGGTTGATGTATATCTTAATGTGTTCTAAATGGCTTTTTGAAGCAGAGATTTTGTCCTGCAGAACATCTTTTCAAGAACGCACCTATATGAGTCTGATTGTTAAACGTCGCAATCTATGAGAGTAGGGTTCTCTCTAGTGAACTCATGAAAGGTCACGGAGTATGACGCATAAGCTCCACCCGCGAGGAAGACCCACGGTAGCCACGTATCGGTCAAGGCTTTGTGTGAAACTAGATTCGCAGAAAACTTGGAGTTCAAGGCCCAGTCCACTATTCAAGTTGCTTACTAGTGTAGCATAGGGTTCTAGGTGGAAGTTCAACTTAACAGTCTCTAGTACAGTACCGGTATATAAAACAGTGTTTTGGAACCAAAGGCAAATTTTGTGTGTCTCTGGGATCTGGTAGGGGATTGCTGGAATTTTGCCTATTTGGGCCTAGCCCAATAGCAGTTTCAGAAATTCCTAATAAATCCTAGAGGCCCACGCAGCCCATTCGTGCAAGGCAAGAGGTGGAACTAAAAGTTTAGTCCCACCTTGCTAGCTTAGAGGGAGTTGGACCTCTTTATAAGGGAGATTCCTTCCCCACTTGTATGAGCATGAGAACAAGAGGGACATCCACGCACGCTCCTTCTCCGTCACCCGCCTCGTCACGACGCGCCGCGCCGCGGGTTGCGGGAATGAGCCGAGCCGATGTATAATTTTCGCCACGGACTACGGGTATACGAAAGGTCACCTGGGAGCTGAAAAGTTTTTGCGGTAGTGGATAATGAATACGAACGGTGCACCTCTTCGCGTGCTGCTTATTCACTTCGTCTCCCTTTGTTGCTTCACCTCCCGGCGCAGCCTGTTCGCGTCCCTCTGATGTGCCTATATAAGAGAGGTCGCTCCTCTCCCGAGAGACACATCAGAAGGTCCTCTTTCTCTCGCCACACAGTTCCAATCTCTGCGCTACTGCTGTCTTCCTCATCCCGGCTTGCGGCCTGCACCGCACGTCGGGACAGTTAGCCTCCGAGACCGCACCTTTCGAGTCCTGTACGGGAGAAGGGTGATAATGTTTTTGGGGAGCGCTCAGCGCGACTACTGGCTGCTTCATCACGGACGATCCGGTCGCCGACGACTACTTCCCCGACGACGACTTCTTCCCCGACGTCCACGACCTCCTCGACGACATGGCAGGCGAGGACACCGACCCCAAGTTCAGTGCTTCTGCTGCTGCTGTGCCGTACGTGTTCTTCTCCTTTCTGTTAGAAGTCCTCCTACAGTTCGTGGCTCTAGTTTCTTCCCTACGTATGTTAGGTTCTGTTTCGTATAAGCAACTTCATCTAGTGTCCGTTCTAGATGTGTTTACCTCAAGTTCATATATGCAGACGATGTTTACCTTCTCTCTGTCAGATTGCATGACTTGCTTTATATTTGCTATTTTAGTCATGCTTTATCTAGTATTTTTGTTAATAAAGTCATTCGGTAAATTGCTCATATTTCCAACAGTCAGTGCAGTGCAATCCTACCACCAAGGTCCTTGTCGGTTGGTGGGTATATAGGATGTGCATGTATAGTCATGGTGTGAGTATATGTGCGTGCATGCAAGCATTTACGATTGTACTTTTTTTAAGAAAAAAATGTAAGGTAACACATGCTTAGACAAGCCAGCCGGAGGAGGGGCGCCCGCGGCTGCGCTAGAGTCTATGTGCTTTCTGGTGGCCTGCACGCTGAAGAACCTACGGTCAAAGTAGCTAGCTGCACGAAAAGGACGCCTCCCGCGGCCACGGCCAGCAGCGACGTCCCGGGGCGAAAGCCGATGCTGCTGGATCACGCACTGTGCCTTGCTATCCATGCAAAGGGATGGGTCTAGAAGGTTCTGATCAACGTCCGACTCGTGATGAATTTGTTTCCGGAGGGCACCACGGTGATGCCACGATGGCTCAAGCTGGTTTTCCCCGCCAAGGCACCAACCCTAAAACATGCATGCATATGAGATCCATGCCTGTGCCTGTTCCGGGAAATAATATGTGGCTAGTAATAACAAGATGACAACCAAGCTAGCTACTTTGTGGCTGACAGAGCGCCAGCAAACCACACCTACGTACCCTGTCTCTGGAACCATGGAGTTATATCTCCCACGATGCGGCTATATCTCCCACATGTCGAAGCATGACTTAGAGGCATAATCGCATTGTGGTTTTGTCGTAAGAAGGGTCATCTTCACACAATCCCATGTAATGAACAAGAATGGGATAAAGAGTTGGCTTACAATCGCCACTTCACACAATGAACATATAATTCATACATCATTCAGAGTACACACATATAGTCCGACTACGGACGAAGCCAAAAGAAAAGAAGATAATCCAACTGCTAGATCCCCGATCGTCCCAACTGGGCTCCACTACTGATCAACATAAAACGAAACATAGCAACGACCAAGATCTTCGTTGAGCTCCCATCTGAGTTCGGTTGCATCACCTGCACTGGTATCATCGGCACCTGCAACTGTTGTGATAGTATCTGGTGAGTCACGAGGACTCAACAATCTCAAAACCCGCGAGATCAAGACTATTTAAGCTTATGGGTAGGAAGTGGTAATGAGGTGGAGTTGCAGCAAGCACTAAGCAAATATGGTGGCTAACATACGCAAATAAGAGCGAGAAGAGAAGCAAATGAAACGGACGTGAAGCTAGAAGTGATCAAGAAGTGATCCTGAACTCCTACTTACGTCAAACATAACCCAAAACCGTGTTCACTTCCCGGACTCCGCCGAAAAGAGACCATCACGGCTACACACGCGGTTGATGCGTTTTAATTAAGTCAAGTGTCAAGTTCTCTACATCCAGATATTAACAAATTCACATCTGCCTCATAACCGCGGGCACGGCTTTCGAAAGATAATACCCTGCAGGGGTGTCCCAACTTAGCCCATCATAAGCTCTCACGGTCAATAAAGGATATTCCTTCTCCTAGGAAGACCTGATCAGTCTCGGAATCCTGGTTTACAAGACATTTCGACAATGGTAAAACAAGACCAGCAAAGCCGCCCGATGTGCCGACAAATCCCGATAGGAGCTGCACATATCTCGTTCTCAGGGCACACCGAATGAACACTACGTACAACTAAAACCAGCCCTCAAGTTTCCCTGAGGTGGCGCTGCAAATGGCTCTAGTTCGGACCAACACTCGGAGGAGCACTGGCCCGGGGGGGTTAAAATAAATATGACCCTTGAGTCTGCAGAACCCAAGGGAAAAAGGCTTAGGTGGCAAATGTTAAAACCAAGGTTGGGCCTTGTTGGAGGAGTTTTATTCAAAGCGAACTGTCAAGGGGGTCCCATAAATCACCCAACCGCGTAAGGAACGCAAAATCAAGGAACATAACACCGGTATGACGGAAACTAGGGCAGCAAGAGTGGAACAAAACACCAGGCATAAGGCCGAGCCTTCCACCCTTTACCAAGTATATAGGTGCATTAATTAAATAAGAGATATTGTGATATCCCAACATAATCATGTCCATCCTGGAGCAATCTTCAACTTCACCTGCAACTAACAACGCTATAAGAGGGGCTGAGCAAAGCGGTAACATAGCCAAACAACGGTTTGCTAGGAAGGGTGAAAAAGGTTAGAGGCTGACATGGCAAATTGGGAGGCTTGATCAAAAAGAGATAGGTAGCGCAACATAGCGATAGAACGAAGCAACTAGCATAGCAATGATAGTAATGAGATCCAAGGTGACGGTCATCTTGCCTGAAATCCCGCTAGGAAGAAGAACGAGTCCATGAAGAAGATGAAACCACGAAGATGAACCAAGCGTAGACGAACGAATCCTCACGATCCCAACGAAACAGGAACTATCGAGAAGAAGCACAGAACATAGTAAACACACCACACATGAACAAGGCATGATGCTCAACCAAGTATGATGCATGACAAGGCTACATGAGGCTACTCATGGCAAGAGATGATGCATACACGAGCAACACTTCAAGGCAAGTTTAAATGAGGCCGGGAAGAACATATAACAATTCCGGTAAGTCTTCATATGCAAATTTCGAAATTGGTCCAGATCTGAATAAACCTTATGTTCAAGTTGTTAAACAGCAAGTTAAGAAGCACCAAGATGATCTACACGAGATTCTAGTCAAGTTACATATAAAGTTCATTTAGTTTGGAGCTACGGCGTAGAAGATATGAGCAAAACAAGTTAAACATGGCATTGATGCAAAATGCATACAAACATCAAGCAAACACCTCAAAACAAGGACGCAACATGATAATATGAAACTACATGCAAAATCAAGCAAGTTTCATATAGAGCACACTCAAAACGGAACAACGGTTCAACACACACACATGAAACAAGTTATAATAACAATCTGTCCAAAACAGCAACTAGGCATCTAGCAAGCATCAAAACAAGATGCTACAGCACCTCAACATGAGAACAAAAGGCATGGACATGATGTACAGGTAAAGCATAACAAAACATGAACACTGAGCTATCTCCAGAAATCACTAAAAAATGCTCAAAAACACATGGCAAGATTGCAATCAATAACAGTTTACAGGCTTAGCAGAAATAACATCAGGTTGCAATGTTTAGAGCTATCAAACAACATGCTACAGGAACTTAACATGGCAAACAAAGGCATGGAATGAATCTACTAATTGCATAGAACAAAAGTCATTTACTGACCGTGAGCCAAAAAGGATCAGAAGAGAAAATGAGCGGGACTGCGAAGAGAAAATGCAAGCATGCTATGGATCAGAAATGTACCCTGCTTGAGAAAAAGGCCAAAACGTGCGCCTGCATGCGTAATACCGAAATTTGTTAGCCTTTTTTACACGTGGAGGAGCATGCAAAGCATGCACGCACGCCAGTCACATTCACAGTTCACAACTTGGAAGCAAGCCAGGCACGCATGAACCATCTAACCAGGTTGCTAAGTTCCGGACCAAAAATGCTAAAACTATAGAGTACGACCAAAAACACCCTTTTAACCTCGATAATGACGAGTGTAGCACGAAATGCAAAATGAGCCACCCCTGAAACCATTTTAAGATGTGACCTTTTCGCTACTGTCAAATAACGTGTGGCTAATGTATGCAAGCTACCGTCATAGTCAACAGCGGGAGCCCTAGGTTCATGCTCAGTCATGGCCGCTGGCCATGCAGACTTAGCAAAAGTCTACCGTCGACGATGTTGGCGGTAGCCCTTGGAACGTGTTTGGTAGGCGGCAAATACCTTAATTAGGCCCACGCAGAAAGATTTTGGTCTATTGCTTGACTGCATTTATTGTTGGTTTTGCATAGCATGAAACGTAAAGCATCACTTGACCTGTCGCGCTAGGAACGTTCAGATCGGCAGTTCCCAGGGAGCTAGGCTGAGGTGAGCCACAGCAAGCGCACATGGTGGGCCCCTTGCACGAGAAAAGGTTGGAGGGATGCGAGCTACTACACAGCGTGTACGTGCAATCTTCTTCTACCTCCATTAATTTCCTTTCTTCCTTGTTCGTTCTAATCTACACAACGGTACTTTGATTCGAGATAAGCGCTACACGAAAATGATGCACATCGATGTTATGGTTCCCTTTTTGCGATCGTTTCGTCGACCGTAAATGCACAATTTTGTGTTCATTTTTGGGATATTTTGGACGAATGTTGTCAAATTCGTCGCACATGGTCGATTATTTGGAATTTTCTTTGACCAGTAACTTCATCTCGCAGTTTCATACGACATTTGTGTTGCAAGTTTTCTATTTCCATGATCGTAAACGAGAAGATCTACATATTTGTAAACATTGTATGTCTCTCCTCTGTCCTCTACCTCAGAGCCCTCCTATTCGCCCCTCTTGACGCCAACGGCGTTCCTCTTGAAATCCTTGCGCGCATCCTAATACACTGAAGTCGTTTTCGGCGTCGTTCATCTCGGCCTCCTCTCTCACGTCCTACTGCGCCCACGCTGTCATAGTGCGTGCACTGCATTTCTCCTTCTCTGTCCTCTAACTTCGTGCGGATTTTCTCTGCGGCGACATGCTAGCAACAAGTTTGCCGTGCCGCCGACGGGTTCGCTCGTCCACGACTCCGTGCATGTCATGTAAGACGCGTGGCCACGGTCACTGTCCACATTAGTCGCCGTGGTTCAACAACACTGCATTTCTCCTCTGCCATCCTCTGCCTCAGCGCTCCTCAGCACGGACTTTCTCTGCGGCGACGACGCTAGCAACTAGTTTGCCGCGACGCCGGCAGAAACACTTGCCGGAGAATCTGTGCTTGTCTTGCCGGACACGGCGCCTCGGTCACCGTCCACTGCAATCGTGAGATACAGTGTAACAGTGTGTGTTAAGTGTAAGTGTTAGCTCTTTTTATCAGATCACGTGTATACAACCGAACACCATGATCCGATTCCGAGCTAATATAAGACACTAAACGCTATGCCAAAATTGCTTTTCTAATGCAAGAGGCCTAGATGCGGGCGACCAAACAATGTGCAGATTTCGAAAAAAAATATCATGTTTTTCCTCGACCCGGCTCCGTAGAGCTAGGCTTCACCGGAAAGGTAACCAAACACGCCCTTAGATTCTATTCTGAACCCGGCCACAGTAGCCACCCAAAGAGGCAAGTGGCTGCACCTTCATGTTGCATGTCAACCATTACCATGGAGTAGGGCAAAATACACTATATTCTCGTGAAATACGAAATGACCCAAGCCTGAAACTATTTCAAGATATGATCTTTTTGGCTACTGCCAAACAACATAAGGTTGACATGCAACATAAACAACAGCGCTAGCCCTTGGTACATGCTTTGGTTGACGGCTGACCATGCAGACTTGGCAAAAGTCTACCACAGACATGGTCAGCACTCGCCGACCGAGCATGGACCAAGGGCTACCATTGTCGGCTCATGGACCAAAAAGCCACTCTTCATACCGCATTCTCATGACCCAACTTATTCAATCACTTCCATTATCTTTCTATTGCTACAATTCGACAACAAAAAACATCCCTTAGAATTCCTGTTCGATAGGAAAAAAATAGCTCTTCAACCAGAAATAGCAAGCAACATGTTTTTCTTCTCTTTTCCGGGCACACACCATATCGAGTAACGCCACTGGCAAACACCTGGGAACGTAACACTTCCTATAACAGAAAAAGCAATATCTGAAATCTTGAAGGAACTAAAAAAGACGTATACCATATACCCTCCTAAATCGAGAGAAAGTTAGGTCGTCAGTATCTCACTACTAAAACTTCCATCGATCAGATTCTAGGTGGTTTGCAGCTGGTCTTGTGTCCAACGCTAGCTAGGTTCTGATCTTGTTACAGACTAGTCCTAGCTAGCTAGCAAGTGGCCATTAGCTCCAGTCATCGTTGTATCGCCGTACTTCCGAAAGCAATTCGTAGCATCCCCATGAGACCTCCGATCGGCCGTCGACCAGAACCTTCTCCGTCGGGTATTTATATTCGTGCGTTCCATGCATATATCGTCCATCCTTCGTGCCTTCTTCTTCTTCTTCTTCTTCTCCTTCTTCTCGAGCTCACTCTAGCCCGGTCAATGGAGAGCAAGGCGCAGCACCACGACGGTGTGACCAGCAGCCGCGGCCCCCGCCCCAAGACGCCCTCGCGGCGTCCGCTGGCCGCCGTCGTCGGCCAGAATGCGGCCTTCTCCTGCGACTACAGCACCTACAGGTTCTTCAGGGCGATGGCGCTTGCTGGCCACCAGAATGCGCACAGTCTCGAGCGCATCCTCTCCAAGCGCAAGCGCCAACTCGTCGCCCTGGAGCCGGCCGTCCCCAGGCTCCACGCCGGCGGGAAGCGCTCGCTGTCTTCCGCTGCGGCGCCCGTGCTGGCGGATTGGACGTCGTCGGCTTTGGTTCGTGACAGCGGTGATGCGGCCACCGCCACGCCGGAGGTGGATTTGTCGCTGAGGCTCTGTTCGTCGTCCATCACTGCGCCGGAGGTGGACTTGTCGCGCACCACTGCGCCGGAGGTGGACTTGTCGCTCAGGCTGTGGTCTGGTCCTCGCAGTACTACCGGGAGAGGTGGAGACGTGACCCAGCCGCGTACGGGATCGGGATCTCGGCGACGCAAAAATCAGGCCGAGAAGATATAAAACGCGGGTGATTAAAACCGGTTAATGGGTCTGTACGTCTACCGTCTACGTATGTGAAAGTCTTCAGTTGCTATGCAAATAAATTTGTTGGTAAGTCTTCAGTTACTATGTTCCAAAAAAAAGTCTTCAGTTACTGTACAAATTTTATATTCACTTTATGTATGCTTGTAACAATCCGTTTATCTAGTGCAAGAAGGAAATGTAATATAAAATATTCTCAAAATCGCTCTATTTATACCTATACCTATATGTAAAACAACAAATTTGCTTATTCTCACCTACTCCCTCCGTTCCAAAATAGATGACTCAACTTTGTACAAAGTTAATTGTACAAAGTTAATAGATGCAGGGAGTAGATGAGAATTAGCGACATCTAAGTTATCCACCGCACAATCTGGCTGCTGTAAAATTCGTGCAATCTGTTTGATCAGGCGGGCACTCTGTCATTGGCCGGGCCTGTTTTTCTCTCTGTCGCTGCATGTGTTGTTTGCTATGACCGAGCCTGTTTTTGCTCTTTTGCTAAAAATATATATGTATGTGTCTCTGTTACCCCTATGAACTGTGTTTTTCTTTCTCAAGTATATACTGTGTTGTCTCGAGCTGGAAGTCAACCCTTTTCAGCATTGTCTCGAGCCGTTTGTTTTTGGACTCCATTGCATATCTGATGTCAGGTTTATTTTATCATGGCAAATCGAACGTCTTTTATGAAAGTTTGTGTTTGCTGAGTATGGCAAGTTTAGTAGCAAGCATGTCAAATCCAGATCTGTTTGTTTTTTTTTTGTCAGGAAATTGCGTGCTCGTAAACTAAATTTCCCATCTCACACCAACTAAATTTGTTGTAAAATTGTTCGATTTGCTATGCTTAAAAATCTGACATCAGTTTTATAGCATTACCATTGTTTTTTGCGTCACCATGAGTTGTGTCAAACTATTGTTGTTGTTGTTGTTACGGGCTGTGTTTTATGTCTGTGTAGTGTAAAAATAGTCAAGCTTCTTTATGATCCCACCGTCATTCTCAATACCTAACTGAGCTCGACCCTTTTTTTGTCGTATTTGCAAGTCCATTCTGACACGTTATTGAGGCCAGCCACCTTTTTGTCGTAGATGCAACTTCAGTCCAAACATGTAAATTTTATTGTCCAGTTGCAAGTTTGCCTTCAATACGCAACTGGGCCTAACCATTTTTCTCGCATTTGTAAGTTCAATCTCTACACGCAACTAAGGGCACAACCTTTTTTGACCCAGTTGCAATTCAACCCTAACATGCAACGAGGAGCTCGCTTTTTTTCCAAGTCGACAGTCCACCCTCGATACACAACTTGGCCTGGACCCACATTCTTTTTCTAGTTGCAAGTCCCACCATCGGCAAAGAACGGGTGCTCGGCCCTTTTGTCCCTTCTCCATCCCCGACATGAAACTGAGGGCTGCATTTTTTGTCCCAATTGCAAATCCACTCTCGATAGGCAAGTGGACCCTACCCATTCTTTTGTCTGAATTGCAAGCCAACCCTGGACAGGCAACTATGGGGGCAACTCATTTTTGTCCCGTAGCGGCATATATGCCTGGGCAAGGTTATACAAGATCTGCGAGAGATGCTCTAATAAGGGTATGTTTGGACTGTGTCCAAAGTGGACCCTACCAGACTTTTAGTCATGACAAAATTGTTTTTGTTTGGATGGTTGCTACTGTAATTTTTTAGTGTGCCAGCACTCCTTTTGCCAACTCTAGTCCATTTTCCTGATTAAATTAAGGAGGCACGTATGCATACAGATACAGCTGTTGCTACAAAATTGATTAAATTAGCTGACATGCGAATGGGCACCTTTATTTAGTTTCAGTTCCAGACATCACAAACAATCGATGAATCGTCATCCTCTGCTCCACAAATAATACTACAGCAGTACCTAGCTGGAGTTTCCTATACAACAACAAAAAATCCCACTACTACAACTACTATATATGTATTGCTCCATACAGACCTGAAAAAACGGCGCCAATCATATTCGAAATCAGAGCCGCATTTCTCATGTTCGGTCGATCATTTCGCTAGATTTTCTAAGTGGTGTTGAATCGTTCGTTCGTTTCTGCAATTGTTACCAGACGTCTCTCAGGTATCTCCCTTCCGTCTGAAGGTTTTTCACATAGCCCTCCGTCTTGGAGCTGTCCAGAGAGCCCTGTAATGAAAAGCGAATGACTGGTCAGTTCAGTGAAACCAAAAGGAACTCTCCTAGAGACCAAAATGGATGTGCGTTGCGTCACCTGTTCCTGAACTATGGTGTGCAGCGCGCGGTGCACGTCCCTTGCCATGCCCTTGGCGTCGCCGCAGACGTACACATAGCCGCCCTGGGAAACGATGCTCCACAGCTCTGCAGCCTGCAAAGATTGTTTGCACGTGCATGGTTAAGCGAGGAAAACAAGGGATTAATTGCACCTAATCAACGACAGGACATGAATAAACAGTGAGTCATCAATCAGGTTACCTTCTCTGCCATTTTGTGTTGGACGTACTCTTTTGTAGGACCCTCACGAGAAAAGGCGACGACTAACTCGGAGAGGGCTCCCGATTCAGCAAAGTTGTTCAGCTCGTCCTCGTATATGAAGTCCTGGAGAAATAAAATGTAAATCAGACAGTTTTCGCATAAGTTATACAAGTGTTTTTTTATCAGCCATGAGATCCTTTACTAGATGCAAAATGCAAATGCAGAAAAGTTTTCGGACAGGCGACAAGGAGCTAAGAGGCATAGCAATTGGGAAGATATATGTAAGAATCTGAAATAGGATATGAATTATAGATGACATGCATGCTGGTGCAGAACTCCGCCTATGTCTTCTAGGCATAGCCGGTCCCAAGCCCGGGTAAAGGAGGAGGGTTGTGATAGGCTTGGCGAGCCAACGTAAAAACTAGCCAGTCCCATAGGTATGAAACCCATTTGAGCGAGAATAGTACTAGGATGGGTGACCTCCTAGGAAGTCCTCGTGAAAGGGTTTCATATCTAAGGGTTGTGATAGGCTTGGCGAGCCAACGTAAAAACTAGCCAGTCTTTTGGGTATGAAACCCATTTGGGCGAGAGTAGTACTAGGATGGGTGACCTCCTGGGAAGTCCTCGTGAAAGGGTTTCATATCTAGCCTACCCCAACTTGTTTGGGATAAAAGGCTTCGTAAGTGTGTGTGTATGCATGCTGGTGCAGCTCACAAATCATGACAGTTTCTTACAATAACTGTAGATGAAGCTGAATAATAGAGGTCATACCATCTGGCGGTTTCTGCACCCGAAGAACAGGATGGCACGGCCCAGTTCCACCCCGGTCTCTTTTAAAGCTAATCTTTCCTGCCAATGCCAAATGGATTGGATACACAAATTAACACACTAAAGAGTGAAAAGCTTTAAGAACACTGGGAGAAACAAGGGGACAAAACAAACCTGTAAGAAGCCCCTGAAAGGTGCAAGGCCAGTCCCAGGGCCCACCATTATAATAGGCACTGTAGGATCAGCAGGCAATTTGAAGTTTGACTGCCTCACGAAAATTGGAGCCCAACTGCATTCTTTGCTCTCTTCCGAGGGAGTTGAATTCTGTGTTCAGCCATGTAGGGTCATCAGAATAAAATGTTTGCAAAATGACAAGATGGTCACTGGCAAATATTTCAAATGGTTTTTACAAAAATACTTGGCTACATAGTACATACAAATCATTATTATTATTTTAATTGCACTCACATCTCAAACTCAAAGTACAAATGTTTGTGTGGCCACCTATATTTGACAAGATGGTCACTGGCAGGTTACGTCACTGAACCAAATGAGCTCTATGGTATCATCATCCATTTAATTAATTTACACAGCCACACAGTGGCAGGGCCAGAAAAATAGGATGAGGAGGGCCGAGTATTGTTCAACCTTGTTGGGGTGGGCCAATCCATCAAAAACACCCATTTTAGCAAAAAAATCACTGCTACTATTCATATATTAGGCCTAAATCACAGATGTTAGGGGGGGCCAGGGCCCTGGCTGGCACCCCCCTGTCTCCGCCACTGTAGCCACACAGGGGAAGCACACATTGAAAATGTTGAGAATGATTAATAGAGGATGATTAGTCGTTCACTTAAACATACAAAGCAAGGCCAGCAGACTGAACTAGAAATTTCAGTCCAACATCATTAAACCTGGGAAAACATGTGTTATTTAAGGAGTTCTCAAGTTTAAAAAATGGAAGTTGCCTCGACATGTTCAGGATAGATTGAACAAATGGGGGTTGAGTCCAAACATATAAGTGAGCAATAGGGACAACTTCAATTATCTTGCCAAAGGTCAAAAGGTTTCCATGCTTGTAACTATATTATAGAAACAAAGTTCTGCCCTGTGACCATGAAGAGACATGAGTGTACCTTCATCCAAGTAGAACAAACTCCTTTATGGATCCTTCCAGTTGGGGTTTGCCCATGAACTAGTGAACATGTTACATGAATTCTTGTAGGTGCCATTCTGCAACGATATGATATATGAATCTTGACTGACTAATCAATTTGTTTATGTAACATAGGGAATTATTTCAAAGACGAGATACCTTGGTGAGGAAGATATTGAGTAGTATCTCGGCTGAAGGCGAGGAGCAATAGCTGCAAAGAAGACACCAAGCGGAGGTTTCGCTGATGGAAACTCCGAAATAACTTCTAAGAGACTTCTTTGACTAGCGATTATCCACTGAGAATATTCCTTCTGACCAATGAAATTCATGTGAGAAAGATGACACCATTATTGGAGAGTATGAATTTATCCTAGATTACAAACCAACCTTTCCAGCAGGAGATGCTAGATGTCTGAGCCGCTCGGCCTCTTTGGGATCAGATGCATGAGCAGCCAAGGCAAGTAAAACACTCTGCAGAAACCCATCAGAAAATATTTATGAATACAAACATATGATGCAGCGAGAGAACAAATACGCGAAAACAAAATATTCACCTTTTTAGGTGAATTCAACAGATCGGCATATCTGGCAAGTGCAAGCCTCACAGTACAGGGAGATGGGAAAGGAGGTGGCAAAGAGCCCCCAAAAAGTGGAGTGCCATCCTCTTGGTCAGCATAAATTGAGAAATAAGTATCTGGTGAATAATCTAATAGCTTTTCTGCCTCCTCTACAGTCTCAATTGAATTTTCTGCGTACACACCAACATGATCTCCAGTCTCATATCTGGAATGAAAATGAGGAATAATCAGCCGACTAAAGACCAATCACATAAACTGGTTATTACCTCCT
Organism: Triticum dicoccoides; assembly: GCF_002162155.2. Lineage (NCBI taxonomy): Eukaryota > Viridiplantae > Streptophyta > Magnoliopsida > Poales > Poaceae > Triticum > Triticum dicoccoides. The sequence goes on from NC_041389.1 coordinate 557,705,965, forward strand.
ATTCTCAAAAACTGACAGAGCTAGATACTACAATATCCTTACGTGAGGCTAGTTCCTGCAATGTCAAACTCCAAATGAATGCAGGACCGGTCAGAAGCTGGTGTGTGAAGCTCCCGTCGCACAGCCACATTTGCCCTGGAAAAGAAGTGTGGTAAGAGTTCGCTCATAGTAAAATAAAAATGGGCCTAGTCACATGAAAGCAAGAAGGGCATACCTGCAAGGATGTTGACTGTCATAGATGACATGACCATTGCTAAGACTGAAAGACTTGTTGATATGTGTGGCATCCTCTGGTTTGGTAAGCACGATTCTATATTGCGGAATAGCGGCCGTGTAAGGAGATAGTGCCGCTGAAGAATTATCTTCGACGCGGAGCAGTTTGTCCAATTCTGGCCACAGCAGTTCCTTCCTGTAGTCAAATAAACAAACCGTTAGCGTTTGATTCGTAAGACTCTCAAGGTCTAAAGTTGAGATCAAGATATGTGCAGAAACAGGACCACCATGCACAAGCCGATAAAACTACCAACTGTCCTGATTTCGAAAGTTCAGATCAAGGTTAAGCTCATCGCCGTACATACCAGGCGTTGAAGTCATCCTCAATGCATTGATCATCATCTCCAAGGCCAACAGGAACTATGCGCTTTCCACCTGCAGAAACATCATGAACAAAAGTTAACCACTAGCAGATGACAAAGGGGACAACAAAACTAGGGAAAAATATGTAATGATGGAGTCATGTTGCAGATGATTCACAACATCTAACTCAAAACTAATTATACATGGCAAAACCATTACAGGCCTATCTAGTAGTTATAAAATTTCTCGAAAGAACAGTGTGTCATAATATTGAAATGTAGGTGAACTGAGCTACGATAAATTGGATTGGTCACTCATTCTGTTTTTTGTTTACCTTGTTCAGCGAGGAGCTGATCAACCTCCTTTCCGACCTTCAGTTGGGAAACATTTGAAAGCAAAAGAAGAGAGTAAGTTTACATGCAAGAGTGCATATATGTATCAGATGGATTTAGAGGGCAGGGGGGCAGACCTTGTTGAAATGCTCGTACTGCCTATTCCCAAGAGCAAACACCCCGAACTTGAGGTTGCTCAACCACTCACCCCTCTCGTTCCCCTGTAGTCCGACCAAACAAAGCAGCCATCAATACCAACCATGAGAAAATGCACATTTAGAGCTGCATCACCAGAAAGTACTAGGTCTGTAATCAAACGGACCTCAGAGAACCATTTGTAGAATCTGGCGGCGTTGTCGGTTGGCTCACCATCCCCATACCTACAACAGCGACAACGACACCCATTAGCAATTTAGCTTTTTA